>NC_139340.1:17917500-18362500 GCF_056507025.1 Lutjanus erythropterus | reverse complement strand
AGAGCGGCTCTAATAATTCAGCGGGACAGCGGCGGCAGCGGCGGCGGCTGGTGATACTCGGTGATGAGCCAAACTGTACTCCTGTACGCCGGGCCACACCTCGCAGGAAGAGAGGCATTTGTTTTCCTGACGCAGGAAATACCCGTTTGATTTCTGCGAGTCGCGGCCCTCCACGGGACGAAGCTAAATCATGTGTGTCACCGCGTGTTTGCAGCTCCTTAGTTAATTTAAACTGTCAGAGGTGGTATTTTGGGAGGACTCTGATATTTTTGGGTGACTTTCAGAAGAAGAATATCCATCATTTATTCATCAGTTAAAAGATGGTCAACATGGCTGTCATGTGACCATTAAAGGGATCTTTTGGATTATTTGAAGTGTGTTTATATGAGGTACAGTTCCAGATTAAAAAAAAAGATGTAATCAGATTACAGTTACATTTAGTAAAAATGGGGATTATTATTATGATTATTGTCTCTAAATCAATCAGTCAATCAATAAATTGCGCACAACAAACTAATAAAACAACCAACATAAAACACTTAGAACTGCAGTGATTAATCAGCTATTAAATTAATCCACTAATACTTTTGAGACTTTTTTAAAGTAAAAAATCTTCTTAAATGTGAATATTTTCTGGTTTCTTCACGTCTTTACTGACCCGTCAACACTTTCCACCTTTTTCTGACATTTTACAGACTGAAAAACAAATTGATCTGAACTATCCCTTTAAGTTAAATGAATCTGTGCATTTCTACAGAAACAGAACCAACACCACACAGGGACAGATAACAGTTCACAAGTGAAGATATGATCCATAAGCAGCGGTCAGTGATGTGTTTATGTTCCTCTCAGAGTGACTGAAAGTAGATTTAAGTGAAGAACAACTGATTCCAGTACAATAAGAACTTCATTGTAAGGGTCTCTTTGTTGGTTGTGATACTTAAATGAATGACTGTTTGCCCTCTGAGAGGAGCCCACAGCAGGAGGCGACACTTCATTACACCACTAACTGAGCTGTTGACTTGCTAACGTGACTGTTAGTGTCTTTATTTGTGTGTGAAAATTATAAATTTAGGCCTAAAGCTAATGCCACAGTCCCTTGCTAACGTTTCTTAGGCTACACTGATATTAAACTAAGCAGCTTCTAGTTTATACTTGAAATAAAGCCGACTGTACCTTTAAAGGTAGGGAACGTTAAAAAGGTGACCAGGCTTCTACCTTCAAAGCTTCTCAGAATAAAATGCCATCATGCTAAGCTAACATGCTAATTGCTTGCTCCCCACAGAAACACATTTATAATTTTAAAAGTTATACTTGGCTCAGAAACCAACTACCATTTTTTGGGAATATGTTGGAAGAGTAGTTCAAACTTTTCGTAGACTGCAGTGATGTTGATGCTAAATGTCAGAGATAATCTGTGTATCAAAAGAAGACCTGTGTGTTTTCCTGTAGTTTAGTTTGTAGCCGCAGCGCTAACGATCACCGAGCTGCTGAATGTGTGAACAGCAAATGTCGAGCCTGACTAATGATGATTTGCGAGGACAGTTCAGAGGACTGCAGGCGTGAAAGGCGGCCATTATGTGCCTCGTATATCACCTCAACTAAAGCAGCTTTTGTGTGTGTGGTGAGCGATTTCCCATGAGGCTTCACTCCCGGCCTCTCTCTCACACACACCTGTTGCTCTGATTCACCCGCAGCAATAAAGACAGCAGACAGAGCTGTCAGTCAGAGGCTCCGCTTTGTTAAAGAGGCAGTAAAAGAAGGAGTTTGGTTGTTTAAAAACTCAATGAACTGCCGGTTCATCGAAGTGTGTGACCTACAACCGTCTCTTTGTTAGCTGGTGGTGTCACCGCCGCCGTCCCGTAACCAGAAGGTCACAGGGCGGGTTCCTGAGACGGACACTGAAGTCAGTCACCAGATATTTACAGTCACAGACGCCCAGTTTCACCTGAAGATGTAAAAATCTAAACTGCATCTGTTCAGTCATTCATAATAAATGAACAGGAGCGTGATGACTAAAGTCTCAGGGTAAACCGTCTCCACGTGGCGTCTGACTCGACACGCATGGCTCTCCGCCGCTTGTTTATCTTTGCTGGATTATCCTCAAGCGGCGGGCAAACATGTCGAGGGATTTCTTCATGAAAGGCGGCTCTCGGCGTTGGGGGGGCGTTCAGTCTTCCCTGCAAGTCACAACTCAATCTGCTGCGCGGCTGCAGGGACGAGGTGGGGGACGCAGGAGATGGGGGGTCGGAGGGGACGAAGGGGGTGAGGGGGAGGAGTTTATTTGACTGTTGACCTTTGGGTCAGAGCTGTTCACACGGGCTTTGTGACTTCAACAGTCAGAACAATGTGACTTTATCTTCAAAGGTGGAAGAGAAACTTCAGACTCTTCATTCAGTTTCTTCTCATTCATTTGTGATTTTTTTAGTTTTGTGATGTAAATGGACCAGTTGGATCTCACCCAAGTTTTTTTTTCTATCATTAATTTACGTAGGCCTTTATAATCTCAGACAAGTTTTTTCTTGTAAATAATGTAATTTATATCTGAGCTCTTCTCCCTAAAATGTATTTGTTTTTTTCATGTAAATTCACAACTTAAATCTCTTAAATCTCTTAAATCTTAATTTTTTTTTTTTATCTCAGAGAATATCCATTTTTTTCTCATAAATGTCCAACCTTTTCTCTCAAATTCATGAGTTAATAATCAGAGTGAATATTCAAGTGTTTTTTGTCAGAAATCTGTTAATTTTTCATGTAATGTCAGAGAAAATCCAATTTTTTTTAAATTGTAAATTTACGCCTTTCATTCTTGCAACTTAAATCTCAGAGAATATCTAAGTATTTTTTTAATCCTAAATTTACAATTTAATCTCAGAAATTTTTTCTTGCAAATTTATGACTTTATAATTTCATAGAACATTTTGAGTTTTTTCTCATAAATGTATGACTTAAATCTTGGAGGTTTTTTGTGGATTAATAATCTCAGAGAACATTTTTTGTGTTTTTTCTTGTAAATGTATAAGTAGTAAAGTTGCTGTGGTTTTCCTCTCGGTCAGATCAGACGAGTCTTTTCATGGACGCTCTCAGCTGTTTCAGAGTGTTTCTTGAGTGAGTCCTGAGTGTCCTCGTCTCTTCTCACATTAACACCTCCTCTCCGAGTGCACTCGACTCTTTCGACACTAACGCCTCCTTTTGTGTCCTTCCGCTTTCAGAGACGATGGAGACGTCCACATCGAGAGCCGCCGAGAAAAAAGACAAAATGGACGGGAGCGGCTTCTCCGACCTCCCGAAGAAACCCTCGCCCTCGGAGATGAGAGGTATAGTGCTTTTTTTTTAAAAAAAAAAAACTTGTCTGGGTGTGAGTTTGGTGTCCGGCTGTCTGTCAGGCCTCCACGCGACAGAAGCGAGCCGGGGTCTCTCAGGTGCTCCGCCAGGGGGCAAAGGGGGAGCGAACACGAGCGATGAAATATACATTTCAAAGATAAAGTGCCATCTCTGGAGCCGGCGCTCCTCCGGCCTGATAAGGCAGCGGCAGCAGTCAGAGGTGACTTACAGTAGGTGTCTGAGAGGAATCCTAAATAGACCGCGGCCTTAAAAGAGCATCATTAATGCGGACGGCCCCTGAAAGTGTGCAGGCGAGGAGTGTGGCACCGTTTGAGCACATAAACACTGATGAATAGATAACATGACAAGAGGAGAGGAGGGGGGGGGTCGGGCAGGTGAGAACCAGTGTTTGTGTTGTTGAACTAAATCAAGAGTAGCAGCGATCCCGTCTCACAGGGGAGGGACAGGCACAAAGAGAGAATACATGTTTTAAAGATGTCAGCCAACGTGTGATGAAAGCCCGGCATAATGAGGCTGAAAGACCTTGTTCTTACCTCCAGAGTATAAAGAGAGACGAAAAAAAGAGAACCGGTCGGGGCTGGTGGAGCCGAGGACGACACGGAGCTGCACGGATTGACAAAGATGCAGAGTGATGGGGCGCCTTTGAAATGGAAATTAAACGCGTGATTTAGTGACATTTTTACTCATTAATGAAGGACTTGGTGGCCTGCCATTACAAAGAAACACTCATTAATTGATAAAGCAGGAAGAGTCACCAGAAAACTCGGCTTTATTACAACTTAGGTCTTATTTTGATTGACATTTCTGAACTTACAGTGTTCACTGTCAACACAGGAAGCAGTTTGTCCTTTATTATTTCTGTTCCACTTTAACCTTTAAGCATCATAACTCATGTGGTCTGAGAGAAAACCAGACTTCTGCTCCTCCTCTTGGCTGTTTTCAAGGTTTTAGGAAACCTGATACATGGCAGGAGACTTTAGCCAATCACAGGCCAGTCTCATTCGCAAAACGTCAGTGTTTGCCAACCTGGGAACGACAGTTAATCGACCATCTTCGAGCCACCAGTCCAAAGTGTTTCACAAACTGGGAATGAGACCCAGAATCACTGAACTGCACCTTTAAGTGTTGGGAAATAAAGGTAGAGATCATTTCTGTTAATCTCAAAGACTATCCAGGTTTTCTTCTTGTAAATTTACTCTTTTTTTTTTACCACTTCTTGTTAGTGATGTTGCCCAACTTAGTACAGTCTTTTTGTTGCTGATAGAAATAAAGGACAAAACTACAAAAATAAGACCTAAGTTTTAATAAACCAGGTTTGTTCTTTCTGTCTTGTGTCTTTGTGAAACGTGGACGTCTCTGAAGCTGAGGAACGAGGAGTGATTTGACCAGAAAGCTTCATGTTCCAGCTGTTTTGTCTCCATCACACAGTTTAGTTTCTCCTTCATGGCTCTCGTACAGCGTCAGATATCTCTGTTAGTTCTCCATGAGGAAAATCAGAGCGAGCAGCGCCAGGAGAACCTGCAGTGGCGTTTGGGCCCGTCACAGCACTGACCCACATCCAAACCACCTGAGCGACCTGCTGAGGTGTTTCTGTCCCGTGCGGGAGAGGTGAGGACGACATGAGAGAGACGTAGAGAGGATGAGGCATGTTTTAAAGATGTCAGCGCACGTGTGATGAAAGCTGCGTATAATGAGGTTAAAAGACCTTGTTCTTACCTCCAGAGTATAAAGGGATGAGTCGGTGGAGGACGGCGCCGTGTCGGAGAGACTGACACGGATCCAGAGTGACGGGCCACTTTTGAAATGGAAATCCAGCCAGTGATTTGGTGACATTTCTCCTCTTTAATGAAGAACTTGGTGGCCTGCCATGATGAAGAAATCGAACATTAATTGTTCATAAGAGAATATCAATGTAGGGCGGTTTTACATGTGGAGCTGGCGTGTTCGCTGCTCCACTTCTTCACACGCTCTTCTTCAATATTTGAACAAAGCTGAGGCCGAGTCTTTCCCTCCACCGGATCATAAGGACGGTCCCAGGGTGCCTCTGTGGTCATGTGATCTGTACGGTGTTTCATCAACTTCCTGTCCTTGAGCAAGGCACTGACTGCACACGGCGCTTTTTAGAGATATATAAGTTCATGTTCATGCAATCATTGAATAAGATACGGAAAAATAAAGGACGAAAAGTAAAGATCAGATCCCCCCAGTGTTGCAGGTTTTTTAAAAGCAGGTAAATCCACTCAGAACAGGTGACCTGCCCTTTTCCCACTGCAGCTGACGAGTTTGTCTTTCTGCTTTGTTCTGATGAGCTGCAGGAGAACAGAGACCGCTGTAGGAAGGACTGATGGACATTTTTCTGATGTTTTATAGAACAAAAGATGAAGTGGGTAATCAAGAATCTACTTATTGGATTTATCAATAATGATAATAATTGTTTTCAGTGCCTGTAGTTGTTGTCAAGTCCTAAACTTTTAACAACAGAGCCTCGACTTTTTGCTCCTTGTGCAACTTCAAACGCTCAACAAAGTTGGAAATCGCTGCTTCTCCATCTGTAATTTTCAATCTGCATGTTTTTCATCCTGCAATTCATGTTTTGTTGACGACCTCGTAGTTTTTGTTTCATGATCAAAATGATGCCTGGTGTCGTTTTTTCCAGCTGGAGCTCAGTAACGTAACATTAGTTCTTCACGGTTCTCTGCTGTCGTCTGATTGGTTGAAACAAAGTGGATCAGCTGAGTTGAAGTGTTGACTGATTGATTCAGGAAATGAACTGATGCATGATTCACACTTTTCAATCTTTGGGCTTTGGGGAAGAAATCGAGTATTTTCAAGTCAAACGGCTCACGTCCACGTCAAGTGTTAAATAATAAAGAATTAAATTGTGATTTCAGTTGTAATATTGTGAGCTTTTTAAAGATTTCAGCTCAAATTTATGTGAAGTTTGTTACAAGTTTAAGGAGGAAATGCTCTGAAAGTGAAAAAAAGGTTTTAATTTTTTCATCTTCATTGAAAACACAGACTCCTGTTCTTTGACCCTAAACTTGACCTCACCTGAACCGTCCTCTTGTATATTCATAACCGACCGTTTTCAATACCAGCCGCTGACTTTTTAATCTTCTCTCCCTTAAAACAAAAAGTCCCTCCATAACTCTTCCTCCCTATCGCCTTCGCAGAAGAGCCCCATATTTTAATCTTAAATAAACAACGCCGCCTGCCCCGGTCTCCACCAATCAGATATCAGCGGCGAAGCACCAAAAAACCACAACCGTCTGCCACCGTGTCGAGACAGAGCAATTACTTATCGGCGTAATATGCATTATTATTCCTGTTGCCAGCTGCTGATAAGTGAATATGCAGCGCGAGACGAGGTCCTTGAACCCGAGAGACGATTCAGGAAAAGTAGACGATTCTAATATACTGCTGCTCCTTTTATTGTCGCCGTGTTGTTTACTGTTGGCTGCAGAATTCCTGTCACCTAAGTCATGCCCACCTCTGAGCCTCGACGGCGGCTGTATAACAGCCTGCCCTGTTTTATATTCCCGTCCCGCGTTATTTATTTAGAACAATTTCCGCTCTATCAAAGGACACGGCTAATGCCGAGTTTTAATATGTTATTTACACATAAAAACAAGCTATTTACAGCGGAGAACGTGTGCAGAAGGGAGGAAAATGAATGGGCCCCCGGCGCCCCTCTCCGATCTGTTATATCACAGTTTAACAATCTGGATTGCTAATAGAACCATTTATCATGGAGCGGTCATTTATTTTATGTGTGAGCAGCCCAGGTCCCGTTCCCAGAGGCCTATGGAAATGGGGTGCGCATATAATGAAGCTCAAGTGAGAGTCACTTTGTTTAAAAAGTGGATACGCCACGCTCCGAGTCAATTAGAATGGACCCAGGTGCTCCAGACGCTCCTATCTGCTCCTTTCTGATGATCCTCCCCCCTCACGTCTTCCCGCTCCGTCCCTTCTCATCTGTGCCACGCTCTTTTTTTTTTTATTTTGGAGAGCCTCTCTGGCACGGTGACTCCTGGACCCCTGTTTGGCGGCAGTTTTCCCCGAGCTGAACTCCCCTCTCCTCCCCTCTCCTCCCCTCTCCTCCCCTCTCTCCTCTCTCCTCTCCTGGCCGAGCCCGGGACTCTGCTGCCCAGTTAATAGATTCAAACGAGCGCTTGTATTTCCTCTGACAGCGCGCATCTGTCTGCTCGCGCGGGCCGGACAGATTTACGCCGTCTCAGGGACCTTCATGATTTCAATAACCGAAGGTATTTAGAGTGAAAATATTGGTGAGAAATGCAGCAAAATGACAAAGAATCCAGCGACCTGTTATTGATGTATGTGTCATGTGTTTCCAGACTCGGGGGCCTCGGAGGATTAAAGCCGCCCTGCATTAGGGGAGAAATTTCCCCTCTGTTTATATACATATAAGTCCAGAGACGTTTCTTTTTAAAGGCTGGCTGCAAATCTGATTTAGAGTTATTGCCTTTTCAAAAATCCATCACAGCTAAACTTGATCCTGATTGGCTCCTCGTGCGACATGAATCCCTGATGTTCAGGGACAGTCGGGACGGTTTGCAGAATTTGAACCAGAAATCCTCCATTTAGATCAGCAGAAGCCAATCAGAGAGCAGTTTTCAGAGGACGTACGGTTAATCGATTAGTACATCGAAAGAAAACATTGTTTGGTTGCAGCTTCTTAAACTTTCAGGCGACACTTTGTGATGAGGATTGTGACGAGTCTGATGCAGATTTCTTTACTGAATATCAGAGCGTTCGCTGCTCCCTCTCCTCTCCTTATTTCCTCACCTCATCTCTTACACTTTTCTCCTCTCCTCTTATTTCCTTCCCTCTCATTCCTTCTTTATCTCCTCTCCTCCTCCTCCTCCTCTTCCTCCTCTCCTGTCCTCTTCTCCTCTTACTCTTCCTCTCCTCTTCTCCTCTCCTGTCCTCCTCCTCCTCCTCCTCCTCCTCCTCCTCCTCCTCCTCCTCCTCCTCTCAGTAAACTAGGCCAGAGGAAACGACTGGGTGCTGCTAATGATTTGATTAACTGTCTTTGGTGGCTCGTGACATTCATCTTACCCAGAGTGAGTTTGTCATTCGAGAGGGAGATTGATGCTCCTCCTTCCCTCCCTCAGCTCCTCCCCCCCACCTCCTCCCTCCCTACAGCCTCCCAGCATCTTTCTGCTGAGTCTGGAGGCTCCTCAGGGAGGGACCCTCGGTGCTTAGCACCTCCTCGGCTGCCCCGGGGCACTCTGGGTGGGGCGGGGGAGGCGGACCTAAACAGGCTAAACAGACACAACATCCCCCAGGAAGGAAGAAAAGGAGGCGTATCCATGACAACAGCATTTAGACCTCGAAATTTCACAGGAAATTTATGGAAAAATATAAAAAGTGAGTTAAATAAATGAGGAAAATAGAAATGATTAAATAGATTTTGATATAATTAAAGATTTTACACACTGTAATCCTGAACTTTTTGTGGCTGCCTGTCCCCTGCAGTTAGCTTGGCAATAACATCAGCGCCGCAGTATAAACTTTAATAAAGAGCTGCTGACCGTCTACAGTCATTATTTAGTTGCTTCATCGTGACAGTGGTAATTGTGACAAGGTATAAATGTCAAACAGCAAAGTAAAAAGTGTATTAGTGGCTCAAAAATATAAGTGAGTAAAGATTAAAAGTACAGTTTAATAAAGCAACATGAGAGTCTGAGAGTCAAACTGGATCAGAGGACTGGTGACCAGTCTGCCCAGTAGAAACACTGGGATTAAGTTTGTGATGAATCCTGAGCTGTGGACTAAAGCCCCTCAGTTAGATGAATGGAGACGGACTCTGGCTGTGTAAATAGTGTTTTAAGAGAGGTGAGTCAGTGATAAGGACGGATTTCTTTATCTGGCTGCTGGACAGTGAGTAATTGATGGTGGCCGGACGCGCGGGCCCCCACCGCGAGCCGGCGGGCTGCTGCACAGAGAGCGCTCAGGGGGTCAGGCCCGCTGGCAGAGAAAAATGTGACCGAAAAAAAGGCTCAGCATCCTCCTCCTACTCCAAAAGGACGGCCACTAATCTTCCTGAGAAGAAGAAGAGGAAGAAGAAGAAGAGGAGGAGGAGGAGGAGGAGGGGGAGGGGGGGGGGCTGTGGCTCTTTTCTCTGTGCTGTTTAAATGAGGCCCTGCCCAGAGGAGGAGGAGGAGGAGGAGGAGGAGGAGGAGGAGCAGAGAAACAGCCCCCTGACATTAACACACACCAACTAACACTAAACACTTCTTACACACAAACTATTTGACCGTCAGTCAGGACAGCAGAGGACAGCTGGACCTGATGAGGACGATCTGAGCGCCGCGTTGAGATTATTAACTGTCCTTCATGTGTTGGACATTTTTAAAACAATTAAAACTGACAGAATAATCAAAAACATCACTGTCGTCTAAACTAGCAAACAATGTAACAGATTAACTTTTAACTAGACAGCAAACATTTGTTAACCTTTTAGTTACGTAGCACAAAATTTTTTTTAGTTAGCTAGCAAACAACAGGATATTTTGTGAACTTTTGCTAGCTAGCAAAAAAAAGTAATATTTAACATTTTAGTTAACAAGCAGAACAGGAAACATTTTGTTGCAGGGAGTTTTCACTCTCTTGTTAAACTTAGTAGAGCCTGACATTTATTTATTTATTTATTTATTCTAATTTGG
Organism: Lutjanus erythropterus; assembly: GCF_056507025.1. Classification (NCBI taxonomy): domain Eukaryota; kingdom Metazoa; phylum Chordata; class Actinopteri; order Lutjaniformes; family Lutjanidae; genus Lutjanus; species Lutjanus erythropterus. The sequence continues at coordinate 18,352,466 of NC_139340.1, read as the reverse complement.
TTAAGGAAGAATTTTCATATTTCCATATTGATTAATCTGGATGAAACCATTTTAAACCTAGGTTGTTTTTTTTTTGTGTGTGTGTATATTTGATGTTTAGCATGGCAGATGAATGTTAAACTTATTTCTGTGATATTTTTACCTGTTAAAGTGTTAATAATAAGCCACATGGCTTCACAGTTTCCACAACAAAGTTTTTGTTTCCGTCTGTAACAGGAAAATTTTTTTTTCTTAAATATCATCATTAGTCATTAATGATGTCATGATGACATCACCCATAATAATAATTCATATTTAAATGTAGCTACGTTCTCCTCACTTACCTTCTGAAAATAATTTCAGCCTGAAATCTGATGTGTTTTGCAGTTCAGTACAGTGTTCCAGTGACTCTCCGGGTTAATGAGATTTCTGCGTGCACACACACACACACACACACACACACACACACACACTTTGTAAACATTTAGCTTGATGATTTTCCAAGATGCCCTGGTCCACTTTTATCTGAAGTCTGTCTGAGGGGAGGAGCCGCTCTGAGATTACATGAAAACTGAGTGAAAACAGAAACGTTTCTTCTTATATTTCTTCTATTTATAGACCAGAGGAAAACAAAATACATTTCTGCCCACAGTCGCTCTGAACTGGTTGGTCATTTTCATGAAGGAAACGAGACCTTCATATTCCAAACTGTAGAAACATCCAACATTCAGAAAGTAAAGCAGAAAATTTTAAGTTATTTTTAATAAGTGAGTGAACATTTGGTTGTAGATTTAAACTTTTGGTAGAATTGTGGCGCTGTGGCTGCTCATGTTTGAGACGCGCCGTCCTCAAACCTCGGCGGCGACCTCTCAGGGGGGGCAGAGAACTCATTTGCAGTCTGGTGTCGACCGGCAGAGGAGGGACACCGAAACAGAAAAATGAAAAGGTGGGGGAGTTTTGGCCTAATCCTCTGAAACATCCATATATCGCTGCCGAGCGCTCGCTCCCCGCGGCTGTAAATCTGCAGGAATGTGGCCTGTTGTTTTTGGAATCAGTGCAAGCAAACCTTAATGTCTTGCAGAGATTGATGTCTGCAGACGCCGCCTGAAGCTCGCGGCCGCATACATCAGCTCCGGGAGATTCAGTCAACCAGCTGGTCTTACTGAAACACACAGAAACCTCTGAGAGGAGACAGGACACCGTCTCTGGTTTAAAATCCATGTTTCTGTCCACTTTTTAAAACTTTATCTTTACTGTTTGTCTTCTGTCAGTAATATTAAAATATAAATATCTGACTTGATTCCGTCAGTACGAGTGACGTTACGAGTCCAGACACGAGTCAGAATGAAAACAGAGCACATGTGGAAATGCTGCGTGTGTGTTTAGTTAACTTGTGACCCGTTAAGCAAACAGAGGATCAGAGTGTGTCAGTGTGTGTGTGTCAGTGCTCAGAGTGTGTTGAGTAAACCAGTAAAACAAACTGGTTGATCTGGCTGATAACAGAATTCACACCAACACTGAACGTGTCAGAAAATATATTTAAAGTATATTTGAAAAGTTTTGCAGCGCTGATTAAAACAGTTTCAGATGTTGGAGCAGGAGAACCGTCATCGTTAATGTTCTTTAGATCTGTTATGACGGATTTATTGTTTGTTCTTTATTATGATTTAAAGGGAAACTACACAGGATTTTCTTCAAAAGAACCTGAAAACTAAGTCTTAGTACTCAGTTACTTCCACCTCTGGATATATGACGGTTGTTTTGTTTCTGGGAGGAGACGGTCGCCCGGGCAACAGTGAGACTCCATCTATTCATGTGCTGCTGATGTGATCTGTGCGTCCGTCCGACCACGACACAAAACACAGCGAGAAGATTTAACTCACTCTGATGTAAGAGCGGTTTGTGTCCCGTCAGATTCATAAGAGCTGCTGGTTTCTGATCTGGACTCATTTTAATCCTCCAGTCTGTCAGGACTCAGAGTGAAACTGTTTGACTCTCCGCTGAAACTCAGACAAATTAAATTCTTCTGGGGTTTTAGCAGCTCGTTATGGTTCTGACCTGTGGAACCGCAGCCTGCAGGGGCCACCCTCCGTGTTACAGGACGACCAGAGAGAACTTAAAGGAACAGTACGTCACGTCATGTCAGACTCCTGCTCTCTCTGCCAGCCGATGGAAATCCCCCTGCCGTCCAGCCCTCCAACACAAACACCGACCACAGACGGTAAACCAAGAAGAAGAAAAACCCTCCATGTTTCTGTCACACTTACTGCCTGCTGAACCTCTCCTGAGAACAGCCGCTCACTGGAGGGGGACTATTTTCAGCGGCGGATTAATCCACATTTAGTGCTCTGGTGTGTGTTTGAGTCCAAATAAACTACAGTGTGTGTAGTTTTTCTGTAAGACTCTGATGACTTCATGTGTTTTCAGAGAAGCTGTTTCACTGCAACGTCACTTTTTCAAGATGTGAAGCTGAAGCAACTTACCAGCACATTATTTTAACGACGCTGGTATTTTATCTCAATGTTTCCACCAATTTGTGGAGACTTTTTGGTCGTAACGTTTTAACAAACTGCAGCAACATCATGCCGTGTCTACGATATCTACTCCTTACATTTTCAAAGAGGTAACAAGACCAAAACTTACATGACGAAAAATGATGGGAGAAGTTGAAAGAAATGTAACAAGATGAAAAATGCTGTAAAAAGATGTAACAGACAAAAAATGACTTAAGATGAAAAAGAAAAAAGAAAAATACTGGTACAGAATAATTTTAAAATGATGTTTTTAGTTTCTGTTTTCATCAGGACTGTCTAAACTCTCTAAACGTGATGCATTCAGGCGTCTTTCCAAAGTGTAGGAACTGATTTCCAGCTGCAGCCAACGTGTTTTTATTGAGGCTCTAATCAGTTTCATTGGTTCTCTAATGGGGACCCACTTACTTCACCGTGTTTATGAGGGAACATGTTCCTCAGTAAAGAGCGGAGTCATATTTAGGGCGTTGTAACGGCTGCTTCGGGCCGCTGGTGATTCCAGCGTGGGTTTGGTGTTCAGGGGGAAACTCTCTGAAACACAACACTGGCCGCTCTCTGTCAGACCGGAGCTTTAAAATCCACAGACGTGACAACCTGGAGCTTCATAAAGATTTATAATCGGCAGACAAACAGCAGACTGTGTGTTTATCCTCATGTGCGAGCTTTGATTTCCACTGTAGCTCAGCTAATTAGCTGTTATTGCTAATCTCCAGCTGCTTTCTGCAGTACTTACAAGGCAATTAGCGCGTGAGCCTCTTCTCGTTTCACTGTGACTGAGGGAAGGGCGGCAGTGGCGGTGGCGGTGGCGGTGGCAGTGGCGGCGGCGGTGGCGGCGGCCTCAGACGGCAGCTGTGAGCTCGTTCAGAGGTCTGTCACCACCTCACTCTCCGTCACCTTCACAAGTTTGACCTCAGAAACACAGAAAACAGACATTTAAGCATCAAATAAGACCAAATATATGACTGATTCATCTTGTTTACTGCAATAAAAGTGAAAAAGTTCAGGCTCTAAAATGTCCTCAGGAAGTAATTGTAAAATACAAGTACCTGAAAACTCTACTGAAGTATTTGTACTTAGTTACTTTCCCATCTGATTTTAAGAGTATCTTGCCTAAATCTGCCTCTGTGTCTGAGGGCGTCTGCAGTAAACGGCTCAGTACCATTTCAGGTTAAATCCTGCAGAATCACTTTGTCATTGAGAAATCAATCCGTCTCCGCCTCCAGCTCCTGGAGCATCAGGACACAGCAGGACGCCACGGCGGGCTGCAGGATAACGTGTGTAAACTGTCGGGACGTGGGTGTAATGACACATTTCTCACTGACGGGGAAACTCGATCACGGCTGACAGCCTCATGTGCAGAACGTGCCCGGCTCGGCGACGGGCCCCCCCACCCCCGCTCAGACCCAGCCGGGGCCGTCGGTGGTGGGAGGCATCCCCTCGTACGACGGTCCCCTCGGCCGAGCTCGTGTTTCCTCATCAAGGGCCCCCCGTCCCCTCGCCTCCGTCAGACAGAGCCAGAAATGGCTGCAGTCCCTGAGCTGTCAGGACGATCAATCAGCGGGACGAAGACATGATGGAGGAGGAGCACGACTGAGCAAACTCACTGATCAATTTTTATCTAGACTGATCAGATCTTCTTCTCCTTCATACTGAGTTTTTTATTCAGTCTTCCCTGAATCTGAATATAAATATTGATTATTATATTGGGCCGAACAATTAGTCAAAATTTGAATGAAATCGCAATATGGTCCACTGCAATTTTCAAATCACGCAGGGCTTGAAAACTACTACTACTTGCAATTATTTTTAGCAATATTAGCCATATTTGCTATGAGCAACATTTTTCACAGTTTTTTGACATTTTACAGAGCAATTAATAATCAATTAATCACGAAAATGATCGACAAATTAAGTGATGATGAAACAAATCATTAGTTGCGGCTCCAGTTACAATATGCTGGTGATTTTGGGGTGAACTGTCCCTTTAAGAGAGCACATCTGGTTATTTCTGACTCAGACAAAATCTTATTATTATAAGATCTTTATCTCTTTCTGTTTGTTTGCACGTGAACAAACTGCTAAAATGATAAAACCAAAAAAAGACTTTCTGATTCCTTCCTGATGTACGAGTACTGACTGAATGTCAAAGGTGACGTGTATTTTTCTTCTCTGCAGTATTTGTAGTTGTGACGCCGTGCAGAGTTTCTGCAGAGCCTCGTTAATGGCTCCTTTAGACTAATTGTTGTCCTGATGTGCTTTGTCTTGTAGCCATTGGTGGCGTTTGCACGAGCTAATTAGCCACCAAACCAGGCCAAGCAAGGACTGAAATAAGGTCAGGAAATATGCATATGAGTGCTGCTCTCATTTATACCATCTCTTTCTTAATAAGTCCACACAGAAAGCCATTAGACAGGACTTTAAAGATGAATCACTGTAATGATGCTTCATGGACACAGAGCTCAGCGTTATGTTGCTTCAACAAACTTAAAAAAGCGCTTTATGTTTAATGTTTTGTTCTATTTCAAGAGGGACTATTTTTCTGTTTGAAATCGTCTTGTTTTCCTGCTTTTTTCTTCCTTTTCCGTCCTCTTCTGATCGAGACGAGACGAGGTGCGAGTCAGCGTTTAATTGTGCGCCGTGCTCTCATTGTGTGAGGCGGCCGCTTCCTCCCCAGCTCAGCACTTTATCATCACACACTGCGACTGTTTGCCGGACTCTGTGGCCCTCGCCGTCTCTGCTCAGCGGCTGAATCGCACGGGTAAGAGGTGGCGCCGGAGGAGGGAGGACCCCGCCGCTGCCGCTCATCCTCCAGGCCTCCTCCGTCACAATACCACAGTCTGTGCCTTTACATGGGCAGATATGAATTCATAAAGTCCCAAAATCGATCTTTTAATATGTCTTTCCTCCCGTGGATGTGTGGTCCAGTCTGCGTGCAGTTTTAGCCCCGTTAGTCTCATGATGATGCGCTGCAGTAGGTGCTTCACCTGGTCATCTGTTGCCGGGCGGAGATCTGCACTCATGTATCTACATAAAACCATAAATCCAGAGTGGCTGGTGTCTCTCTCTCAGGCTGTAATCACACCTACACTCTTCTTTTTCAACCTCAGTGGCAAAGTTAGTGTTTATGAAACGCTTCGGTTTCACTCGGCCTCGATTACAAGCCAGCCGGGGCCCCGTAAACTAAACTCCAGCGAGTTCCCGGGTAGCCTGTTTATGGGAGAGTTTTTGTAACGTGTCATCGCGCCGGGGCAGAGGTTCTGTCAGCGAGGGACGTCAAAACAAATCAGAGTCCGGGTCTTGTAATTTCAGCTCCAAAGTGATGCTGTAATTCCCCGTCTGTGGCGTTCAAGAGCACAAAGAAAATGATCCTCAGATGAAAAGACATCGGAGTTGGATGTTTCGTCATCCTCTGCTGCTTGAATTCTGACTTTAATGAACAAGAGAGCTGATTCATCTTGCAATAAAGAGTCTCTTTTTCCACAGCAGGACCAAAAACAGTTGAATAAATTCATAAAATGTGACAAATTCAAGGATCCTGACCTGCCCTGAGCAGTGGGAAAGTGTTAATCAGGATTAGAAAGTCAATTCCCTTTAGGTTTGTCTCCTTTTCTGTATTGTTTTCTCTCAATCCGTCTCCCACATGCTTCTCTTCAGCGGAGAACACAGAGGATTCAGGAGTATTGTTGAGGGGAGGTCGTTCTCAAGTGTGTGTGAAGAGAGGTTTTGTGTGGAGGCAGGAGCTGAGTCCACAGTCTGAAGACAAAAGGTCACGACAGAGGTGACAAAGGGACAGAGTGGTCACATGATGTTCCCTCTGCAGTGAGGGGGTCAAAAGTATCCAGACTTCAATACTGATTCCCTATTGTCAATGTTAAAAATCAACAGGAACCCCAATATCAATGCTAAATTCAACAAGAACCCAATATCAACACTAAAAATCAACAAGAACCCCAATATCAACGCTAAAACTCAATGAGAACCCCAATATCAACGCAAAAAATCAACAAGAACCCCAATATCAACGCAAAAAATCAACAAGAACCCCAATATCAACGCTAAAACTCAACCCCCAGTTTAGTTCTAGATAAAAATCATTGGAATATAAAACTATTCTCAGTAGAACCTCCAGGTTGAATTCTTGTAAGCACCCTTAGAAAAGTAGAAAGGTTCTGGATAGAACCTCCAGAGAGGGGTTTAAGTGGAACCATTGCACTATAATTGGGTTCTCCATAGAAGCTCTTACAGGGGATGATTCTAGGTGTTCCTGTGTGAACTTTTACAAAAAGTTCTCACAGAGACCAAAAATGGTTCTTATTCTTCTAGTTAGCGTGTTCATTTCTAAGAGTGTGCTGTTAGAGAACGTGGAACATGTTGCCATGGAAATTAAACTTTGATTGAGAGGTTGTTTTGTAAATGCAACATCAGTCTGATTAATCAATTAATTGATTGTTAGTTTTAGCAATGATCAATTAAGGAAAGAGCTGAGACTTTGCAACCCAATCTAACCTAATAAATCAACCTAATAAAAACATTTATTGTAAAGTTTCACTCAGAAAACCATATTTTGTTAGTTAACAGTGATAAAGTGACGTTTCTGGCTCCTCGACCTCCGGAGTTGTTCTTGAGGAGAATTCATTCCTCATCCTCTCAGCTCTCTCTCCTGGGTCACAGATTTGAACCTGAGCTTCTCCGTGTGTCAGTTTGAAAACATTTATCTGAGCTGAAGAGGTCCGAGCCTCCTTTAGAGGACTGAGGGAGTCGGTCCAGGGTCTGCTCTCCATCATGCACCGCAGCAAAATGTCAAACAAAGACGGCCAACAGGAAAAATAAAGCTGAGCAGCAGCTGGGTCAAAAAATAGAGACAGTTCTGCTTCAGCAGGTTGTGTCGGGCGTGCAGCGGAGCGTTTATCGACACGGGAGGCTGCCGAGTGCTGACGCGACTGCACGCTCCTCGATCTATTCTGGTAGATCGAGCCGGAGGTCCGGGCGTCCTCGGGGACGATCGGGGGGGATTGTTGAGGTGAAGCAGGAAAAAGACGTCTTCTGCTTCCACCTGCGACGCATTCATCACCGCGACGACGGAGAGGCGCATCACTCAAAAGATTCCCCTGTGTTCCCTCCTCTCCTCCAACATCTGTATCTGCAGGGGCCTCCGCCTCATTAAGACATCACAAGAACCTGAGAGAACTTATCACTGTAAAAATAAACTGTTTGTTTTAACTTTAAGAAAGCTGGTGCCTTAAAAATTTAAGCTGACTGAATCTGAAAGAACAAGCTGAGCTGTTGTTAATTGGTGACAGGTTTAATTTATAGATGGTCCACTGGAGTAATTTACTAATGTCAACACTAAACATCATAAAGAACCCAAATATCATGACTGCAAAGTATCAAGAACCTCAATACCAGTGCTAAAAATCATCAAGAGCCCAATATCAATGTTGGAAATTCTTAAGAATCTTGATTTTAATGATAAGCATCATAAAGAACCCTAAAATCAACTTTCCAAATCACAAAAACCCCAATATCAACATTCAAGATATGAAGAACCCTGATATCAACACTAAAACCTGTCAGTGAGAGAAGAGTTGGAACTCTTGTGCAAGTTAAAGTTAATATGCTAATAACTAGAACTTTTAAAACTGGTATATTGAAGTTAACGAGAAAAGATTATTTGATTCCACTAACTTCCTGTATGATTTTTTTTTACAGTGATGTGTAAAAGGTGTTGTTCTCCGCTCAGGTTCTCCTCTCCTCCTCCCTCCTGGTTGTGGAGAAGAACTAGGTCTTTGTTTAATTTACAGATGGCCCGTTGGAGTAATTTCCCATTCAGCTGCTCGGCGAGTCCGGGGCGAGGCATAATCCCAGGCGCCCCCCTAGCGAGGGTGCCAGCGGGGTAATATGGATGTTAGCTGGGGAGCACGGTGACAGCCCCAGAAGCGACAATTTAATTCATTGTATTTTAATTATCGCTCTCATTCACCGGCTACAAGGCCTTTCTTTGGCTCCTCTCGACAGCGAGCCTTTATCACAGGCCCGTCGGAGCAGATAATAAACTTTTGCTTTAAGGTAATTACTTAATCTGGACAAACCTGTGTGTTAAGCAGTGCTATTAAGCGAGGGGGTGATAAATCAGGCGTGCATTGGAGGTGGGTGATTACTCGACGGTGCAATCAGTCTTTGAACCCTCGCAGTCTTTTAAGTACCTAAATTGCACAAACAGCATGCTAACAACACGCCGCTCGTGGCACGGCGAGCAGAGGAGGCCCATCAGCGCTGCAACCTCACCGCCACCACCGCCACCTCGTTTTGTTAATGCCAGCCGCCGCACGCTCACCTTCAGCCTGCTGATGCATGGAGGTTATTAGCACGTAGCCTGTCCAAGGCTGATAAGTAACCAGCAGGACCACCTCGCTACAGCTACAGGGACGGACGGACGGACGGATGGGTGTGTGACTGTCACTGATGAAAACGTCCAAAAACTTTCTTTATTCCAAGAGAGAAAATCTCATCAAAGATAGACTATATGGCCAGAAGTATGTGGACGGACATGTCAAAAACTCTGATACAAGAATTCAGAGAATATTCTAATGTTTGCTATTTTTGGAAACTTTTGGATCTTGACTAGAGTTTAAAGTTCTGTAGGGCTGAACGATTCACTTTTGCATGAAAAAGTAGTTCTTTCCACCGTGGCTGGAGGCATTGCGTTCTCAGGTTCTATCTCCATCGCTCTGGATGTTCCGTTCTTGTATCTCAAGAACGCCTTGAAGGAATTTCTTCAAATTTGGTGCAAATGACCGCTTGGACTCAAAGATGAATTGAGTAGAATTTGGTGGTGAAAGGTTAAATTCTCCACTCTTGAGAACAACATATCTGAGGAACACCTGGAGAGAATTTCCTCAAACTTTGCACAAACCTGTTTTTGTATGTGTGTGTTAACTGTAACTTGACCAGCTGCGAAGACCCTTCTTCCTCATATAAGAGATGCTAAAATACAAAAAAGTTTGATATTTGTGTTGGCCTTTGTAGATCTTTGTTTGTGTCCTACTGTGTAGTACTGTGTACTGTGTATAAACCCATATTCTGCTGTGGCGTTCTGTGACGTAATTCGCACTGACTCGTCACTGTTTCCTGGTAAAAGTCCTCTGCTGTGCAGGATATGATGCATTTTATGTCTCGTGTTCACATTTGGTCAAACAGACCAAGAACCAACTGTTAGCATGTGCAGAAACCACCATCAAACAGGCATCACTTCAGTTGTGTGCAGCAGTTTGTGTGTCTGTGGGACCTGAGCCACCGCTTTCTGCTGTAATTTCCTGCTCAGATCTTCAAATTCCCCCTCATCGAGTGAGTCAGGCAGAAAAGATTCCTCTGCAAAGGTCGGCCAGATTCTCATGTAATAACTTTAGTCACTGAATACTTTGACATCAGGCGTCTTTACTGGCTTTAGTCTGGCTGTAAATCTCTGATGAGGACAGAATGATGATCCGCCGGTTCATCGAACTTTCAAGGACGCGGAGAATCTCTAAGAACGACTGATAACTACTGTACAGAGTGTCAAGACCTGCTGTTAGGACTCAAGAAAGTTTAGACAAAGGAGAGCCAGTAACCAATGAGGCCAAAGGAATGCTCATAAAACTTAGAGACAGTGCAGGTTTTTTGGAGTGTGGCCTATCAGTCTGTACCCAGGGCAGGCAACACTCCTGTTTGTGTCTCAGAGGAAGTGTGTGTTGTTGTCACTACCATCTTGCTCGGCTTGAGGGTTAAACTTTGCTGCTAGCTGCTGACGTGCTAACGTTAGCTGCAGCTGCTGTGGGAGCTGCTTCCGGCTCACCATCGTCCTGACTCGCCAAAAGTACCTGAATTTGGCACCAATTGATTTTGTGAAAAGGTTTTCTGTAACGCTGATGTAATTCAGTACAGAGTTCGGTTCCCAACTCTAACAGTAACACAAATAAACTAACAGATCGAGGAAACGGTTTCTGCTGAAGGAGTCTGGTTGGTTTTGAGAGAGCAATATGGCTAATTTATTATATATTATAAGCACGGATATTGGGGGTTCTTTAGGGTTTTTAGCATTACTATTGTGGTTCTTGTCAAATGTTAGTATTGATATTGTGGTTCTAAATAATTTCCTGGCAGAAAAGGCTGTCTGACAACGAGGTAACATGGTAGATCTACCACAGATAATACATTGAATATTGATAAGTACCTCGCTCAGACCCATTTCAAATAACCTGAGCTATCGCTTTCAGTTTGAGGAACCTCCAGTGGTATTTCACCCATAATGCACCAAGTTGCACAAAGTTTCAGAATAAGCACAAGGTTATCCACACACTCACTCAGCGCCGGCTGTCTTTGCAGTTTCAGGATGAGTTAAATTTAAGATAAGGTGTTGCAGCAACACGAGAAAACCGTGTTTCTGCTGTGTGTACAGAGGAGGGGGGGCTGACTATGAAAAAGTGTGTTCGCCGTGCTGCAGCGCTCCACCAGACGCTAAAACAAATGTTATCAAGCAAAGACTAATAGATGGCTGGAGCCTAAGCGAGGGCACGGCGGTGCTGCCTGACGCTGCGTACGCCCAGGGGGGATCTGGGCCCAGTGAATCAGGTAAATGTGCCTCTTGAACTCTCATGAGCGCTCGCCTTTTGTTCTTCCTGTGGCGGCAGAACAATGGAGCTGTCTCGGTGATGGAATAAGCCTGCCTGGTCAATCCCCCGGCCAGGACGCCAGGGCCGCGGAGGAAAAGCTCAGCCTGGAGGACCTGGAGGATACCTGACAGGCTGGCGGTGACCGGCTGGTCCAACGTGTCCGAACTGGAGCGAACTTGTTGTCGACGAGAAATCTGAGCCCTGAACTCCAAAATAACAAGACCTGAAAGTTCTGTAGCACGTTTAGTGAAAAACATTCACTTAAAGGAAACAAAACGTCCTAACCTGAAAATTTAAAAAACTTATAAAACTTATTTTCAGAACAATTCTGAACTGACAAACATGAGTTATTTTAACTTAAAGTCTTCTGACTTTGATAGCATTGATATTGGCATTTTTATGATTTTTAAGTGTTGCTACATATACAGATTTAAATTCAGTGAAATTAATGTGAACAAACTTTATAAAAACTTTGCAAACTTTACTTTGAGCACTTTCACTTTGCACACTTTCACTTGTATTTGCACTGAAGTATTTTTCCACAGTAGTACCGTAGTCTGTACTGAAGCACAGGATTTACAGACGTCCTCCTGGCTACGTCATGTTTTGGTGACCCAGATTTAGCTGCTCTTTGTCCCCCCACCTTCTCCTCTCCTCCCTCCTGTCTTATAACTCACCCCCAACTGTTATGAATGGTGCATTAACTCGAGCCGCCCGTTGAAAGGGGCCCTTCAGCTCTCTCACACTCACACACACGTATACATATACATACATATACAGGCTGTGCTCAGAGTCAGACGGAGGGTAATTATACCAAATTACAATGGAGAACGTCTGGGGCAAAGGGGGCGGTCAGTTTGGTCACATGGAAGGAATGAAGGAAGGAGACAAAGTGATAAATAAAGGGAACGAACACGACCCCGATTTAAACTAAAATAAAAGTGAGAGTTTGGGAGTACGACTTCAGGTGCTGTCTGCTGTCAAAAACTTTTCAAAAACTATAAAATTATTTAAAAAAATTACTGCCAGATTTATCTCTAGTTGAAAAACAGGTCCAAACTTGTGAAAACAAGTGAAGCGTCCGTGCACTTCACTTGTTGCGTCAGTCCATCTCAGATGAGCTCAGGCTCAGAGAAGTCTGCAGTGTTTCTGGATGTTGTTGATATCTGTCTTTCTCTTTGCATGGTAGAGTCTTAACTTGCATTTGTAGATGCAGAGACAAACCGTGTTTACTGACAACGGTTTTCCAAAGTGATGAAGAGATGAAGATTATAGAGATAAGGAGGAGTAGGTGTTTATCTATATAAATAGTCTGACTGTATTTTCTGCTTGTTTCTCCTCAGCTGCTCAGCATTACAGTCGCTGCCGTCGTCTGACTTTTGAATATCAGGTGTGGCATCTTTATTACAGTGTTTCAGATCAATTAAATACACGAGCCTGAGGCTTGTTCCATGACAAACACTGAGAGGAGGAGCAGCGACGACTTTAACATGAGTCAGTCACGACTCGAACACACAGGAACTTAAACGAGCTGCTCTACTGTACTTTCAGTCTGAACTCGACACACTCAGCCGGCGTTGTGACGAGCGAGAACGTCGACAGAGCTGAAGGAACCCAGCCTGGTCCCACTGGGCCGCGGTGGCGTCGTGCAGACCGAACAGTGAAGTAAAGAGGGTTATTTCTGCGGGCGTTCGGGGACCGGGACCTGTCCGTCAGGCTGTCAGGGTGCAGAGTGAGAGGAATGGACCTGGAATGCTGACTCACTCAGGTCCCGGGCTCCTGGGAGCCCCGGGAGGCCCCGTTATCCCCTCCCAACGCTCAACCCGAAAGCAGATAATGATCCGTGGCCCTGACCCCTCTGCTCCGAAATCCCAGGTCACCCTGCGAGATTCCCGTTATCGTGTGTGTGTGTGTGTGTGTGTGAGAAAGGAGAAGAATTTTAATGCAGTCCAGAGATCAGCTGGCTCACCTCTCCCTCCTCTCCGTCTTTTTGTTCCCCTCGTCTTCTCCGATCCGGCAGCTCGGAGACGAGACACACCAGGTTGTAATTAACAGGATCTGAAGACTGTACAGAGGGTGAGAGTTAGGCAATGCCCTCGTGAAGCTTTTCCAAAATAAAAAGCCGAGAAAAATGTTAACAAGAAACATAAACTCCATTAAAGACCCCAAAAGGCTTCATTTATTTGCTGGTAAAATAAAGACATGACATTTTTTGCGGTTATCGCAACAGCTAATTAGTCCTGATGTTTTGGGTAAACTTCCCAGATCCGAGACGAATCCACAAAAGGAAAACAAGGCTTTAATGATAAATAAAAAGGGCCATTAAAAGGATGCATGATGAAACACACAAACCTCATAAAAACACACCACTATTAAACATAGATGGAATAAATTGGAAGCAGAAACGCAGCTTTATTGCAGAACCTGGGCTTTGTCTTCAGGTTTGTCCGAGCAGACAAAATTATTTTGTGTTGCAGCCAAATAAAATATGCAACATGTCTTTGATTATATAAGTAGATAAATGTGATAGATACGCAGGATAAATTAGTGAAAAATAAAGCTGTGATGATTCTGAAACTTTTTGCAGCTTGATCTCACTGGAAATTCACTTTTTCCTAATCTTGTTTTAGGAAACTGTCTGAACTAAAAAAGCAAAGTGAAAAGAGCAGCTGGTGCTCAGCAGAAAAACTCAATTAAAATTCAATTAATTTAATTTTGCATTAACTTAAGTTTTGTTTTTAAATATGTTTATGGGTAAAACCTGTATTGATCATGTTGTAATAACTACGAAACAAAACCATCGACCCAATAGCCATGAATGGTCATAATGAGTCATAACAGTCTTTAAAAGTCTGTTTAAAAAGAAACTGTAGAAATCCTGCTGTTGTTAAATGGTGACCTCTAGTGTCTGTAGTAATTATGACAGAAGCAAAGGAGGAAGTCAGGTGACAGAGAGAGCGAGAAAGTCTGTGTCTGTGAGACTAAATACACAGCGAACAATCAGGGACAGGAAGCTGTGTTTTTTTTTGTTTATAAAAAGCACTAAAATGTTTATTTCTCAGCCTGTTTCAGTTAGTTGTTTTTATATTTAAGGGTTTATGATTTATGGAGTAAGTTAAGACGTCATGTCCTGCCTGGACCAAGATGACGGTGACGTATCGCAGCAACGGGCCAAAGTGGCCAACGCAGCATCTACATATATGGTATGGAAGGAGTGGGAATTTACCAGGCAGGAAGGGTCTAGTGAAAAGATTCTATGAAGTTGCATGATGGGAAATATAGGCTCCAGTGTTTTGTGAGTAAAAGTCTGGATATTTCAGCATCTTCTTCTTCGATTTTGGCTATTTTATTCATCTGTCTCCCCTAAAATTCCCCAGACTTTATGGAAATACAACACTGACTCACTTTCTGGCTCTTGCGGGAATGATTTTCTCACCTTGCAGCTCAGACTAACGAAGGTCAAGAACGCCGCATCTGTCTCTCCAACCCTGGGGACACAAAGCAAAACCAGACCATCACTTTAGGCAACAATTAAAACCTGAAAACAACCAAACCAGACAAGAATCAAATGGTGTAATTCACACCCATCGTGTTTACAGTTGACCCAGGAGTGTGCGCACAAATCAGTTCAGGGCTTCAGCTTGTGTGTTTGCAGCTCCAGAGGAGCCTCACGCTGTTTGGACGGGCAGAAGAAAGCTTTTCCCAGCGCTGTCAGAGCCGGTTTGAGTCGGGGCTGCAGCTTCCCTCCACACAGTCCATCATCCCGTCTAGTTCAAAGAGCGTCTAGCTGCAGGTCTTTGTCAAAAGCCCCGTTGGATATCTTTTATGTTCAAGATGTAGGATTTCTTAGGATGACTTTGATTATTTATTTATTCCACTTCTCTTGTGTGATAGTGCCAATATTTTACACGAAAGTGCTCAGCTTGCTGTGAAATTCATGTTGCTTTATTGTAGCCCTTTTGCCTTTGAAATTTCGAAAGGCGAGCTCTTTTTTTTGAAGTCTGTCTCCCTCCCTCCCTCCCTTCCTCATGTAACTCTTCTTCTTCTTCTTTGCTTTTCTGCCCTCGCAGCCCCCCACCACATCTTCCCCACCTTCCACACGCCGATCCCGATTGACATGCGCCACCACGAGGGGCGATACCACTACGAGCCTCACGCGCTGCACGCCATGCACGGGTAAGTGGCCTTTTTCTTCCTTTTTGGATTTGCACACGTCACAAGTTGGACGAACGTTTCCTCAGACAGGTTGAGCTCAAGTCTTCAGATGTTTTAGATGCAGATTTCAGTGCAGCACAGAGGCTGTTTTTCTTCTTTAACTCTGGAGGATTTGCTTTTGCGAGTGGATGTTAGCGGGCGCTGATGAGAGCTGAGCGTTCGCCAAGTTCAATATCAAAAGCAGATGACAACATGCTGACTTCCAAAGTGAATAATCAATGCTAGTTGGAAATTTCCCCCTCTGCAGCCCTTGTTTCCGATACAGTTTGATTCTGTGGGCGAGCTTTGCTGTTTCTGGCTCCAGCCGTCTGGGGATGAAGCACTCTGATGCTGCGAGCAGTCTGAAGTTCGCTTACTGGGATCCAAACTGGGAAAATCTTGGGGAGGAAAGTGAAGAGTCTCCTCTCTTTCAGGAGCTGAGGAGCCGCTGAGCAAGACGTTTCACTGCTGGAACCTCTGGCTGCATAAGAATGCATGTCAATGAGACAGATCTCACAGAAGTATTAAGATCTTTCAACAAAATAAAAGATAATTATTTTCATCTTTTGCAACATACGTCCTGTTGCCAGGCATCTCAACATTTGCATTTTTCACGTCACTGAAATGTTTTCTAATGTAGATTGTACATGAAGTCTATTTCCTGCCTAGATTATTTCATTTTTTGAGCTCTATTGTCAGGATTATGGTTATTTTTAGACGCCTGATACAACTGGATTCTCTGGTTGCAACATCTGGTGTCACAGATAAGAATATCCACATAACAAGAGCTAAATGAGCAGAAAGAAAGTAAAATTTTATTTATAGAGCACTTTTTAAAACAAAGTCAAAGTGCTGCACAGGATATAGACACAGAGACTTGAGAGGTTCCAGAGTGATGGGGCACAATCACCCTTAGATTTGCAAAGGATGCTGGGTATAAATAAGAGACTCCAATCGGATGAACTGAGTGGCCTAGAGTTGGAGCAGGGCTGCAAAAGTTCAAAAAGGGGCAAGACCATGTAGGGAGCCAGTGAAGCACTGCGAGGATTGGTATGATGTGGGATCTGCGGTTGGTTTTGGTTGGTTGGCTGCCCGGGTGCAGCTCTTTGCAGACAGGATGGAGCTGCTTGGCAGAGACGAGAGTTATTCCAGTACCGATACCGACGCATCCAATATTGCATAAAATGCTGGTACACAAGTCAAGATCACGTATTCTTCCAAGCAGCATCCTGTATGCCTTGTTTTTGGCAAAGTCATGTTCTTTGGCGTCCCTTTCCACCAAATTAGCTCTGGTTCTTGAACCATTTCCATTCAAGATCCTTGGAACCTCGATACTGTCCAGTGAACCAGCCAGCTTTTCTACTAGTTTTGAGTGGAACTGTTGTAAACAAGGATCAGAGGGAGCTGCACAAAGACCAGCAGAATTCAACATGCCCACGTTGGTTCCCAATGAAAAGCTGATATTTCTGGTCCCGGCAGGGAACCAAATTTTTGGGGTCCCAAATCAATTTATTTTGGTGGAAATGGTCCAGTTCATTATTAGATGTGTGAACCAGTACAAGCCTGTCAATGTATCTGTTCAGTTTTTATAAAGCATTTAGTCTGAGGCAGGCCACATCAATCATATCACATCTGGTAACCCAGGAAAGGATTGGTTAATATGCCAAGTTTAGGCGCCAAAATCAGTATCAGGAAGGAAAAAGCTGCATCAGAACATAGTGCAGCAGTCAAGACATGAAAAATTAAGAGTATGGATCAGTAATTCTGGATCAGTGTTCTGGAGCTGGAAGAAGCAGGTGTTCTTGTTGCCTGATTTAAAGAAAATGTGGCTTTTTATGCCTCCACTACTCTCTAAACTCTCTAAACTCTAATTTAATTTATCACGGTCACAAATACGGCGGGCAAAATGAAAATCAAACATCTGGAGCAGTTAGTGAAGATCTTGACCTTCTGAGCAGATCATCATCTGATGTAAGGATGTATTTTTGATTTAGGACCAGTGATTTAAACAAAAATAAATCATGCAAACAGCAGATTAGGAGCCTGATTTTGATGCACAGATTTGCAGGAGTGCAGCTCAACATGGAGGTGAAGGAGCGTTCTGTTTGTTTTAACGGCTGAAATGAAATGAAAAGATTTTTATTTGCAGCCTCAGCGGACGCTGCTTTATGTTAATGGATCTGACGCCAAAAAGGTGGTTCAATCTATAATAATGCATCTAATTCTAAAATCCGGTTGTATGTTTTGTTTGTAAAATCCAATTCTGCAAAGTAACTTGTAATTCCTAAGGCCTGAAATAAGAATTTCTCGAGTATAAATGTCTGAAAACCTTTTAATTAGAGTACTTGAGTAAATGTACTTAGTTACCCTGCTGGATGAATAAAAAGGTAAATAAATCTCTGCCCGTTGGCTCGTATCAATCTGCAGCTCGCTCCATTAGCGGCGATCGGCAGGGCCGGATCCATCACTGATGACATAACACAGCCGACCTGCGTCCAGCACCTCTTTATATTCATTAATGGCTTGTTGTGGAGCTAATCTGTGTGGTGCAGGCCGCGGTGCCCCCGAGCCAGCGCCATAATTAAACTCCCAGAGTTATAGAGGTCAGTGTACAGGCTGCAGCAGCGCCGGTGGTGGGGCCCACTTCCAGCCTGCTGCTGCTGCTGCTGCTGCTGCTGCTGCTGTGGGGTTCAATAACAGATGCAATCCCATTTATTTTCCTGAGGGAAATTCAGCTCGGTGTGTTACACACAACACTGTGCAAAATTCAACTTTACACATTTGTTTTCTGCATCAGTCCACTGAAAAATTACCCTCTGTTTCAGTGCCAAACTGGTGTTTTTCTTTTTGTTTCATCTCAGGATAAGATGAAAATCAACTTGTAGAGACTTTGTGGAAATTTGTTTTGTTTAAAAAATGCATTATTGATGGTGGAAACACAGATTGGACATCTGGGCCGACAATATCTGCAGATGAAGATCACGTGATTTGATCGAGGACAGCTATTAAATGGACAATGAGATGAGATTCAATGAAAGAAAAAAACTATTTGCTATTTAAACTTTAAAAAGTTATGTCAGCTGAGTGGAGTTTGAAAAAACATGTCGAGGTAATTTTGTATGGATTGATTTTCCAGTGTAGTTTGGTTGGTTTGGAGAGAGCGATATTTGGCAGATTGTCCTTATTTTGATGTAGAAAATGAAAATCAGGATGTAAGCTCCGTTAAATCAGCCAAATCCAGACCAACCAAACTCTGTGGATGAGAGTAATTTTCCCTCAGAGGACACAGGAGTTGTTGGTCTACTGCTGCCTCCATCAGTCAGATTCTTTGACTTATTGTGTGACTTCTGCATTGAAAGAAAGTTTTTTGGACTCACTGAACTCAGACAGACAAATTAACAGACCAGTAACTCCTGTATCCTGTGAGGTAAAATTACAGATTATTCCAGTGGAGTCTGGTTGGTTTTTAGAGAGTGATATTTGGTTTATAATTTGGACTTTTTTAAAGTGACTAAAATGTATTTTTCTGCAGATTTCGTAAACAGCAGTACACTGTCCCTTTATTTGTCTCTTTAACAAATTAAAAAGTGTTGATTTGTGCAGCGCACTCAGCAGTGTGCAGCCTGTAGAACAACATGTGAGCAGGATAAGATCAGTGGCACACTTTGAGGCTGAACAACGAGGCTCCTGCTGGAGTTTAAAGTTACTTTATCACAAAAGAAAAAAGAAAAAAAAAAAAAAAAAGCGGCGCCAGCCGGGACAAAAAAAGTCAATAGAATCCTCCAAATAGTACTCTTACATTTAAATTCACAGATTTGATGGTGATGCATACTTCGCGCCTGGCGGAAGCAGGGCTATTCATCACGCCGGCTGGGAGAGTGGAGGGCGGGGGAGGGGAGGGGGGGGACGGCGGCTGTCCGCGGACTCGGCCACCTTGATTAATGTGATTTGATCTTGACAGTGGACCCCTAATTCATCAAGACCTTGATCTAGCTGTCGCTCCCCCCTGCCTGTGCCAAATTCACCTAATTACAGGAACATTGCGCAGCAAATTAAGTGCGGTGTCATTTGTCGCCTGGTGCGGCACTTTATTATCCACTCGTGGCGGCGTGTCAGAGGTCCCCTCCTTGATTGTCTAACATGACATCTCTGCGCCGTCCCCTTTATCATTGTTTGCATATAGCGTAATGAGAGGGCTGGTTATTTTGTTAAGCCTGTCATAAAAAGCAGCCACAGGGAAGACTCTTTTTTTTCGTATTCCTTTTTCCACACCGACGACGGTTTTTCTTCCCTCGCTGTCGCCGTCGCCAAGTGACAGTGAGGCGAGGAAAGAAGGACTTCCTCCTCTGTGGACAACTAAAACTCAGAGTTTACAGAGTTCAGGTGTGAGAAAGCAACTTTTTGACTGAAGGAAGTGACCACAGTGAGTCCAGTGTTGGTCTCTCTATTGGCTGCCAGAGTTCAGAATTAAAGGAAAAATCCACAGAATAAAAACAAACAAACAAAGATAAATCATTTATTTTAACTTGAGGAAGTTAGTTTCCAGGCTGCTTTAAAATTTTTAAGTTGGTTGAATTTAAAAAGTTGAGGTAATTTACTTTTATAATCACTAACTTGAAAAAGTTAGCATACAGACTTTCATAAAATGTTTAAATCGATTGAATTTGCAAAAACAAGTTCAGGTAATTTTGCAATAATTCAAACAAAATTTAACTTAGTCAGTATATTAAAAAAGATAGTGTCCCGTCTCCCTTAAAGTTTTAATTTGACTGAATTTGCAAAAACAAGTTGAGGTAATTTACTTTTCTAGTCGCTAACTTAAAAAAAGTTAGCGTCCAAAGCTGTTTTAAACTTTTAGTTGGCTGAATCTGAAAACACAAGTTGACGTTATTTTGCAGTGATTTAAAACAAACTTTTCTGGTCACTGATTTAAAGAAAATTAGTGTCCAAGCAGCCTTAAAACATTAACTTGACTGAATTTGCAAAAACAAGTTGAGGTAATTTATTTTTCTAGTCACTTGAAGGTATTTTCAGGGCTTCCTTAAAATGTTGAAGTTTTCAGCAGCTTTGAGGACGGAACAAACAGGAGGACGAGACTCTGAAATGACTTTTTAAGGAGGCCGTGATTTGCAGCGCTGTGATCTGTTTGTTTGTATGTAGGTCATTTCTTCCTCTGCACGAGGAGGAGGAGGGCGTTCGGGGGTTTCGGGTGGAGGAGGAGGAGGAGGTGGGGGTTGGTTGCCTGTTAAGTTTGAGGCTTCACGCAGCAGCAGCAGACTCATAAACCTACAGTGGGAGTTTATTCAGCCGCGTGCTGGACGGCGTGATTTATCTAAATCAGAGCGCTCCCTGAGCCCGACACCGGAGACGAGACTCACTGTCACACTGTAATTCATCTCTGGTGTCGCACACACACACACACGTATGCGCACACACAAATGATAAGAAAGACACTTGTACGGCAGCTACAAAACAAAAAGAAACACACTTTAGATGCATGTAGATCAGTGTTTTCCCAAACCTGTTTTTTTTTTTTCTCTGGGGACCCACTTTTTAAAAATGACAAACCATCGTGACCCAAATCAAAACACGGACGTCCGTGCGCGCCACCTGTTTTTACATGTTTGGAGCTATTGATCAATGTGGCAATAATTTTTTCACTAATTGATTAGTTTCTGGTCCATAAAATGTCAGAAAATTATGAAAATTGATTAATTAATCCTGTCACAATCTTGTCAATTGAAAATTAGGTCCAAACATGTGAAAACAGGTGGAGTGCACAGACGTCCTCACCTGTTTTCACATGTTTTCACATGTTTTCAACCAGTGATCAATCTGGCAATAATTTTTCATTTTAATTGATTAGTTGTTTGGTTGCTGCTTGGTATTGAATCATTATTATGTGATAACTCTGTTGCAGACGGGTGGTTGCCAAAGTCAGCAACTTTACAGCTGTAGATCCACATTTCTTAATATTTCTGTGACTCTGGACTCTGAGTTTGTGTTTTTAAGGTGGTTATAAAGTCACACACCTCATTAATGGTATTAATATCATGTCGGCAGCTGCTGCAGTCTGAGCCAATAAAAATACTAAAGTCAACAGCAGTAAAATGAACAGAGGATAAGGTCACGTCTGCAGGAGGTGTGAGAGCTGACGGCAACAGTAAATACGTTTTTCACTTCATCCAGACGCTGAAGCGAAAAGATATTTAGACAATTAAATGGAAATATCTGGATCTTTAGCTGCAGCATGTTCCTCTTTCTTAACCAGTCCAATCCTGCAAAAAATGACACTCCGGTTTTGGTTTGCTTTTTTAACACAAACCCATTGGAAAAAGTTGAATCATTCACTTCTAGAAACTGTATATCTTGACTGATATTTCCAAGACCAACGCTTGAGTTTGAGTTTTGACCCTCTTTGGCTGCTGTAGCTGCAGCAACAGATCGACTTTGCAAAGTGAAGTCAGCAGCTGATAGTTTGTTTCACGAGGTGAAATATGAGCCTGAAATCATGTGAAGTAAAATGGATCCGTTTGTGACTGTTACTGCAATGCTAAGCTCCATTAGCACTTCAATGGGAATTCCCATTATGTGTTAGCATCGAGCTAGCTTGACAGTTTAGTTAAAAAAAATTGATTCAGAATTTGCAAAAAAAAGATTAAAACTCAAGAATTACTCAAAAAAGCAATGAAGAAGATTACAATTGCGACTGTGATGCTAAACTGCATCTATGGGAATTATGTGTTAGCATCTAGCTAACAGACTGAGCACCAGTAATTCATACATGTACTGAAAACACTGACTCAGTATTTGCCAAAAAAGAAAAAAAAGAAAGAAAAGAATAACGATACGTAAAAGACTCAAGAATTACTCCAAAAAGTATTGAAAAAGATTGGAATTACAATGCTAATTTTCATTAGCACATTAATGGGACTTCCCTGTATGTGTTAGCATTGAGCTAATTGACAGACTATTGATTTATGTATATTTAAAAAAAAAATTATTGAGAAATTGCAAAGAATCACAATACTTAAGAGACTCAAGAATTATTCCAAAACGTACTGAAAAAGACTGAGATTGCGATGCTAAGTGCATCAATGGGAATTCCCATTATGTGTTAGCATCAAGCTAACGGACAGTTTAGTTAGTCATACACATATAAATTCATTCAGCAAAGTAAATGTAGTTAGGTACATATTCAACTTGAAATTAAAGTGGAAATGTTTAAAAACTAGCATCCAGTCAGAGCTGAGTGTGTAAATATGATGCTCAATGCAAATAATCCATGAAGTTCCATGTGACTGCAGCGGTAATGAGCATCCTGGAGAGACGGAAATGAACCCCCTCCCCTCTGGTCTCAGCCTGCTGCCCGGCGCCGCACCAGGTTACGCTCCGAAGGCCAACCATTGTGTTCGCCCGGCGCCGTGCGGACGCCCGGACGCCCGGAAAACTCCCCCGCAGACAAACACCCTCTCTGGATATGTGAATATCACATGACTTATTCAGCACGTTTAGCAAACGGCCGCTCCGTCCATAAAGGCGAGGCTGCGCTAAAGAGCTGCTCAGGCTGCACGTAAAGACAGAAATATTTATAGGCTGTGTGATTGTTGGAGGAGCTCGTTATCACGGTAAACAAACCCCGTTAGCCGAGACTCAAAGACAGACAGAGCTCACCTGCAGGCTCTTACATGATGAACACCTGAATTATTCAAACACACTGTGGGGATGATTATGTTTTTGGGTGGAAAATCAGATCTTTATCTTCTGCAAAGAGAAAAATATTGCCTCACTCGTGATGCAATCCAACAATCTGGCTGCGAGCTAATAAAGCCTTTGTTGGACGTCTGATGGAGAATTTGTTTGTATTTTTAATGAAGTGAGCAGGTGAGAAGCAGAAATGATTTGGTTGAGGAGAGATGAGGAGTAGATCTCAAACATCAGCTGAACAGACGTCAGGATTCAGACGCAACGCGGAGAAAAAAAACCCACAGGAACTGAAATAAGTCACGTTTTATCATCATCACCTCCACCAGGGAGGAGGTGACCACTTCAATGACTGTCGGTCAGCAGGATCAAAGAAAAACTACAAGGTCTGATTTTCATGAAACTTGGAGGAAGGGTGTAACGTGGGCCAACGAAGAACATGTTAAATTAAAGTGGATCTGAATCACGTGACTTTATTTAATGTTGCATAATAGCCAGTTGCACCAGTGAAGGTTACATGAATCTAGTTGTCATCAGTTTAGTAAATCCAGATTCAACATTAAGCAGAGCTTAATCATAAACTAATCTTGGTTTAGACTGACAGTTGCTCTTTCCATCTCAAAAAAGGCGGCCATTTTTAAACATCCTGAAGTGTAAGTTTAAAAAAATTTGTTTGGTGCAACATAATTTAAAGCGAACCCATGATTTCGTCAGGTTTAAAATCCTCGTTGCTGCAGCTCAGCCTTTTACTCTGAAAATCTTTCGATGCCACTTTAGATTTCACAGTCGGAACAACATGAGGAAGAAAAACACTTCTCATCACTCTGGAAAAGTTTTTTCCTTCAGTTTTTACTGGCAGTCGTGTTCGGAAGCGACTCTTTGAAGAGTGGAAACATGAGATCAGCACATTTTGGTGCAGTTTATAACTGATGATGTGATTTTTGTATCTTTTACAATCAAATTTTTTTTTAATGATCAAATGATCCCGTTAACAAAATGAATGAAAACTATAACGTTTGAAGTTTTTAATTAATTAAATATCCCTTCACTGTAGATATTTGTTAAGTCAGACAGAAATACTGAAAGTTATGAGTCACAGATGGAGTCTCTTTAACAAAAAAAAACAAAAAAAAAACAGAGAGGTGTCAGCTTCACGTTCTTTTATCAGTCTCATCTTCCAAAAGTCGTCCCCGGTTCGACCCCAGACTTCTTTCTCTGCAGATGAGCTAACGCAGATAAACGACACCGACAAACGCCTCGTGGGTAGAAGACGCGTCATGTACAGAGGCGGTGGTTGTCCTCCTCCCCCCTCGTCCTCTCGTCTCCGTGACCCCGCTCTCACCCCCTCTCTGTGGCTGTCTCAGATCAAAAGCTCGATGAGGAACCGTGTTAGACGTGATCTCACTCTCAACGCCGTGTGTGTAACACCGAGGCTGCGAGGATCAGGTTCACAGATGGATTACTCAGGACGGGTTAGTGGGGAGCGGAGGAGCTGAACTGGACGTCCAGCTTCAGGATATTTACTATAAACTGGTTAAAGCCTCCTAATCTTCTTTTTCTGTGTCTTTAAAAAACTTAAAAAAAACACATCAGTGAGCTGCACTGTGTCACTTCATCACCATGAATAAAATTAATCTGTATGATGTCAGAATGTATTTTAATAGCAGCTAGAAAAAGGTTAACCAGCAATTAAAAAGTTAAAACTCTCCTTCAGTCCTGCAGGTTTGGCCGGCAGCCCCGTCATCTCGGACATCTCCCTGATCCGCCTTTCGCCCGCCGCCGTGACGACCGGCGACTCTCCCTTCAGCCCGCCTCACCCGTACGTCAACCCTCACATGGAGCACTACCTGCGCTCGGTGCACAGCAGCCCCACCCTGTCCATGATCTCAGCGGCCAGAGGACTGAGCCCGGCGGACTGTGAGTACTGTCCATCTCTTTTCTTCTTCCCACTTTGCACTGATTTAGTTATTTACAGGTGAAAATGGGCTGTTTGTCCACCTTCAAATTTAAAAGAACACGTTGCGGTGGGGAGGAAACCTGCTCTCTCAGGTGCTCTGACGCAGAGAGGAGATCCTTCAACAGAAATCTGTGGAGGTCGATAAAAGAAAAAACACGACCAGGCCGCGATGACAACTCTTTCTTCAGCGCTGAATTACAATAACAGATTGGAGCGCGGCGGCGGGGCGGGACATAAATCTTCTTTTACAGTCTGTCAGCGGTAATGTGCCAATGCTTTTAAACTTAAATAAGCCGCGCGGAAGGGAAAAAAGACCAGCGGCGAGAGTATCTGCGGCGGAGGGAATGCAAATAGCTCGTTGAAAGACGAGGATCGGAGACGGAGGCCGTCGGATTTTATGTGTTCCAGGTGACCTTTAGTTTTCCTCTACAATCCAGCCTGACAGGAAGTTAGGAGAACATCCAATTCATTTCTTTAACTACTTGACTTTCTCTGCTTTTGTTTGGTTCTTAACCCTTTACAGCATCTTTTTGATGAAGAAAAGCGCTCTGGCCTTCGTCTGCCTCTTCCCTCATCACTCAGAGGTTTTTAAGGTGGAAATGTGACTCCATGTTTCAGTCATGAAGTCAGCATGAGGACGACGTCTGCTCCTCTTTTAGCTCCGCAGTCCTAATGTGGTCTGAAGGATCACTTAGGAGGGCTGGGGAGGTGGGTGGGGGGTGTTTGGTTTGCAGACCGGCGTCTTCAGGAGGTGGAAACACTCTCTGGAGGAAAAAGGGGGAGCGATTCTGGAAGCGTTAAACAAATTCATATCAAACTCTTATTGGCCCTGACATTTTTAAAAGCGCTTTACTGGGTGCAGATGTTAACGCCAACGCAAGTCGCAGAGAGACGGACGCATGAGGGGGATTATTTTAAAATTAAAGGTGAAGTGTGAAACATTTAGGAGGATCTATTGGCAGAAATGGAAGATAAATGGAAAAAAAATGCTGAAAAAAGAATACTAAAAAACAACACTCATTTCAGACTACAGCCTGTCTGTCCTGCTGCTGTCGGGCAAGAGATACAGAAGTACCCACCGCCCTAAAACCAGATTTCAGAACAGCTCCTCCACACTCCTCCATAAATGAAAAAATATTTTAATGACTTATTATCTATTCAAGGACTGACAAAGAGAGAAAACAGGAGGAGTGGAGGCCCCGTGCCTGTGTTCGCCTTTGGCCTCAAAATGACTAACTCCGCCCCTGGTTTTCCTCACGAGTCTGAGGAGACCCTGAAACAGAGTCGAGGCGTGCAGGAGGGGGTAGGGTGGGAGCACCTACACGGGCCGTTGCACATCACTGACCCCGCCCCTGCCGGCCCCTCGACCCATTCACAGATCTCCTCAGCATGAGACGGGTCAGAGCAGGAATTCAGCCCTCGTCTCCCTTTACTCCCTCACTGCTTCCCTGCATCCTTCCACAGTCTTACCCTCCCTCCTCACCCACTAACTCTTCTCTCCCCCCGTCTCCTTCCTCCTCTACAGTGGCCCATGAGCACCTAAAAGAGCGTGGGCTGTTCGGGCTTCCTCCTCCTCCTCCGGGGGCCAGCCCGGCCGAGTATTACCACTTGATGGCCAGCCACAGGAGCCCCTACGGTGAGCTGCTCATGCAGGGGGCCGGGGCCACGGCGGGGGCTCACCTGTCCGACTACATCACCCCCATCGACGGTGAGTAACACTGGGAACAAACAGGCTCTGCTGTAAGAGCTTTTCAGCCTCTTTAGCTACAAATTTTGTTTTGCCCTCTGCATTTAGCAACTGAAGAGTCAGATATTTCCCTCAGGAGGTGGTGGAGACCAAAAACCGAGCTAAAACTGAGGGAATGTTGGACTAACATTCATCAGATGGAAACAAGCACAACTTTAACTGAATGATCATGTTGATCAGTATTTTTTTTTGCAAACGAGTTTGCTAAAATGTCAGAAGTGTACTGACACTTAAAGTTAAACTTTATTCTCAACTTTTTGAAAATTTAAACTTATTTCTCTTTATTTACATTTTTGTCAATATGCAAAAAAAAATGGAATTAAAATCTTCCCTGGGATTTATTAATTTCTTATGCCTGGCACAAATACTCAACTCTACATTTCAACTTTATTGTTGAGATTTCAACTTTTTTGTCAAAATGGAAAAAAAGTAATAAAAATAACCTTCCCTGTGATTTATTTTTTCGTTTGCCCTGCATTAATACTGAAAGTTCAACTTTATTTGTGACTTTTTGACTTTATTCTGGCCTCTGAGACTCCTCTGTACATTTTACAGCTGTTCCAGGACAGAAAACAATTGCAGATTTTATTTTCTTATCTCAGCACCGCAGGAAACACTCTTCACCACGAGAACTGAGACACTGATCATTACATCACTGAAAACCAAAGTGCAGAAACTGACAAAACAAAAAATAAATCACCAAAATAAGTCAAATTTACCTCCAACATGCTCATTGCTACTAATTATTTGCGGGATAGTTGAGGGAAAGTGCTGGTGAATGTCAGTAAAGGACACTTCTGCACTTTTTATTAAGCTAACACGGGGTCTTCCTGCCCACCAGCCCACCCTGCTCCGTCCAATGAGCAGCTTTGACACTGATTAAGGAGAATGAAATTCCTACGAGGCCGTTGAGCCCAGGTGGATGATGAAACAAAGATCACAGGAGAGGCGTATAAATAAAAAAGGCTTGTATACATTTTTCATGTCAAAGTACTTCAAACGGCCGAAGGGGCCTTCAGGTATCGGCCGCGCGCTGCACAATATTTCTCCCCCCGCCGACCCTGAGCCAGCACTTTTCCATAAACAACCAGGACTTATTGTGCCGCTGTGACATTTCCAGTGAACGCCATCGCCGGGCACATCGGGTCGCAGCAGGTGTAGGCCCGCTTTTGATCCGCCGCTTCGTTCTGCACCTTAAAAGGGTAACCGTGTCCGAGAGGGAGACTGATGGAGGAGGGGAACTGATGAAGACCAGAGAGAGGAACGTCATCTGTCTGATACCACATGCCAACTTCAACTGTCTCTGCTCCTCCAGTGAAGCGCCACTTCCTGTTTGCCTGATACTTCCCACAGACGTCTTTGAACCAATCACGCTCATTCTGATTGAGCCGTTTTCTTCCTCATTCAGGTTTATAACTTGTGTGAATGAGGCAGAGCACAGCGAGCAGCCAGGTGTCGACACTGCTGTCTGTTACTGAAGACTTACTGAAGCTAAAACGCTGCATGATGGTTTGGAATTCTCTGGAAAGTTGGAACTCATTCTCTTTCAGTACTTTGTACACACAAGAAAATTCTGTAGCCAACAACAGTTCCTTCAAAGTGAACCTCAACATTTCAACTTTATTCTTGACCTTTCAACTTCAATTCTCAACATTAGACTTTACTGTCGACCTCAGGTTAGTCTTCATGCAGCCTCAGACGTGCTCAGATATTTGACCAAGTTGGTTTGTACCTGCAGATAAAAAGTTCTAATGCAAACTTCCAACAGCTTTAAAAATGCAACTTTACACGGACAGACCCATGTGGGAGAAAAGTTTTGGAAACTTTCCTTCAGGAAGGTAAAAACCTCCAAAGATCCAACTGGCCTGTAAGAGAGATGAATTTCGGCAGTCACAGAGCGGCGAGCTGCAGAGCTTGGTGTCTGAACGCGCGGTCAGCCTGGGTCGAAACCTCGTCTGCAGGTTCAGCACACAGAGCGCAGGGTTGTGAATGAGCCTGCTGTGTTGTGGTGTCGGAGGCCAGACTCTCGCTGCTGAGAGCGGCGGCGGCGGCGGCTGGCTGCCAGCGGCGTGAAGCCGTCCAGCCGGGCTCACTAAAGCTGTCATAACTTAGTTTGCAGCCGTCCTGAACACTGTGCAGGCGCCGAGGCCAAAACAAACGCGGAGCACGTTTGGCTCCGTCTCGCCAAAATGTCATTGTTAAGTTATTCAGTGGAGCTGCTGGACGAGGCTGCGAGGAGAAAAACCACCTCACTGCCAAGTGCAGCGTGTGTTTGGTTATTTGAAACTGTGGCACAAACTGAGAACATTTTACTCCTCCACATGTCTGGAGAGGAGGAAGGAAGGAAGGCTGCAGACATTTGATTTTTACTCCTCTCATTTTCCTCCATGTTTTTATTTTTGTCAGATTATCATCATGTGTTAATCATCTGAGTCCAGACACACAGGAGCCCATTTCTGCCAATGTGATTAAAAAAAAACAACAAGATCCCAGAAGTCATTTTAAAGAGAAACTTTCACAAAATAATGACTTAGTCCAGTCGTCATCAGGGCCAGAATTTTCACTTCATCACAAAATTGTTATTTTTATGAGCTTATATCAGCATGAAGGGACCAAGAACACTGGAAACCAGAAAATGTTCTCAGAGCTCCTCCAAGTTCAGCAGTTCAAACAGTTCACGTCTGTAGAACCAGGTCCTGATCGGCAGGAAATACTTCAAAATAAACGTCAACTTGTGTTTCGCCGGTTAAATGCTTTTAAAGTGAAGCTGCAGCAGGAGGAAATTTTATCTGGGAATTTTGCCAGTTCATAAAACTGCAAATATAGAAATATTGCAATACTTTTATCACAAGTAGGAAATAGAAAATCAGTTTGTTTTAACTGTGTCGGGTCGAGTTGTCTTGGCTTTTGACTGCAAGCTAGCTAACAAGCTTTCTTATTTGACTTTTTTATCTTACAATTTTGATTCATCATGAGGATATTTTTTGTTTCAGTGGTGGAAATGAACCTCCACAGTTTTGCCTGTAATTTGAGTTTTGTTTTTTTTTGCAGCATTCATACAAAGACAGAACTTAGTTGCAAGCATGAATTTTGAATTATTACCTTTAATCACAGGGGAAGTTAAGCAGATTTGCAGGGAATGTAAATAAAAACAGCGGTATGACCCTTTAAATGCCTTGCTCAAGAGATCGAGTCACTGAACGAGCTCAGAGCGTTTCTTCTTCTTCTTCTTCTGTTTCCCAGCAGCTGTGGCATCGTTTGAACCTGCAGCCCTCTGGTTTCAAACAGTTCAGTTACTTACAGACCACAGCGGCACCGAGAGCCTCAGGGGCTGCACACACACACACACACACACACACACACACACACACACACACACACACTCATTCACTCTCCAAATCACTCCACACACACACTCACCCTCCCACTGCTGATATAAATCACAATGGAGGAGAGGAGGAGGAGGGAGGAGGAGGGGGGCGGGCGAGGAGCGAGTCGAGCCGAGCTTTTCCATTGGTCCATTTATCAGGGGAAGTGGCACATTAATAAACACATCTCCCCTGAGGTGAGAGGAAGTAACAGAGATGAATACGAGCCGCCGCCGCCACCGCCGTCTCCGATAACAAAAAAAAAAAAACACACCTGATCCTCCACACCTGCCCCCGCCTCCACCCCCCGACCCCGCCGTCTCCGTCACCCTGAGCTACACCTCAACTTTAGCTGCTTAAATGTCCAAATTAGCGTCCCGTGACACCCGCCCCCAGAACGGTAACGTCTGTGGTAATAAACCTCCCGAGCGGAGACATCCCCCGAGAAATGAGCGCTGATGTTTTTCTCTTCTGTGGTTTTGTTCTCTCATCATTCAAATTCCGTCTGTCCCCGGGATGAAGACGTCTCAGAGCGCCGCTTTCTAAACAGATAACATATGTTACAGATTTGTAGCGGAGGACGGGCTTAGAAACAACCTTTTAGCCCCCCGTCATTAAGGACGGCAGTCAAAGCAAACACAGCAGAATTAATCGGCGGGGAAGATTAGACACGTCGGAGGAATGGAACCGGTCGGTTTTCTGACTGTCTGCAACAGGAAGTGAGGTTTTGATCCACGCCAGATGTGGTCTGGCTTCCAGTCTGAGTCCCACCAAAACGGTTTCTGCGTAAAATGGTTAGTAGAGATTGTCATAATGTCAAGAGCGCCAGAGTTTATGGAGACATTTTAATGTCTGTGAGGCCTTTGTCAGTCAGTGTGCATCACAGTAACAGGATAAATAACTAAAAACAAAAATACTCAGGGTGAATATTTCAATTAGGAATTATAGATAAGTAAATATTTTAATATTAGCTGATGCACGTCTAAAAGAATCCTGGTGACAACATGCACTGAGATAAAACGAGTAGCTGGAAAACAAGTTTCTTGTTTTTTATCTGTGATAGAAACGTGCTGTCATAATCATCACCAGTTTCAACAAAATAAAACTCACGAAAAACGAGAAGACGTCGTTATAATGAGGTTCTGTAGCGCTGCAGGGATAATCTGACCTAAAACTCTCGTTCTGCAGATGATTTTTCAGTTCAGACCTCAATAAAAATCACACTGTCACAATTTTAACAGGTTGCTTTTGCAGTGAACATGAAAATTGTGATTGTAATTTTAGTCAATAAAATTGCAATATGACTTTTTTACCACATCATGCAGCCCTGCTCTAGTAGCAAATAGTTGTTTGCAGTATGTTTTTTTTTATAGTACATCTTCCACCAATTAGAGAGAAGGGCCGCCTGTAGCCTGAGAGGTAAAGCTCAGGGAATAAAAAGTCCAAACACTCAGATTGAACATTAACTGTAAAGTTGAGATAAACTTTCACTGTTTCGTTCACTTATTATAAAAAATTAAACTTTTAATGACCCAATAATGATAAAAAAAAAAATGACTTGATGAGGGGTTTTTTTCTTTAAGCTGTTTGTTAAGTAGAAAATTCAGTTTTCATTCTGGGGAAAATGAAGATTTCTACACCTTCGGGACAAAGAACCCGTCTGCATGAAAGCCGGCAGAGCTCTGACATCTGCCCACATGTGGCGACCCCATTAAGATTCAGACATAACTAATCAATCTCCCCACAATAATTCCCCGTAATTACTTCAGATAAACATCACGCGGTCCAGGGTGTGCTTCACGATGCTAAATGAGGGCAATTTACAGAGAATTGATTTCAACTGCGAGGAAATGTATGCAGAGCGATCTGATCGATCTCAGCTCTGAAATGTAAATTCAGACAACGACTTGAAATTTAAACTCTTCGCCACACGGTGAAAACTCCACTCTGAGCTTCACGCCGGAGTCTTTTCTCATCAATCAGTCTGTAGAATAACTTTTTTGGAATCAGGCTTCAAAATATTCAGTTCATAATTACATAAAACAGAGAAAAGGCAGGAAATATTTAGAAATCCTCTGAAGGAAGTCGGGTTTTAGTGTTCTGTAATCAAACTAAACCTGCCAAACCTCAAAGCTGCTAAAATTTATGTCACTGGGACAAACTTTATCCAATCAAATCGTCTGCCAGGCTCAGTTTCCATCACTGTGAGCAACTTGTTTAGCTGTGAATCAATCTGGAGCTCTTATTGACAGACCCGTTCTGCGTCCGCGGGGGTTCAGGCGTCACCAGGAGGCTACGGCCGCATCAATCACGCCGCTGCCTCCTCAGTCCCTGAGACGGAGCGAGCGGATGACACGATCCGAAGAGGACGACAAAGTGAGGAGTGACTCGTTAGATTTCAGGAGACATTCTTTTAGATTGAGAGTATTTAGAGTCTCACAGGGGAGACGGAGACGTCTGTGGATCTGATGCGAAGAGACGTGAGGTCGGGACGGAGGACGTGCAGCATTTATTACCTCTGTCACGTTAAAACTAGAAGATCTGCGGAGACGTTTGTGCGCAAAATCTCAGCAGGTTTGGACAAGCAGCATTTTCAGCCTTTAACAAATAACCAAAGAAATCTAGTGGATAACTGAAGTCACAAGCAGCAAGAAGTACAAGTACAGATACTCGAGTAAAAGTAGAAGTATTGATTCCATTGTATTATTGTACAGTTGGTTCCTTGGATGAAGCCGACTCAAATGATATATGAGATGTAAATGTTGGCGGTCTCACCTGTGTGTCCTCAGTGTCACGGTTCTCCAGCCCCAGACTGACGCCCAGGCTGAGCAGGAAGAGGGCCCTGTCCATCTCGCCGCTGTCGGACGCCAGCATCGACCTCCAGACGATGATCCGCACCTCGCCCAACTCGCTGGTCGCCTACATCAACAACTCGCGATCCAGCTCGGCCGCCAGCAGCTCCTACGGACACCTGTCGGTCGGAGGACTCAGGTAACTCACTTTTTCCTTCTCTACCTCCTTTTTATATTTCCTTACCTCCTCTTTCCTCCTGTATCTCCTCCTTAGCTTCCTTAACTCATTATTTTCCTTCCTCCCAGCTTTGTTTTGTCCTAATTTATTTCCTTAACTCTACTACCTTTCCTTACTTCCTAGTTTCTTTCCTTACCTTCTAATTTTCTTCCCTATCTCCTTGTTCTCCTCTCTGCATCCTTATCCTCATTCCTCCTACTTCCCCTTTCCTTAAATTTCCCTGTCTCCCTTTTCTACCTCCCCCACTTCCTTTCATCCTTGCTTTTGTCCCTTACCTACAAATATGTCCTACCCTAGCTCCTTGTCTTCCTTCCTACACCCTCATTCCCTTCCCTAACCTTTTCTTTTCTTCTGTACCTCCTAATTTCTTCACTTGCCTTTCAGTTTCCTTCCTCACCCCCTTGTTGTAATCCCTACTTCCTCATTTCCTCATGCCTCCTACTTTCTCCTTTCCTTCTCCACTGACCTCTATCTCCTACTTTCCTTCCTTACCTTCTTATTTAATTCCCTACATCCTTATTTCCTTCCCTAGCCTTCTCTTTTCTTCCACACTTCCTCCTTTCCTCAGCAGAAATAACACTAAATCTTCTTCATCTTCTCTCCTCCTCCTCCTCACAGCCCGTCCTTCCCCTTCCCTCACCCCATCAACCCCATGGCGTACCAGCAGCTCCTGTCTCAGCAGCGGGGTCTCAGCGCCTTCGGTCACACGCCGCCTCTCATCCAGCCTCCGCCCACCTTCTCCGGACGCCAGCCGGGCCTCGGCCTCTCCTCGCTGCCCGCCTCCGCCCACAACAGCGACCTGCCGTCCAAGGTAAACACACACATTTAACACTGACTTCTTTTTGTCTTTTATCACATATTTGTCCTGAAATACGGAGCAGCTTCTCTAAAGAAATTCTTCAAACTTCAAACTCACAAAACACATTTTTTGGCAATAACTCAGGAATTCTGAGCTAATTATGACAAAATTTCACACAAATGTTCAACAGGATATAAATGATGAGCTGACAGCATCACTTCGCGCTCTGCGTGTGTTTCTGAAACGTTTAAATGTTCACATTGTTAGGAGGTTTAAGTATTTGAGGTTTGTGTGTTTGACGCTCTCCTGTTGTGATTCACATCATTTCTCCGAGGAGTCTGGTTGGAGGAAACCCCCGTTTTTGCCCTCAAGGTATTTCTCACTGGCAACATCTGAAGCAACTGCGTAGCCCAAACCGAAGCCCATTTTCCTTCCCTGTTTGTTCTCACAGTGGATTTAGTTTGCCATCATCTCTTTTGATGTCGCCCCCCCCCCTCCTCCTCCTCACTCGGTCACGCCGTTCTGGTGTTTTGATTTGCGGCGTCGGCCTCAGCACGTGTGATGAGCGTGTGCGGCAGCAGCAGCAGCAGCGTCCCCGCGGAGGTAAACTCTCGGTGGGAGAGACGGCTTAGAGGGAGACCCCATCATTTCCCTCCACCCACAATGTCCAAACTTTTTTTCTCTCTTATTCTCCGAGCTCGTCGAGTCATCTGTGACTCAGCCTGAAATGACAGACGTGTGTGTGAAAGGTCGATGAGGACATGGGAAGGTTCAGACAACTTTCTTTATAAAATAAAGACAGATTTTAATGCTGAATCTTCTCTGTCTTTCTTGTCCTCAGAACCTCAGTGGTGACTCAGCGGTCAGCAGCACAGTGGACCCCATGATCACCAAAAGGTCAAAGGTCAAGACCGAAGCAGAGGGACTGAGGCCGCTGTCTCCTTGTTCACCGGTAAGAAAAAACACTTTGCAAGAAAATTTTCAGAAACTTCAAATTTGACAGTTTTATTGGACAGGAGTCGTAACTTTTTGGAAAGTGAGAACATCTTATTTGGACAAACGAAACTTTTTTTTTGTTTGTTTCTAAAGTTTTTAAAGCATTTTTCTGGAAAATCAAGGCATTTTGGAAAGTCGGGATAAAACTGGAACATGAGGACATTTTAAAGCAATTTCAAAGTCAAAACAATGTCAAGGCATTTTTGGAATCCAAACACAACTTTTTGGACAATGAGGACATTTTTGAAGTTTGTATAAATAAAAGAGGACATTTTGGAAAGTGAGAAAACTGTGCAACAACATTTACTTTTTTGTGTAAAGTTAGGACATGATTGGAACATGGAGACATTTGAGAGTCAAAACTTTGTCTAAGGGCAAAGATAGGACAGACTGAGGACAGAAGCGAGGGTGTTTGTAGAAAACAAACATTGGGGCATTTCCTGTTTAGTCGGGGCCTTCAGGACGTTTTGGAAAAGTTAAGACTGGTTTGAGAGACGAGAGTGTTCTTGGAAAGCAATTGAGGACATTTTTGTAAAGTCTGGACATTTCCTGTTAGTCAGAGAAGACAGTTTTTACAAGCAAGGGCGTAAAGTTTGGAGACTGCCAGTAAATCCAGTTTGGACATGTTTGTAAAGTCAGGACATTCATGATAAAGTTAGGACAGTTTTTAGAAGCAGGGCGTTTTTTGTAGAACAAATGGAACCTTTTGGACAATGAGGACATGTTAGTAAAGTGGGTGCATTTTTTTTAAGAAGCGATGACCTCCCGTTTGTCTTTTCCTGCCGTCGCTCCTCTGTGTCCCGCTCCGCAGCGTGACTCGTGGCCCCGGGGAGCCGCAGCCTCCCGTGACCCTCTTGTAAAAGGCGTGTCAGATGAAAGAAAAACTCCACATGATGAGAGCTTTGGCTCCTCCGGGCTCCCCTCCTCTCGCCGCTCCCCGGCCACTGTAAACTGTGCCACGGC
Source organism: Lutjanus erythropterus (assembly GCF_056507025.1). Taxonomy (NCBI): domain Eukaryota; kingdom Metazoa; phylum Chordata; class Actinopteri; order Lutjaniformes; family Lutjanidae; genus Lutjanus; species Lutjanus erythropterus. The sequence goes on along the minus strand of NC_139340.1, from coordinate 18,316,550 downwards.
ACTTCATTTTCATGAAATATTGGCCGGGCTTTATTGTCATCTGAGGAGCCTTTTTCTCTTTCTTTTGACAAATTTGCGGCTCCTCTCCGATAGCGAGGCAGGTTTGGGGTTGATGCATGGGGACGGCGGAGCGCGCAGTCGTCTTGGGGCCACCAGAATTGATGAAGATAGCGTGCGTGGGGCAGAGACAAACATGCTGCAGTCAGCACGTTGTGTGTGTATGTGTGTGTGTGTGTGTGTGTGTGTGTGTGGAGGTGTGTGTGTGTCTTTGTGTTGGTGGAGGCATACAGGAAGCCGGGTGGGACATGCTAGGTGTCAATGTTTGTCTTACATGTGCATTTGTGCTCATATACAGCTGTCTCAGTGAGGACAGTTTGAGATATTTTAAATTTCTGTCACATTTAAAACATTTTTGTGGAAGTGAAGACATTTCAAAAAAAGTTTGAACATGGAACAGGAAAGTGTTGATTTTTCTGGAAAATGACGTGTATGGAAAGTGTCTTTGGAAAGTCTGGAATATAGACATTTTTGTACAATGAAGACTTTTTGGAAAGTTAGGACATGATTTTAGAAGTTAGGACATTTTTTTCAGAAATTAGGATTTTTTTCAAAAGTTAGGACATTTTCAGAAAGTGAAAACATTTTGGAAAATGAGGACATAAAGAAAGTTGGGAAACTTGGGGGAATCAAGGACATTTTTAGAAACATTTTGCAAGGTGAGTTTTTTGTTTATTTTGAAAAAAAGGGAACATTTTTGACAGGTGATTCATTTTCTGTAAAGCCAGAACATTTTTGGAAGGGAAAGTTATTGATATTGAGATATTGAGATATTGTTTGGACGTTTTTTAAAAAGTTAGAACAGTGTGGGATGTTTCGGGAAAGTTGGGATAATTTTGGAAAAACACTTTTCTGAAAGTCAGGGCTGGGATCAGATTTGGATCAGGATTAAGGTTAGAATGAGGCTGCTGTCACCAAACTTGGAGCAGAAACGTTTTGTCCTCCTGACCCTGCAGTCTTCCTCTCTGAAACATAAAGATCCCGTCGTGGGATTTCTGTGTTCGGTGCGTTCAGGTTCACGCTGTCTAATAACAGGGGCGGCAGCAGCAGTTGTAAACAGGAGTCACGTGTGTGTTTTTGTGGTGCAGGTTGTCAAAACAAATCTGATTCCAGCCTCTTTAACTGTACTGAAGCATCATGGACGTCAGATCTGTAATTTACTGTCTCTGGTGTTCGTATCAGCTCAAACATGTGAACAAACAGCTGAACTAACAGCTGTATTTTAGGCTCTAAACTCTTCCACATGTGCTCGGTGTGAACACACCCTGAGGGGAAGAAAACTGTGCAGCTCAACGCGGGAAATTAATGATAAAAATCTTTCAGAATACAGAATATTATATGTGCGTTTGCTTTTGGGTTCTCCACAGAACCATCACAGCAGCCTGTTGGACTTGAAGGACGACGTGGATCGGGACGAGTGTAAGCAGGAGCCGGAGGCCGTTTACGAGACCAACTGCCACTGGGAGGGCTGCAGCAAAGAGTACGACACGCAGGACCAGCTGGTCCACGTAAGTGTGTGTGTCTGTCTGTCTGTGTGAAAGAAAACACACATTCACACCACAAAAAAACACACACACACAACATGTCCTGTAATCTGCAGAAATGAAAGACTCTGGATAAACAAATCACAACAAAACAATATCTGACCTTAAAACTTGGATCTTGAAACCAGATTATTTGAGATAATTTATGACTGCACACACTGTACGCACTACAAACACAACAAACGTCCACACACTGTACGCACTACAAACACAACAAACGTCCACACACTGTACGCACTACAAACACAACAAACGTCCACACACTGTACGCACTACAAACACAACAAACGTCCACACACTGTACGCACTACAAACACAACAAACGTCCACACACTAGAAAACAGACGCTGGTAAATACTTTCAACAACTTTAACCAGGTTTAAGTGTCTTTCACTCCATTATTACCCGTGTTTAAAGAAGTATTCAGACCTTTTACTGAAGTAAAAGTACTGTGAAAATACAAGTAAATGTCCTGTATTATTTATATTATCTGGAAAATCAGAACATCGAAGTCCATAAAAGGAAAGAAAAAATGTTTGAGTTGGTATTTTTAAAAATGGACATTAAGAAATATAGAAATATAAGAAAGTCAGGATTCTTTTGGAAAGTTTTGAAAAGCAGGGGTGTCTTTCAAATGTTTTCAAATGTGAGGACATTTTTATACGTTAGGACTTTTTTTGGTGAGTTGGGAAACTTGGAGGGTGTGAGGACACTTTGAGGAAGTAGGGACATTTGTTACATGTTACATAAAAGATGGACTTTTTGGACAGTTGAGACAATTTGGGTAAAGTGGGGACATATTTGGACTAATGAAGACATTTTAAAAAGTTGGGACATTTTCAGAAAGTGAGGCAAGTCTGAGAAACTTTGACACTGCAATCCATGTCCAAACGCAACTTGCAAAAAACTTGTAAAAATCTAAATTTCATGTGGGTTTTTGTTTGTTTTTAGTTTATAAAATCAATCTGGATACAATCTGGTGATGCTAAGAAATGGATTTGGGCTGCTACTCGAGTTACATTTACAATCGTTTTCCAGTAAGTGGACCTTGAGTTGAAATGACGTCTTCAAGTTCTGCATCTCTAAAGGACACTTGAAAAACTTGGACACTGATCAGAAAAGCACCTTTGAATTTTCTGTTTGCATGTAAATCCTTAAACCGTCGCCAGATTGACGATCTGACATCAGTTTCAGTTTTTCTTCCCGTCACAACAAGCAGAGTCTTGGTTAAAAGCGTCTGCAGCATTCCACACCTCCAGTGAAGCAAAGAGAGAAAAGAGGAGCGGGGGTGAGGGGGATTAGTGAGGGTCTCAGCAGGGGGGAGGAGGAGGAGGAGGAGGAGGAGGAGGAGGAGGAGGAGGAGGGAGGCCGCTGTCCATCAGTCAGTAAACTTTGTTTCTGTCTGAAGAAATTTTCACATGAACCACCTCTGTGGACGAGATTCTGAAGCTTTGATGTGACTCCTGGTGAGGCTGTGGTCCAGATCACCGCCAGCAGTATTGTTACAGTACTATTGTTCTCTCCAAATTAAGACCACATTTCCCATAAACTCCATCACTTCCTGTCCTCTCCATGGCAGAGCTTCATGGGGTTTCTCTTTGGATTCAGATGTTCTGAAGTGTGGCTGTATGAGGCAGGAGCACCGAACTGCAGCAAAATGTATTTTAAACACCTAAAAATATCAGAATCACCACTTTACCTTCATGTCAGACAGCCTTCTTCTGGCAGGAAATTGTCATCATACAAGCCAAACATCAATGACTTATTTTACCTCACAGAACACAGGAGTTGTTTATCTACTGCTGTCTCTATCTGTTAGCTTGTTTGTGTTATTGTGTGACTTTGGTGAATCCAAACTAACCCTTTAAAACACCAAAGTCAAACAAAAACACAAACAAACTAACAGATAGCGGCAGCAATGGATCAACAACTCCTGTGTCCTGTGAGAGAAAATTACAGGTTTTGTCAATGGAGTTTGGTTGGTTTGCAGAGTGAAATCTGGCTTATATAACAGCATTTTCCCATTAGAAAAGTCTGTCTGACAGCAAAGTTCAGTCATGTGATGTAGTGATTTTTCTATACTGTTGTTATACATAGCCGTATAGTGCACACATTTGGTTTCTCTGCAGCTTTTTGCAGTTTCTGTAATTACGACCCCCTATTTTCTGCAAAATAAAACATATCAGAGAGAAGATATTTGTCCACATGACAAAGGATGTCACAAAAATGGCCAAAAAAATGATGTTACTGCCTTTTTCCTTTGTAGAGCAGAATATTTTACCAGGTGGGTTGACATAAAGTCAAAAAAGTGTCAAGAAAAAGCCGTGTAAATTCACTTTTTTTAAACTGAGAAAACTGCTTTAAGAAGAAAAAAAATAATCAGTATTAGCAAGAAAAAAGTTCACTTTACATTGCAGGAGAATATTTGGATTTCACTCTTTCATTCAAGACATATAAAGAATCTATGCGGCCCTAATTAGTGGGACTGTACCACTTTACTGTGCTGCAGCCTTCCTTTGAGATTTACACTGATAAGATGGATTTCTACAGAGAAACCCTACCGAGAACAACATGAGAGCCTCTTAGTGGACAACTCTCTGCAGAAAAACACTCATTTCTCTGTGTGTGTGTGTGTGTGTGTGTGTGTGTGTGTGTGTGTGTGTGTCCCACAGCACATCAATAATGACCACATCCACGGAGAGAAGAAGGAGTTTGTGTGCCGCTGGGAGGAGTGTTCGCGGGAGCAGAAGCCCTTCAAAGCTCAGTACATGCTGGTGGTTCACATGCGCCGACACACGGGGGAGAAGCCACACAAGTGCACGGTGGGTAACGGATGGCCTCGGCGCCCCCCAACGGGCCCCCCATAGGCCCCCGGAGGGCGGCCGCTCACACTCTCTCTAAACACCGGTACATGTTTCTGCACACACACACGTCACATACTGGAGGTAAAACACACACAAACACACACCCCTGGGATGGCAGGATGGAAGATTTCTTTCTTCTTCTACTCATCGCAGATTATATAAGTACATTAATCTTACAGCAGCTATTTCATCTGTAGTTTTACATGTGAAAATAAGAATAAAATACCTCATGACCAAGAGGTTAGAAATATTTTGACTACTGCATATTTTTGATCAAAGTCTTTTTATTATTACCACATAGGGGTGTCACGATTATATGACTTATACGTATGACTCACGTTAGCAGGCATGCTAGCAGAACCCCAAACTATCCGTTTAAGTTTTCTTCTCTACACAATTTTAAAATATGTCAGTGTGGGTCAGTGACAGTAGCCTGTGTTCTTGTCTGTTCCTCTGCAGTTCGAGGGCTGTTCTAAGGCTTATTCTCGTCTGGAGAACCTCAAAACCCATCTGCGCTCCCACACCGGAGAGAAACCATACGTCTGCGAGCACGAAGGATGCAACAAAGCCTTCTCCAACGCCTCGGACCGAGCCAAACACCAGAACCGGACACACTCCAACGAGGTGTGTAAAACTTTTCACCTTTCTCACTCACTGAAACTTCACACAGACTTTCTTATAAGAAATTCTCTCAGAGCTGAAGTCTGAGCCAGCTGACTGACGCGGTCGGGATGAAACACTTCAACCTCATTCCTGCCTCCATCCAGGTGTGGACGCCTACGTTTGTGTGTCGCTGTAGTCCCCCCGCGCATGTCTGCAGACATTTGAGAGTAAATAATGAGGTGTAGACATAATGAGCACGACGGCCCACAATGCATTAGGGCGAATCATGCACGCCACCCTCCCCCGCTCCCCGCCCCACCGAGAGGGACCACCTGCAGACGGCGAGGAGAAAATGAAACCTGGCAGCGTTTCAGGAAGCTCGCTGCTTATCCATCAGCAGGGCTGCAGAGAGGGAGTTCACACACCGAGGGCGCTCATACCACACACACACACACACACACACACACACACACACACACACTGTATACATGCACCTGCACGCCAACATTTACTGTATTCAGAGCAATATTTCTTCAGCCCAATTAAAATAATTCTCATCAGAGATTCATATTCAACTGTTTACATGGACGCTATAAAGTGACGTGTGTTTTCATGCCTCAAAGCATTTTAGTTGGAATAAAACTTTTTGGACATGTGCTGAAAATATGACAGAAGAAGAGGAAGTGGAAAACAGAGAAGACAAAGAAGAAAGACAGAAAAATGGAAAGATGAAGAAGACGATGAAGAGGTATCGCCCTCTAGAACAGTTTCCAACATCATCTGTAAGGATGTAAAAATTGGACATCAGCTGGGTCTGAGGAAGACAATAAAGAAAAAGGAGTAGATGGAGAGACAAAAAGAAAGAAGAAGGTGAAGAAAATGACATACAAGAAGACAGAAAAGAAGAAGACAGAGAAGCAGGAGGAGAATGGAAATGAAGACAATGACAAGGAAGAAGGCAACGACGAAGATGAACAAGAGAAAAGTTGATAAAAAAGACAATGATGAAGAAGAAAAAGACAAAGTGGTTCTGCCTTCTATTACAGTTTTCTTGATCATCCATAAGGCACTAAAACTTTAAACTGGTCAGCCCTCAAATTTTACCAGTGGCTTTTGATTCAGTCTATGATTTTGGTCGATTCTTCTTTCGTCTATTCAAACACTTGTCTGAACAACTCTTTGTTTTGATGCTTTCAACCACCGAGGCCCTCAAACATCCCTAAATCTTATTTATCAGCCACAGACCAATTTAATTTAATAGAAATTTAATAATCACCTGTATGTCTTTGTTTCCACAGAAACCCTACGTATGTAAGATCCCCGGCTGTACGAAGCGTTACACAGACCCCAGCTCTCTCAGGAAGCATGTGAAGACGGTGCACGGCCCCGAGGCCCACGTCACCAAGAAACAGCGCAGCGACCTGCCACCAAGGCCGCCGGCGCCCAGGGAGAATGGCGAGAACGAGACGGGCAACAGAGAGAGGATCCAGAGGGACGACAAGATATCGGACAACAGCTCCCCCAGAGGCGTGGAGGACTACCTGCACGTCAAATCCATCAAGACGGAAAACTCTGTGGTAAGCTCGCTCCGAAATAAGATAAAATTCTCCACAATAAGTGCAGATTCTGATAACTACAGTATTAACTTTACTCTTTGTCAATAGAGACACTATGCTAACGTGCTAACCTTTCTCCTGCTTGCTACTTGATTGTCTCAATTTCTTTCTGTTTTCTGACTTTCGTAATGGACAGACCTTGCTGAGGTGAGCTCACCAGTCTGTTATTAAACCATCTTTCACCATTTGCTGCCATCTTTCAACATCTCTCGCCATTTTACTCCATCAAATCACTCCAAAGTGAGATCATGACTAAGAAAAAACAAGGCAGGAAGCGCTACTTCTGCTGCTGCCTCTTGAATCTGGCAGCAATGTAACACAAACAAGTTTTTTAAAATTGCATGTATTGCACACGTGTGTATTGTGCATTAAATGCAGAAAATGATGTTCTTATTAACTACTGACTCATGTACTCAAGCTGTCAGATACTGTTTAACATTCTGGCATTAAACTGTTCTTGTATGAACTCACCTCTTCATTTCATCATCATCAGCTGCAGCAGCAGGATCTTGTGTTTCCTGCACTCCACTCACTCTGCATGTCATCTGTGATACCGTGTACGTCACTTTTCCTCCACACAGGCAGTTTAAACCTACAGTGGAGACCCATCAAACACACGTCAGAGCCCGAACATGATAAAAGACGCTGCAGGATTAATATTCAAACACTGGGAATTGGTTCTGGCGCTCTGTGCAAACAGAGCCAACCATCAAGCTGTGATCAAGACAGCTTTTTAGCAGCGAATATATTAGAGTCTGAGAGGAAACTGCTCAGGGTTAAAGGGATAGTTCAGTTTATTTAACGTGGGTTTCTATGAGGTATTTATTGATAGCCAGTAGATGGTGGTCGGCACACCTCCGGTTTGGAGAAGTAGATTTGGGCACCATGAACTGCTGTGAATGGAGTCGGCAACAAAAGGTATTTTTGCTAATTAAAAGATCATTGTCAGTTTAAGTGTATGCTATATTTAGAATATTTATTTATTTTATATTACGGGAAACCGCCATTATATAAGCCATATATTGCATTCTGTCACTCAACCAAACTCCACAGGCAAATTTTACCTGGTAGAACACAGGAGTTTCTGGTTCACTGCTGCCTCAGTCTGTTAGTTTGTGTTATTGTGTGACTTTGGTGCTCTAAAAGGATAGTTTGGACTCACCAAAGTCACACTATAACACAATAAACTAACAGATCAAAACAGCGGTAGACCAGCAGCTGTGGAGAGAAGGTGATATTTTGCTTATTTAACAGCAGTTTCTTCTTCTTCCTCTTTCTACCTTTTGGCGTGTCGACCATCATCTACTGTAGGTAATACATTTACTGTGGATAAGCATCTTTTAGAACCCACATTAAATGACTCAAACTATCCCTTTAATTCAGAGATATATAGAACCATTATTTTCCTGTTAAAAGAGGTGGAAAATATCTAATATTAGTCATTATGTCTTCATCTGGCACTTGGCTTTGTTTATTTGTTCTCTCTAGTCTAAAGTGCATAAAACTACCAAAGAAGAAAGGAAAGACCAAAAATGTAAGTTGTGCAGGTGAAAAAGAGAAAATCTCAAAGGGTTTTTACTGTAAATCTAACTGAAACAAGACACTGTGACAAGCAGAGCCTCTTACTCACCTAAATGTTCACAAAGCCTCCACCCTCAGAGTTCAGTTTTTTTGGGGAAAAAAAAAGAACGTGATCACATCTTGTGATGATTGGCCTGGCACTCTGGCTCGGGCTCAACCAGCCTTTCATCCTGCCCATTTCTAATTCACAGACAGACTAAGACAGTCTGTAATCTGCGGCGCACCCCCACCTCTTCACCCCCATCCCAAAAAACACTCATTATTTACAATTAAGCCGGGGGAGGATAAAAGATTCAATGATTCACTGTTCTTCGTGCCATGTTAAACACTGTTCCACTTTTGTTTCTGCAAAGAAAAACTGTTTTTTAGGACAAACAGTCGTGTCTCTTCTGCTTCTCTCATGCTCTTTCTTCTCTTCTCCACCTCTTTCCATCCTCGCTTTCCAGATGTATCAGTCCAGCCCTGGCGGTCAGTCATCATGTAGCAGCGAACCATCACCACTTGGCAGTGCCACCAACAATGACAGTGGAGTAGAAATGGCGGCGCACAGCGGGGGAAGCCTGGGGGATCTCAGCACCCTGGAGGACCTGCCCTTTGTGGAGTCCCTGGGCTGTGAAGATTCCACCGGTGGGGTTGCGGTGGTGGGTCTCCACTTCCGCAAGCAGCTCAGCACCAGCCAGCGCCTGGAGCGTTTGAAGAAGGAGAAGCTGAAGACAGTGAGGGACTCGTGTCAGTGGGCCAGCGACCCAACACCCCCGGTCCTCGGCACCAAGCTCCCACCCATAACAGCAAGCGGTGAGTAGACATGTAACACACCACCCGATAGTCACTCTCCTTTTAGCTCTGATTTGGTCTCCTCCAACTATTGAGTAAAATATCTCTTTTCTTTATCAAAATACAATACAATGCTAAAAGCTCACCCCTCGTAAGTCGTATTTCATTTTGTGCTCCAATAATGAGCATGCTTGATACCTGGTGGAACCTTGGTCAACCTTCTCCTTTCCTGTACTTCAATATGGTTGTGTCTAGAAGGAAACACAAGATTCTCAAAACTCTTGCAAGTCTAATGTTGTAAAAGGGTCTATTTTATCCATAAACCATGATCTTAAGTAGTTTTTGGGCCTGAACCTATCCAACCGATGTATTTTTTGCCTAAAGCTACCCAATCCAAGTAGGTTTTATGCCTAAACCTTTATAGACTGGGTACCAAGCTAGTTCACCTGCTACTGGAGCACAGAGCAAAATAGGTGAGACTAAGGATGGGTCAGTTGGTGACAAATCAAGTAACTTTTTTTTTTTCATCTGTTCTTTCACAGGGTCCCTACTGGAGAGTCCAAGTATGGGTGGTTGTCCGGTGTCCTTCCCTGGTTCCAGCTTGGGTGATCTGAGCTCTGGTAAAACGACTCTGCTGGAAGACCTTTCCGAGCGCCGTGACAGCACCTCCAGCACCCTGAGCTCAGTTTACACCCTCAGCCGTCGCTCCTCAGGCATCTCCCCTTGCTACTCCAGTCGGCGCTCAAGCCAGGCCTCACAGTTTGGTGCCAACCGCCCCAGCAACCTTAGCTCTGCCGACTCCTACGACCCTATCTCTGCCGACATCTCACGGCGGTCCAGTCAGACCAGCCAGTGTGGAGGAAGCAGCGGAGGAGCGGGAGGGTACGGAGGAAGGGGCGTACCCAGCCCCCTCAGCCTGACCCCAGCGCAGCACTACCGCCTCAAGGCAAAATATGCTGCTGCCACAGGAGGTGCACCACCTACGCCTCTTCCATACATGGACCCAATGTGTCAGAAGATTCACACAGCCCTGTGTGGCGACTCCCAAGAATCCTCCATCACCAACAAAGTACCCTCCAGGCAGTACAGCAGCTACACCATGAGGAGTCTGATGCCCCATGAGATCCCATCTAACATCCCCCGCAGAGCCAGCGACCCTGTGAGACGTGTGGCTGTAGATCATCTCAGCCAGCCCCAAATGCAGCGCTACAACAGCATGGGCACACTGAGTCGAGGGGTGACCATGCAGCCCCATCCGCCTCCTGCAGCACATCGCCAACAGCTATCCCAACAAGGCTGTCTGCTATTGGATGGTAGTCCCCACCGCTACCCTTTAGGTCTGCAACCACCCAGCATTTCAGAGAACATCACCATGGAGAGGGTGACAGGTGACATCCCAGAGGAAGACCTGATGCTGCCTGACATCAGACAGCCAACCAATCCACAGAATTTCCAAGCACACCCTAATCTCCAGCAACAGTCGTACCATCAGAGAAGGATGGCCAATGTGAACATGAACTTGTCCAGTCAAGTGTTGGACACCTCCAACATGAGTCCAGGACAGCAACAACAGATGTGTCCATCTTCACCAAGGGACAGCAAGGCCAACTTACCTGTTCAGTGGAACAAAGTCTCTTTGGGACACGTGGATACCAGCCAGCACTACTCCAAACACCAAGGGAATCTGGCTGTACTCCAGCAAAACCAGAACTTTGGATCTTTTCACAACAAACTCAGCTCCAACCAGCAGATGATTCAAAATGTTGTCAACATGGCGCAGCAGAGATGCAAACAGCTAAATACTGAAAACTTCCACCTGCAGAGAATGCAGCAGTCGTCAAATCTCAATGAAGGAATTAACTCTCAATGCAGGTTCAATGAAGGCATCAGTCCTCATGATAAGAACGGTAACACCACTTATCCACCCTGTAACAACACAGCAGCGGTCAGCGGGAGCATGCTGAACACCACAACGAAACAGGAGCCAGTCGACATGGAGACTGTTGATCTGCACTTTGCTGATGCTGGATTTCAGCCTGTGCAAGTTAAAATTGAAGACTGTGATGAACAGATCATGATTTCAGATCAGAAGAACTGTAACATGACCTCCCAGAATCCCTTGCAAACTGGGAATCAGAGCCACCTCCAGCCAAGGCCACCAACAACAATTAAAACTCTAAACAGGCACCTTTCAGGGCCAAAGGTGATGCAGCCAACAAGGCACCCAAGTAACACTAACCCAGCTTCTAAATTCCCCAGTGGTGGAGCTGTAGGACCTCACTCCGATGACAACGCCTTGTATTACACAGGGCAGATTCAAGTATTTGAGCCCAACAGGAACTTGGACCATCATGTTTCTCCTGTGGTGAATGTACCTCCTTTTGATGCAGTATCTCTCAGTTCAGCCGACAACCAGGCGTCCAGGATTGTAGACTGTAGTCCAGCACTGGAGCAGGCGCAGATAGACTTCGATAGCATGCTGGACGATGGGGATCACTCCAGCCTCATGTCGGGAACCCTGAGTCCAGGCCTGCTCCAGAGCTTGTCCCAGAATTCCTCTCGCCTGACAACGCCCAGGAACTCAGTCACGTTGCCCTCGGTGCCCGCAGCGACGGGGAACATGGCGATAGGGGATATGAGCTCATTGTTGACTGCTCTTGCAGAAGAGAGCAGGTTCCTCAACTTGATGTCTTAGCCACACATCCAAGCAAACTGTTTTGTCTGTATGCAGAATATTTGAACTCTTGATGCACAAAAACTTTGAACCAACTAAAACTTGATGTGATTGTGTGCCAGAAAGCCTCTGCAGTGTGTGACTCTGGTTTTCTTGTACAGTCTCATTTATTAATTATTTAAAATGGCCATTTTCTATCGTTTTGAAAAAGCCATATTTTTGTTTTTTTGCCTTAGGTAGTAAATACGATGTAAACAACAGAACTGACTCTTCCTAAGTCCCACCCCTTTTTGCTCTGTGGTCCAATAATAGTTAAGCACGCTTGGTAGCTGTTTTCTGTTTCCTGTACATTGATATAATCTGAACAACAAAGTTGAAAGATGTGGGACCTGTCAAAAGTATCTTATATAGTCTATAAACTTAAATACGCCAGTGTTAGCAAAATGCTAGCAAACCAAAGATATATTTTAAGGAACTAGATATTGAATGCAAAAATGGCACCCATTCAGTCCAATGAGAGTTGCTTGCGTGGTGCATAAGTCAAAAAGGTTTTCTAGCTTCCAGGTTTACTTCCTGGTTATACAACCCGCTGAATACACACTAGCTAGTATTTCTGTAATATTAGCTATTAGATTATCTAGCTAGCTTATGATTGATGTAGATTAGTTTGTTAGTAAGCTACTATTTTGCTAATGTTAGCTAACAGCAGGCTTGGGGAACAGATAACATGTAACAAAGGTAAATAATTAGGATACAAAAAAAGGTATTCAATTACTGTAGCAGAAAAAAACTAGTGAAAAAGGCTTTCACTGGGCAAAGATCTCCATTATTTTGTGTTTAAATCAAAAAAAGGGAACAGCTTCACAGTGTTAAGTGTGAAAATGCTGTCTTCAGCAAAACAACTGCTAATGTTAGCTACACAGAAATACAGCTAGTGTGTCAAGAGTGCAACTGGGCCTACAACGGCTATAAATTTAAACAAAGGAAGGAATAGCTGGACACACAATTAATAAACCTACAAAAAACATAAAACATATTTGGCTAAACAATTTCACCATGTTTGATACTGAGGTAATCCAAAAGTAAAAGAAAGTAATCAGGTTACATTACTTTAATATTGTGATACTTGGACTTGAATGCCTTTTTAAAGGAACCTTCCAGCCCTGGTTATCAGATGCAACTAGCTAACAAAACTAACAACCAATGTAGTGAGATAGCTAGCATTATGCTAACATTAGCTAATGTTTACAGGTCTCCAAGCAACATTTTTTAACCTCTTTGAAATGAGTTTTTCTTTTCGACATAGACGAGCCGAGCACAGAGCATATCTACATACAGGAAACAGGAAAGGACAAAGTTGGTGTCAATCTTGCTCAACGGTTATTGGAGCACAGAGGGAAAAGGGGCGGGGCTTAGTGAAGGTCTCTCAGTTGTTGTACAGGTCTGCAGTAAGATCAGTTTTACTAAGTGCCTGGCTCAGCCAAAACATGTGCATGTCCTGCATATGACCACATCTGAAATATGTAAAATGCAACCAGGTAATGATCATATTTTGGAATGTACCATCACCACCGACTTGTTTTACACTGTAAATCTGAACTTTATTCTGTATGGAGTTGCTTATTTCTGCTCGAGGAGAAAACAGACTAATGAAATCCTTCATCACATTGAGTTTACAGTGGCCGTCCTTCTCAGTGGGACATTATTTGATTGCTGCGTTGCTGCTGAGATTAACTGTGACATCTCAGCGTCAGGCATCACAGACTCGATTTGTGACTGAATTATGAACCCATGCATTGATAAATCGGCTGTGCTCTGGCAGCGAGACAAGAGAATCAAACTGTTTTTTTCTTTTGTACATTATTATACCAGTATGTTGCGCTGGTTGAATGTAAATATCATTTGTACATTTTTAAGAAATACAAAATTGACATTGATTTTTTTAAACAACTCCTGTTCGTGTTGTCCTTCATACATATGTTGTTAAGGTTTCAACAGTCCAGATTGTCCAGAACAGGATCAGAAAGAGTCTTCTGATCTCAGGCTCTTCAGGACCTGATCTGCCACCCGTATGGTTCAGGTTTGGTAAGGTTTAGACAATTAAACTGCTTGGTTAGGGTTTGGAAAAGATCAAGGTTTGAGTCACAAAACAGCTGCTTTATTCAGGTTTTCATCAGCATGATAAAAAGAACTACTTGAGCCTCTTTTATACAGAAAAACCCCAAAACATCCACGAACATCTGGCTTTTGTTTCCAGGTAAAAAGGAACAATCAGTATTCAGTAAAGAGGTAAATGACTCTGCAGCAGTCGCAGGTATTTATTGACTCCAGGTGGACTAATATTCACCTCTTCAGTGAAGAGGAGTTTGCATTCATGATCCACTCATATTATTTTATTATGTTAAAGCAGAACAAAACTCCTATCAGCTGAAGGTGAACATGAAACAACATGAAGACATCTCTGCTCTCCTGCACACACGATCTGACTCTCAGCTTTTCAAAGACACAAACAGACAAACTGCCAACAGGAAAAGGGCCCATCGCTTATTTTTGTAAAACAATGTAACAAGATTAAACATAAAAGACCCAACAAGATGAAAACTTCGTGAAACATGTAACAAGATGAAAACAACATAGAAGATGCAACAAGACAAAATGTAAAAGATGTAACAAGATGAAAAACAATGAAAGTTGTAACAAGACAAACACCGCGTCATAAGACTAAACATAAATGACAGCGAGATGAAAACAACATAAAACACATAAGATGAAAATGAAACAAGACGCAACAAGACAAAAATGTAATAAGACTAAATGTAAAAGGTGTAACAGGATGAAAACAACATAACAAGACTAAACATAAAACACAAAAGATGAAAAAGATGAGACAGAGAGAGAAAGTGGACAGCAGAGAGAAGCTGAGGTTCAGTTGTCTTTGCACAGAAACAGCAGAAATGTCCTTCAGAGGACGTCTTTTTACTTTTATACTTTGAGGACATTTCAGAGACTGAACTTTTTCAGTTTTACTTCAGTCTTTTTACACAGGTATCTGTACTTGTACACACAGAATGTGTGTACTTGTACCTCAGTACCTCAGATTAAATCGGCTGCTTGTTGTAAGTGAGTAAACATTATTATTCATCAGTCCGTCCCTTGATTGCTTCCTGTAGGAGGAGGAGTGTTGATCGCTTCAATAATTCAACAACTAAACTTTTGTCTTTGAAGCTCCTGCACCCTTTGCCGACAACGCACTTTCCTCAAACCTTTCTTGTTGAGGCGACACACATTCTTCAGACTTTGCACGACCTCTTTCAAGGCGGCTTTGAAATAACTCCCCCTGACCTCGTCTTACCTCGCCGGCGAGAGCAGGCTTGACATAATGTAAATCCTCGCTCAGAGGCTGATGAAAAAGGACGCTAACAGGAGGGGAAAAGGCTAGACGCGTGCAGAGCGGCCGCTGCTGCTGCAGTTAGCCCGCGTGTACTTCAATATTAGCTCTGACAGAGCGGCCCAGAGGACGCCGCTGCTGAAACCACATAAAACAAAGCAGCTGAGAGCAGCGAGAGGTTCCGGGGACGCAGCAGCGCCGAGGAACAAATGATTTTAGTCTGTCAGGGAATTCAGCTGAGGATACGTTTGATCTGGAGGTTGTGATTGCTTTTGCCACTGGAATTCCTTATTCTCTCAGAGATGTGAAGTGGGAGAGAAAATAGCCCCGGGCTGTGAAATCCAACCAGGCCCCGAACAAGAGGTGGAGATAAGACGTGCAAAGATCGCGCATTAGCAGCACCTTCATTTATTGATGGAGATAACTGAGTGGGAAACATGAAAGACAGTTTCAGCTCACAGATTCTACATGTGAGAAACAAACAGGTTTCAATCATGGAAACAGGATGATTCTGGAGCGACAGTCTGCAGCACATCTACTTTATAACATTTAGAAAAAACTCTGGACAGTGCAGCTCAAATTCATTTTAGGTATCTGACTCAAGCTTTACTGAGGAAAGTCACGGATGATCGATTAACCAATTATTATTTGATTACTAAATTAACTGCCAACTATTTTCATGATCAGTTAATCAATTTGAGTCATTTTTTAAGAAAATATAGTCAAAATTCTCAATAACAAGCGAAGATGAGTTATCCTCATCCTGAAATCTCTGAAGATACACACACACCTGCAAAACTCCATTAACATGACATCTACTCCTTCTACAAGATCATTAATGATTTCTTATAACTTATGATTTATATATGACAGAGTTAGTGTTAAAAAAGATAATTATGTATAACAAGACACAAAAGATGTAACAAGATGAGAAAGACAGAACAAAAGTAAAAATGTAACAGATATGAGATGAAAAAATGTTTAAAACAAAACAAGATGTAACAAAATGAAAAAGAGCAGCTAGCTTTGCACAGAAAGTCACTATTTATCAATAATTCTTACATACAGCACTAAACCAACTGGAAAAGTGTAGAAAATAATCTGACAAAAAAAGAACTTACTACCTTTTATCTTTGGTTTTCGGCCTCTCTGAGGTCGTGGAGATCATCGATCGTCAGGTTTCATCAAACTCCACCTGCTGAGGACGGACAGACATGGGGTTTAAAGCTCCAGAAAAAAAATACCTTCACTTTATTAAATTAAATTACTTGTTTCCAGGTAAAGAATAAACTTGATCAGGTGTTTTTACAGTTATTTTTTATTTGCACAGGTGATGGTGACGCCGCCCGCCACCGTCAGAGTCACCGAGGCCCAGCGTGACGTTCTGTGTGGTCAGACGCCGCTGAAACGTCCGAGTGACGATATGGAAAGTGACGACTGGGCCGACATGGCTCAATTACAGCCGGCGGACGCAGTGTGACGTGAAGGAGACTCTCCGCTCTGACCTCCACCGCCGCCGCCGCCCTCTTCCTTCCTTCCTCCCGATGACACGGCGTCACATCAGCAGAGCTCTGCATTATTATTGTGTTATTATCACACGTGTGACAGTCTAACGAGGCGACCGGATCCTCCTCCAGCTCGCCGGGTGTCAGAGCAGATGATGGATCGTCACTGACGCCTCATTCATTTCTATTAGACTAATATGTAAATCCCCTCCAGAGTCGAGCCGCCGCCTCCTGAGGCTGCAGAACTGACTCTCATTTATGAATCAATTTCACAAGCTTGTGATCAGACTGGCAGCTGAGGAGTCTGTCTGTCTCTATTTGTCTCTGATCACACACAAACTGTCCTCAGTGAGAGACAGAGACAGAAGGGGGAAGTAACTGAGTACAAATACTTTGTTACTGTACCTCAGTAGAGTTTTCAGGTATCTGAACTTTTCCTCCTCACATTTTATAAACAGGCTGGTTACTTCAGTTTTTTACACAAAGAATCACCTAAACTCTACAAACGTCTCTCCTCCAGGCTGAAATCTTCATGAGACATGAAGAACATACAGCTGAGCTAAAAGGGCAAAGTTTGTCCTGAGGGCGGAGCTACAGGAAGGGTCAAGATGGGGTCATTAACATCTGACATCATCACAGCTGACACACAAATACAAAACAGAAAACTTTCAGAATAAACCAGTGAATCAACCTGAACACGTCTGTAACGCGTTCAGGATTTTCATGATCTGAAGCTCCTTGCAGCTCCAGAGCAGCAGACATTTTTCTTTTTGCATGTGTGGCCCCTGAGGGACAAATGTATTATTAAGGCGCGGCTCCTCTCATTTCAATAGGGCCACCTCCCTGCCGAGAGCCAGCGCCAGGTTCCCCGTGTCAACGGCTGCTGAATATTAACCAGGAACCTCTGAATAATGTTCATCCTCAGAAACAGAGGTCAACACCGCAACAGAGGCTTAAAGGACAAAAACAGCGGTATGGTCCTTTAACAAGACATTCAACACCCAGGTTTAAATCTGTGACAGAGAAGAACTCTGCAGCAGGTTCTACGGTTAAAAACCTGCAGGTTCTACGGTTAAAAACCTGCAGGTTCTTCAGCTAAAAACCTGCAGGTTCTGTGGTTAAATACCTGCAGGTTCTTCAATTAAAGATCTGCAGGTTCTTCAGTTTAAGATCTGCAGGTTCTTCAGTTAAAGATTTACAGGTTCTATGGTTAAACACCTGCAGGTTCTGTGGTTAAAAACCTGCAGGTTCCTCAGTTAAAGATCTGCAGGTTCCTCAGTTAAAGATCTGCAGGTTCTTTAGTTAAAGATCTGCAGGTTCTTCAGTTAAAGATCTGCAGGTTCTTCAGTTAAAGATCTGCAGGTTCTTCAGTTAAAGATCTGCAGGTTCTTCAGTTAAAGATCTGCAGGTTCTTTAGTTACATTATATTACATGATATCAAAGTTTGTTACTTTTGCAGGATGAAAAATTCTCTGTTGTTTCAGTCTTGTTTTTTTATATTTCCTCTGTCCTCTGGTCGTCATGACGCTGTAACAATAAGTCAATATTGGACATTAAAGAAAAAACAAAATAAAGACATCAAACCCTTCGCGTCTCTGTGCAGTTAAAGGGTTAGTCCGTGTATTTGAGGCGAGCTGGCCAATCATCAGCGAGGCCTTCAGTGTCATGAACTAATACAGCATCCATATTCATGATATGTTCCTATGCAAAATAACATCTGTTTCCAACAACATGCCATCTGTTTGAGGGACTTTGTGATATTAACGGTTCATCACAGGAAAAACAACAACAATAACAACAACAACAACAACACAGAGAGCTTTTAAAAAACAATTGTCTCTCCACCATCATTTACATGTAATCACACTCGTGATGTTCATTTACATTTCATGCAGGAACCTGCAGACGTTCAGTGTGTCGCTCAAGGACACTTTGAACAGGAAGACGGGTTTCACTACAGAAGAAACGGTTAACGTTCATATAAGTGCTGGAAAATAAAGCTCAGCAGATATTTACAGTTATAATTATAAAACAATTATAAAATGCATTAATTTGCACCTAAATCTGTTTTTATTAAGCTTTAACTCAGATTCCTGCTTGTACAGACACAGACAGACACAGATATTGAACGTTGTAGAGAAATGTCTCAGATCTGAATGAAGATTTGAGTGATTCTGCAGCTTTTCAGTCACTCGACCTGAAGTTCAGAGTATCATCGCTGCTCCGTCAAACTAAAGTTTCAGTTTAAATGCTCGGATGAGGAGCAGAGGGGGAGGAAGAGTGAGGCAGCTGAAGGGGGTGTCAGGGTTTCGGGGGGATGTCACGGATCCCGGCGGCAGCTGAGGGAGGTCAGCACCGGCCACCTCGCTGCTCGCCGGGTCCTCCAGGTCTCCGCTCTCCTGAGGTTTGAGGATGGAGGTCCTCATTAAAACCTCCCATCGCTCTGCCCTCTTCCTCCTCCTCCTCACCCAGTCCACCTTCTCTGAGGATTCACACCACTAAACGTATGCCGGGACGGTCCAGGTGTCACCCAGCAGGTGTCTGCTGACGGCTGGAGTATCCTGATTAGACAGACACTGGGAGACAGATTAGATCCATTTCTAGTCCCTGTTTGCTCTTCTTCATCATCTTCTACTCCCTGATCAAGTGTGTAGTTGGGGTCTCCTGGACAGTGTTGGAGAAACTCGTTCAAGAACGCAAGGACGCGAGCATCAATGCTTCTGAGCCGGATGGTTTCTGAACCGAACAAACTGTAAAGATGCTCATACAAGACAGGAACAGACGCTACTATTTTTAAGCCACCAAGCTCCTAAATTTGGCAGCTGAAATGTAAACTTAAAAACAAACAGAAAAGGCATTTTAACACAACTTGACACAGCCCTCCTTTTCCCTACCATTTTTCATGTTCTCTTTTCTTTTAAATAAAGATTTTCTAGCTTTTTGTAGCTTTTTAATTGAAAGAAGAGGAAATGAGGGACAGAGGCTGGAGGAGACGAGCAGCAAAGGGCCACAGTCGGGAGTCAAACCCGCGGACCGACAGCCTCCGTACGTGTCACACATTCACTCACACATCTTTGTTGCAGCTTTTCACCTTTTGTGTTTCTGGTTCTTCTGTAACTTCTGTGTTGGCAGTTTCCTCTGACTCCAGGGTGAAATTACAACATAAATGTAACTGTAATCCAACACAGTTACTGAGAAAAAAAAATGTTATTAAATTACTGTTATCACAACAGGATTACATAGAAATATTATTTTGTGTTGCCCGGCAGAGATCTGAGGGAAGTCTGATTGAATAAACTGATTGAGACGTCTGTTTGAAGTCTGATTTCACACATTTTAGTAATTTCAGACGTCCCACAGCTGCCAAATTAGTCTTTAAATATCAATGTTGCACACGAGAGGCAGTAAGAGCTCCGGTGAGACGGTGAGAAGCTGCTAAAGCAACGTTTCATGTGGATTTTCCTGCACCAACAGGCCCTCGAACCTCCACAGCCCCGCGTACCCTCACCGCCAAACACCTGACCCACGGTGGTGAGGTGCAGCCACGTCTGATCTGCCACAAAAGGTCAACGGAGGAGCGGCCGTGCGGGTTCTGAACATTTCTTTTCAAAAGAAAATAAGGAACGAGGAAGCTGGTTGTGAGGATCCCGCTGTGGTCAGGCAGAGAAAACACGTTCTCCTGGAGGGGAGTTCATCTCTGCTCGATGTTTCAAAGCCAGAAAGCAAAAAGGCGGAGAACAAAGCAGCTCTGTGTGTACAGGCCGGCCGCTCTCTCACTGTTTGTGTCTCAATTTTTAACTCCCCTCACCTCCTCTTCCTCCTCCTCCTCCTCCTCCTTCTCCATCATTGGCAAAGACAAGGAGTGAGCGCCATTATTTCATAGCCTGTGAAAACAGATATGAACTGTGCGTACGTTTTAACAGGAGTCATAAATACCTGATTTTCTCCTCTAAGACTTGTCAGAGGAGCAATCAGGGTGAAAAAACTTGATGCACCTTGTTCAGAAAGTCTTTGTGCTGGAGGGCTTTGCCGAGGAGTACACAAGGAGAGCATAAAACATTCACCACCTGATGCAACGGTGATTTAAGTTTGTTAATGTTTTTCTCCCCTCGGTGAAAATGGGCTCACGTGGTGCCAAAACAGCCTCCGAAGCCTGATTATTCTTCCTCGGTTTATAAATCAGAGTCCTCTCTTTGGCGACGGAGGGCTTGTTTTCTTTACAAGCTGCTTCAACAGGCGGGAAATGCAGCATCATTTTCCACTGCAATTAAAGAGGGAGGCCCTGATGCTGAGGCGGCGCCCGGTGCCAGCTCCGTGCACGGCTCTGGCACCTTTTTCTGGAAAGACTTAACAGGCCCTGGTTGCATGTCTTGGCTCGGAGTTTCAGGCTCGAGTCAGCCTCCCCCCTGACGTAATCCTTTAAGAAGTGGCTCTCCTCGCTGGCGAAGGACCACGCCGCCTCTCCGGAACATAAAGGGAGCCTTGCTGTGATTATCAGCACGGTTAATAACCCCGACATGCAGCCAAAGTTAGCAGAAAACATCTAAAAAAAAAAAAAAAAAAGTGCCCCCGCTCTCCTCTCCAGCTCCACATTAGAGGCCAGTTATGCAAAGCGCGGCTCGGCCTGTCAGCAGCTAATCATTACAAGGATGATCGATGGTGTTTATTTTCTGATGATGGAACGCAACCCCCTGCCTGATGATAATTGTAATAAAAAGGACAGATCAAGCCGGCAAAGTTATTAAATTATCAGACCATAATTTGCATTAATGCCCGCGTTGGGGCTGCAGAGATGGAGGCGGGGGTGGTGGTGGTTTGACAAGAGGCCCAGCGCCGGCTTGTTAGAGGCAGAGTCCACCTTGAAAAGCTCCCCGTGCCCTTGGCCCCCCGCAGATACGTCCCAGCGCCGCCATGACATGATGACACGGCTGTCACATGACAGAGGAGTCAGAAAAAACACTGATGTCTCAATTTAAGTCACATCTTTGCCCAAAACAGCAATGAAATGAATAATTCCCTCCTACACTACACTTTTCATGATGAAAAAACATTATCTGAGCTGAAGTTTGATGTTCAGTGCGTCTTTAAATCAACATTTCATCTGTTTTAATGCTGCAAAACAGAAATATTCAGTGTTCTTTAGTGTCACGGCTCTTTTTTATCCCCATCGGCTGTCCTGCACGTCTGTCAGGTTGACAGGAAGACGGGTTTTTGTTTGAGTGCTGCGACAAGATGCAAACTTTAGTTTTGGCTCATTTTCCGCATTTAATGTCGACAAACTGAACTTTCAGTGGAGCACCGACGAAAAGCAATGACGGACCGAGAAGAGCGAGTTCACCGACTGAATCTGAGGATCAGATTCGGAGCTGGAGCAGACAGGAAGCCTGGCGGCCCAACGCTCAGTTTTCTTCTTGTTTCATTCGTGCATCACAAGTTTCCCAGACGTTACTTATGTTTTAGCCCCAAAATGCTACTTTCATTAATCTGAATACATACTGTAACCATACTGTGGATTTTTGCTACTTGCATCCTGTGCAACAAGTCTCTTTCTCTGTGCCATTTATTCTTATATACTTTATCTTAGTGAGATTAAACTGTTTTTTAATTCTCAACATCACACTCTAAACTCCAGGAGTATCTTTGGAAACTTTGGGATCTCCCCCGGGATATAAAAGAAATAAAGTCGTGTTGCTCAGTGTGAGTTTCTGGGCTGCTGCGTGTTTGAGTGTGTTGATGCTGTGGTGGAAAACGTGAATGAAGCTGCTGATGATCCCAGCATGTTCCAGCGTCTGTCAGAGAACCTCTCAGACCTGCAGCAGAGTCCAGACGGACCCTCGAACCAGCAGAGCCCGGCGATGTTCATTAGGCGAACTGAGGACTTTCTCTTTTTTTTAAGTGTTTGAACGTGTCTCGCAGGGAATGGGAGCTTCTGGTCTGGAGCCAAGTGGACGGAAAAGATCCAGCAGAGGGGAAAAGAAAATAAAGAGCAGAGAGAGAGAGAGAGAAAAAAGAGGGCAGCAGCTAATGGGGCTGCGCTGCTTTTAAGTGCAGCGTACCAGAGGAATACATGAATTCCCCGTTAACCCCGATTCAGTGTCTGTTTCTCTGAGAACTTCAAACCAAAACAACACACAGCGGCTTCAGGCGGGGACACGTGTTAACGAGTCGCAGAGTCCCCGCAGAGACGCGCTGGAATCCAGGTCCGAGTCCGTCACGTGACTTTAGCTAAAACTAATAATCAGCAACACAAGCAGCCAAACACTGGTCAGACACTTTCATCTTCTATTCAAGTTTACACAGATACTGAATCAGAGTTTATTTTTTCAGCAGCTGATGAAGACCATGTGATGGAGTCAAAAGCTCCAGAGGAAGGAAGTGAGCAGAGATTTCAGTCTGTCAGCAGATGTTCATCAAATCTCTGACAGAATTTGCAGTTTGTTTTGAATGAAAAGAAAAAGAGGAGCCGTGCAGTGTGTTTCCTGTCCTGCACTGGTGGTTTCTGGGAAGTGTAGTCACAGTAGGAAGCGTTCAGCTGGTGAGCAGCAGTAAACAGGCCTCCACCTCCACAGGAAGACGTTCAGGTGCCTCAGTGTTTCTGTAAGAGCTCCCTCTACTGACAGCTACTGTTAGACCTTTACAAATAAATGATTTAATAATGTTGCTTTTTTGGCAAATATTAAACAAACAAATAAATAAATAAATATATAGATAAAGGTCTTGACACACCATTTAGATCATTATGTAGGCCGGTAACTTCACACAGAAGAATTCATAATCAGAAACCTTTTGGTTCTTTAAAAGGAGAATTTCTTTGCTCAATAAAGTGTCAAGACAATATCAGGCAGAAATGTTCATTTATGCACAAATGAACTCTTCCATAAATTTACTGATAAATGTGTCATTTTAAAAAAGTGGGTCCCCAGAAAATCAGTTTGTGTAACACTGACACACAGTATGAGCTGTTTACTGAGACGAACTCGTTACAGAGCATCAAGAAATCCACCTATAAGACAGAAAAATCCAGAACTATCCTGAGAATCATCACGTTTTTAAGTTTCTAAATAATTCCATAACAGTCGTCTGTATATTTGGCTACAGATTGTTCCTTTAAATGTGTCAGTTGACTGCTTCATTAAAACTAATGAAATAAAATCAGTGATTTCTGAATGATTAAAGCTCGTTAAAGCAGCAGTAGAAGCTCGAGTCACATATGAAGAGATAAAGAAATGAAAGTGTAGCAGCAGAGCTGCTGCAGTGCAGGTGAGTCCTGTTCTCTTAAATAATCATGATGAATAATGAAGGCGTGCGGCGGCGGCGGCCTGGCACATCTCCCCTCCTGGGCGGACATTTAGTGTCAACCTGACAGGTCTCAGCGCAGCGTGGGGACGGGGAGGGGGATGAAGTTGTCTCCATATTAAGCAGGCAGATTAGACCTGTTAAATGGAGGGCAGCGCGGCGAGGTGCAGCACGTGGACCTCCGGGGTCTGAATCTCATCAGGTGGCGCCCGGGCTGTGCTGCGGGGACGGCGAGGGGAGGAGGAGGGGGCGTCGACCGGCCACCGCCGCACCTCACGTCTTCCTCATCCGCAAACTGGAACTGACCCCGCGCTTCTGCCAGCCTCCGCTGCAGCTAAAGCCCAGCCCTTCCCATCATGCACGGGGGCCGCAACGAGCTCCCATGAGCCTCGGCTCGCTCCCCGCCATCTGCCGTGATTTATAGAAAACGGCCGATGATTTATGGGCCAGTCATCTCACAATGAAGTTGTTCTCTTTCATTTGCGCGACCTCCCGACCTCGCCGCCACTCGCAGCCAGGTTGGGGAAACACGCGCTAATCATACAGTATGAGCCTTTAAACAGGAAGAGGAACAGAGCGGGGGGGCAGGGGGAGTAACGAGGAGGGCGGGGGGGGGTTGGGGGGGCTTTAATGAAATTAATTTTCAACAGCGTGTGCATACTGATGAAACACACAGGCCTCTGCGACGACACACGGCCACCGCTGAGAGATGCTAACGAAGCTGTTTCAAGGTCTGACGGTTGGCGGCGAGGACGGCACTGGTCCCCGCGCCACACTTTGATCCACAAATGAAACGCCTCATCAGGAGGCAGCGACCCAGGGACACGTTTAAAGATTTATACGGAGCTGCAGAGGAGCGTGTAAACCAAACAGTGTGAGCCCGACACACTGATCACCTGTAATCATCAATATGTCCTGATCAGACGAGCAGAGCTCTGCAGAGACACACACACACACACACGCACACACACACAAACATCAGTTTAATATTCAGCTGCTCACCTGACGCTCTGCAACACACCTGAACATAACAAGGCCAACTGACTCAGATCTGACTGCTGTCTGTCATTTCTACAGTCCGATGCCGTCGGCTAACATTAGCTACACAGAACAACCGCTAACGTTAGCTACACAGAACAACCGCTTACGTTAGCTATACAGAACAACTGCTAATGTTAGCGACACAGAACAACTGCTAACATTAGCTACACAGAGCAACTGTTAACATTACATACACAGGGCAACTGCTAACGTTACATACACAGAACAACCGCTAATGTTAGCTACACAGAACAACTGCTAACGTTAGCTACACAGAACAACTGCTAACATTACATACACAGAACAACCGCTAACATTAGCTACACAGAACAACCGCTTACGTTAGCTACACAGAACAACCACTAACGTTAGCTACACAGAACAACCGCTAACATTAGCTACACAGAACAACTGCTTACGTTAGTTACACAGAACAACCGCTAATGTTAGCTACACAGAACAACCGCTAACGTTAGCTACACAGAAGAACCGCTAATGTTAGCTACACAGAAAAACCACTTACATTAGCTACACAGAACACCTGCTAACATTAGCTCCACGGAACAACCGCTAACATTACATACACAGAAGATCCGCTTACATTTGCTACACAGAACAACTGCTAATGTTAGCTAAACAGAATAACTGCTATCATTAGCAACACAGAACACCTGCTAGCATCACATACACAGAACATCCGCTTACATTAGCTACACAGCACAACTGCTATCATTAGCAACACAGAACACCTGCTAGCATTAGCAACACAGCACAACCGCTTACATTAGCTACACAGAACACCTGCTAATGTTAGCTACACAGAACAAGTGCTAACATTAGCTACACAGAACACCTGCTAATGTTAGCTACACAGCACAACCGCTTACATTAGCTACACAGAACAACTGCTAATGTTAGCTAAACAAAACAACTGCTAACATTAGCAACACAGAACACCTGCTAGCATCACATACACAGAACAAGTGTTAACATTAGCTACACAGAACACCTGCTAGCATCACATACACAGAACAAGTGCTAACATTAGCTACACAGAACACCTGCTAGCATCACATACACAGAACAAGTGCTAACATTAGCTGCACAGAACAACAGTTAGACAAATTAGACAAAACAAGTACATTCAAAATATTAAATTCATTCAAAAAAAAAAAAAAAAAAAAAAGTTTTTTTATATATTGAATTATCATTATTTCTTTTCCAGTTAATTATTTCTATTCCTTGTCGTTTCTGTTGACTTTTATTCATTTCATATTTTTTGTCCCATGAACTGTAAAACAGTAATAAAAATTAGTCATTTACACTCCAGTTAATAACGTTTAACCAAGTGCAATAAAATATTGTTGGGTTTGTGGTGAAATGTTTCAATTGTACGTAAAATAATAAAAACCCGTTCGAGAAAAGAAATTGTGTAAAAGTCCCTTTTCTTGTCAGAAAAACTTTAAATTATTAAGTTAAGGTGTTCTGAGGTCAAAGATCATCTGTACCTGAAACTCTGCGCTCATCCGTCCGGTGGTTCTCCTGAAGGAACAGGTTCAACCTATAAAAGATCAAGAAACTTTACAATAAAGTTTGAAGAGAAGTCAACCCGAGTATTAATAACACTGTTCAACAGAAGTGATCATCTATAATCATTTACAGTCAGATTAGTCCGTCTCTGACTAACAGTGTGTTCACAGCGCCATCTGGTGGTTCTTTCCATCGTTCTCTTGAGGCTCCACGCTGATTTCACTGCAGTCTTTACTTATTAAAATATTATAAAACCTGCAAAAAATATAAGAAATTCACAAATTACCTTCCAGTCCAGCGTCTGAGGAGGAAAAGGAGAATTTATTTCTGATAAAATCGAGGATTTAGTCACTAAAACGTCGAATGTTGACAGAGCAGCTCCGTGTTCATCATGACACCTAATGGAAAACACCTGTTTGGTCATGCAGGTGCACCTGGGAAATGTAGTTCAGAACTGTCCACCTGCACAGGAAGCTCCAGTGAAAAGGTTTCAATGAGAACACACTCAGGGGATTCTACCAAGAACCTTTTTATATTCCAAGAGTTTTATCTAGAACCCACCATGAGGGTTATACTGAGAACCTTTATGGGCTGTAGTGACTCTACCTAGAACCCTCTTTGGGGGCTCTGTCTGGAACCTTTCTACTCTTAAGCATGCGAACAAGAACCCATGCAGGGAGTTCTACCCAGAACCCTTTTTATTTCAAGGGTTCTACTAGGAACCCTCTTATATGCCAAGGGATGTATCTAGAACACACTGAGGGTTCTACTGTAAACATTTTTCATGTTCTAAGAGGTTTATCTAGAACCCACCCAGGATGTTCTGCTGAGAACCCATTTATATTATGGTGATGAATAAAAGACAAAGACGAGAGGATAGAAGTCTGATAGTTTATTTCAAGTTCTGCAAAGTCTATCACAGGTGAAAGAGAACCAAACATGTAAATATATACAGTCATACACAGGGAAATAAAACATAAATATTGTGTAGCATGAAATAAAACTAATCAACTAAAAATAAACGGGAGCCATGCAGTCAAATATCTCCACGTCAGCGGCGGCCTGAAGCTTATTTACAGCTCTGCATCTCTTCACGTTCTCACATTAGCGTCAGTCCACCTTAAGAAGCAGTGTGATGTCATGTTAGTACAGGTTAGTATCGTATTGCCAGTAAATCTTTACCCAAAGGCACACAATCAGGAAAAAATCAAGTCTGCTCTTTAAATTGGATTTTTAATTTTTGCTTTTGTCAAACCGACTACATCTGGCAGACTGCTGTGAAGAGCGCATGCGGACGTTTAGTTTAGAAGTCGTAGTTTTAATTCACACTGTACAAAAAAAAAAAAACAAAGGTAAAGGGAGCTGAGTTTCAGTTGCTAGGCTAACACCGGATCACTGGACGACGTTCTGCAGAGGACTTCATTGGTTCTGGAGGCAACATTCAGTCCAGAGGTCAATAAAAGCTGATTAAAATTGCCAGAATCTCGCGGCGGAGAGAAATGACAACGGGCACTGGTACAGTACATTTAACAGTCCGAGTGTTTGTGTTTGAAGAGACAAAATAAGGCCTTCAGGAACACCGTCCTTCACTTTCTGGGTTCTGCAGTCACGTTAAAGACGATTTATAGACACTTTGTGAGATGATTTTATTTACTGCTGAGAGTCAAATCGTCAGCCTCAAACATGAAGCTAAATTAGCTTAGCATAAAGACTAGAAAGGGAGGGAAACAGCTAGCCTGGATATGCACCAAACTGACGACTAATGAATGCATCAAAATCAAAACACTAAGTGTAGTTAGCATGAAGGCTGCGCAACATGAAAACAAAAAAAGAAGTAGTGTTGATGGATAATTTCCTGCACGACCAGAGTCACCTGTCCTGCATCATAAGGTACTTTAACAAGGAAAATTTCTTACAAATTTACAATTAATCAAATTATTTAGCTTGAAGGGTCTTAAGGCTGGAATACAGAACACAGACATTAGGAAGTTCTAGCACACTTTCACATTCATAAAGTTTAATATCGGTTTAAGGTTCTTGTCCTAGTTCTTAATCCGGCCTTGTGAGCCGAATTATTTCTTGTCCGGGTGTAGTGACTATTCAACAGAAGCAGGCTAGCAGTTTCCCCCTGTTTCCACTCTTTATGCTAAGCTAAGCTAACTGGCTGCAGCTTCATATTTACTTCTCATATTAGAGTGTTTCCCCAGAATATCTGACAACTTCTTTGACGTGACTGAAACATCCTCTGTAGCGTTCGTTTTGAAGTTGCCTTGTGCACCGGACGGGCGGAGCTTAGCACCAGGAAAGTTCAAGCAGTCAGAGGATGTTAAAAATTTCAGTGTTCAATCAGTAAGTTACTGTTCCCAAACCTTTCTGTTGAGATACAGTACATACGCTGGAGTTATTAGGCGCATTTGTTAGTATTATAATAAGCAGCAGTAACATTTTATCATAATATACTTAAAAAAAAACAAAAAAAACGACCCTTCTGTACATTGACCAGCGAGAGCGTCTCAAAGGAGGAACACGATGGAAATTTACAGTGCTTCGACGTGAAAATCCGAGCTGGATTTCTCAGAGTTTATTGCTAATGTCCAAATATCAAACACTCTCGTTTCATACTTTTCATTTTCGCTGGCACTTTTACGACTCATCAATTAGCATCGTCGCTTGCTTTTTAATAGCATCTAATCATTCAGATTGTCGACCTTTCTCTCAGATTTAGGTTTGTTCACATTTTAAAGGCAGAAGTCTTAAAGTGACTTACATTCAATTTAGGAACAACTGATACAGAGGAGTTTCTCTCCAAAACCATCTCTTTAAAACAAGAATACATCGACAACAGTCAGAACTGTCATAAATTAAAATACTGATACTACTTTAGAGACATCTAGACCTCAATCTTGACCTTTTTTAAGTGTAATATATAACATATACTGTATATATTTCAGTATTTGGAATGAAACTCACAGTAGACTCGACTCGACAGCCTGTAAGACAGCAGAAACCAGTAAAGTCCCAGTCTGAACAGAACTGGAGCTTCAGCTTCACATCCTTCTGAGACAGCACACAAATACATCACTTCTGTCTCTCAGTGGTTTTATTTTATTCTCCTAAAATAATTATAGTGTTATTTATCAGCTGAGTGACTTCTGGCTACTTTCAGTCGTTGAAATTGATTAAAAACACACTGTATGATTTTAAATATACTGTATGTAGATGAGAAATTATCTCTGTGTAACACTTATCAGTTTCATTTTAAAAAATAAATAATAGGAAATCTTTAAAATATCATCAAATAAACATAAATTAAATATTTTGAACTTGTTCTATCTTATTAACCTTTTTGTCTCACAGTCAACTACATTTACAAATAAAACTTGGTGGACGTCTTTAAAAATAGCAGATTTTAAAGGTTTCAACAGCCGTAGTATTTTTTTATGAGAAGACTGTGTGAAAATTTGGTCCCATTGTAACCCGGGATTTACACCAGGCGCGCCTGCGCCGCGGTTTTGCTCCGTCATGCACACGACTTCAATTTACACCAGCAGCGTTTCAGAAGCGTTTCAGCAGCGGAGCGTTTTGCCCGTCTGATTATGTTTACTTGCTCTAATTTTGTTGATTAAGTCCTCTTTCCTTGCTCTTTGTGCTTCTACCATGGATAAGCAGGCTACGTAGTTAAATTGTTTATTTTCTGTCTGTCTTTATGATCGCGAGTCTGCACGGGGTCTTTTATTTTGAAAATCAACCGGATTCTCCCCTGTTTTCCGTGCCTGACTTCCTGCCCGTTCGACCAGCTCTGTGCCAATTGACGCGCCATCCGTCGAAAATAGACTCGCTGCGTATTCTCCGCGGAGCGGAGCGCCGAGCCGCTTCTGGGACGCTGCTGAGACGCACCGCGGCGCTTCTGGTATAAATTACAGCACTGACTAGAATGGGTTCTATTTCCTTGCGTGCCGCGGCGCAGCCGTTCCGCGGCGCAGCCGCGCCTGGTGTAAATACGGGGTAAGAAACTCTTCACTGACGTCGTCTCAAAAGAGAAGGGAAATAAAAGTTAAATGTGAGTCGGGGGTGTTTCCATCAGCTGGTTTGGATCAAATCAATTAAAAAAACAATTCTCTGAATGCAGGTATCATGTGACTGTAGAAGTCTGGATAATACTGGTGATAATACAGCCTGTTAAGACACTGAATTATTGAAGTTAAAATTTAAAAAGCAGCTCTTTAAAATCCTGATTTTAATATAAAAATGATTCATAATTCAGCTTCTGGTAAAGTTTGGACGTATAATTTTAATAGTTTATATATTAAGCAAACGCTGTGCAAAATATGTCGTAGTTTTAATTTGACTTTTTTTTAACTTAGTAAGAAAAAAAAGTTCAAAATCTTCATTTCGAAGTGATTTAAAGGTGCTGTAGTCTCTATTATAGATTTTTAAATTCACCTGATGAATGTTACACAGATCAAATCAAGTCCTTTTCTTCTTCACACCTAAAAAATGTTTTTTTTTTTCTTCGTTTGTTCTTCTTTAAATCTGAACACTGGTTTCTTCTGCTGGTCGTTTTTTCTTTTCATCACTGTAGTGCTTCGTATCATTGGCCAGCCAAATGATCCTGATGTAAACTAACATGAAGCAGGATTTCACATTTTATCAAAGAGAACACAGATTACTGTCATTAACGAGTGGAACAGCAGAACAGAAACGTTCTTCTGTTGTTCCACTCATTAATGTGTCAAAGCTCCTTATTTCTGACATATTAATCTTCAGATGGACCCTTTAATTCAGCCTGCGGTGCCACTTTCTTTAGTACACTCTCAGAAATAAAGGTGCTAACTAGAACCACAAACGGTTCTTCAGCTTCTCCCCACTGGAGAGCTCTTTTCAGTTCCAAGAAGGTCCCTTTCTGAGAGTTCTATCTAGACCCCATCATAAAGGGTCATACTGTAGACTATACACCCAGAACAACCAATGAGAGGTTCTAAAGGAGAACCCTTCTATGGTGTAATGTTTCACCCAAAACCCTCTCTGGAGGTTCTATCCAGAAACCTACCTCGAAACCTTTAGTGTTTCACTGGCTTTGTCTAGAACCCACACAGGGGGTTCTACTGAACGATTTAATCTTATGCTACAAAGATCCCTTGATAAAAGAGTTTCAACACATCTCGAAGAACTCTTTCTTCCAAAAGGGTTCTTTGGATGAGAAGGGTTCTTAATGGAACCCTTAGAGTCTTACAAAGATCCCTTGACGAACCCCTACTTCAAATGGTTCTGGGTAGAACCTCAGCCCTTCATGAAGAACCCTTTTGGAGCCCTTATTTCTGAGAGCGGATGGCTTGAAATGTTCTATATCCTTTAAGATTGATCCGACAGGTACAATGAGGCAGTAGTTCAGGAGGGAGGAACACAGGTGAGATCCACATCCTGTCAAAGCTCTTTACATTCAATATACAATAAGGTTTGATGTGTCAAAGCAAAAAAAAAAAAAACATTGTTCAAAGAAGTGGATTAAAGGTTCTAAAAATGAATAAAAATACTGATAGCCACAGGGTTCCTCCTGCGCTGAGAGGAAGGAAGTCACACCACAAAAACTTCTTCTTCTTCTTCTTCTTCCACCAAACTCACCTCAGGTCTTTTCTTATACGTTTAAGAAGACGTTCTCGACAGAAATATTTCTCAGGATCACCTCAGATACAGTCGATGAAAGATCTTGGTGGTGAAATGAGGAGCGAGGAGGACGAGGAGGTCTTTCAAAATGGTTTCTATGATTCGCTTGGTTCCATCGTACGTCGATGGAAGATAAAGTTTTAAGGCTCATGACTCTAGTGTGAACAATGAGGGAGAAGGTGACGGTTCAGGTGGAGCGGCTTGGTTCTTTATGAAACGTCTTAGCTGCCAGGATCACCTGACCTCCCAAATAAAAAAGAAGAAAAAAAGAAAAAAGAATTTGCTTTTAAAATAAGAAGACGGCTGGAAAACTGGAGCCATGACAGCATGAGCTCCTCAAGACGACTTCAGCTCCATCAGCAGCTGAAGGAATGAAACGAGAAGTTGTTGGGAAGAGGAGGTGTTCGGCTCGCGGCCTGGTCCTACGAAGAACAGCGAGATGATCATGATCCTGTTCGTGACGCTGGTTGATGGAATGAAATGGTTCCTGTGTGATGGAGGTGATGGGAGCTGAGCGTGTGCTGTGGGAGTTAGTAGGAGGAGATGTCAGAGGAGCTGCTGCTGTTGCTGGTGGAGGTCTGGGCCCTCTTGATGTACAGGTTGAGCAGCTTCATCTGTAACAGCAGAGCAATTTTAATTATTTATTTTCAAACAAAACTATTTTTGCAGAGATTTCTTAAAGCTAGAAGTGTCAGAATCACCACTAAAACTGATGTACGTGGACATTTTGACCTTTCAATCAACTGTAGGTAAAACTCTCCTGAGAGACAGGAAGTGAGCGTACCTTGCTGCCGGTCAGCTGAGCGAGGTACGGCTTCAGCTCCTCTCCGATCACAGAGTAGATGGCCACCAGGCAGAAGACGCTGGCCTTCCTCACGCTGCTTTCTGTGTTGTCGTAGCCCTGAAGCAGACGCAGACGATGACGCAGCGTCAAAAACACATTTTCATGACTCCTGAAATGTTCTGAGTCTCATCAGTAACCTCGTGTCTCACCTGCAGGAGTCCAGGTATGATGTCAGACAGCAGCTGATGCAGCGGCTCCTTGGCGATGCGTTCGATGGCCCTCGTCTGCATCTTGATGGCGGCCAGGTTGATGGGGTAGTCCGCCGTCTGCACGATGGGACAGAGGACCTTGATGCACTGCTCAGGGTGGATGGAGCCCGCCAGCGTGGAGGCCGCCTCCTCCGCCGCACGCACCACCTGTAGCAACCACCAAAACAATCTATTATATATATATTGTCATGAATGGGAATTCCCTTTATGTGTTAGCATCAAGCTAACAGACTAAACACTAGTTATTTATATATTTAGAAAACAGAAGTCAGATTCAATTCTGCCTGGGTCTAATTTAAACAAACAAACAAAAGCTCCTAATTCAAAAGAAAATGCTGTTGTTGCATCACCTGAACTCTAGAACAACTTCCCAGCATCCTTTGCAAAGTGTGAATCATGCCTGAAAATGCCCCCAATGGTCCTCACCTCCTTGTGCGAGTCTTTATGAGCCTCCAGCGTCTTCATGATGGTGAGCTCGGCGTAGTTCTTGAAGCGAGCCGGCTGGTTCCTGAGGATCTCCTTCAGGACTCGCAGGGACAGCGCCCGGATCGTGTGCTGAGACAGAGAAGGTTCAAACCAAGAATTTCTAAGATTATTAAAGATTTCTTATGCATCATAAACAGACACCAGCTCATTAATTTGACCTGTAATTAATGTGAAATGTAGTTCAAGTTACAGGCTGGAATAGAAATGTCAAAAGAGGACACTGCTGCTGTAGCACAGCTGTAATATTACAGTAAATATATTACAGAATTCTCCTTTAATACTTGACGTATGAAGTTTCTGTGTCTCCCGTCCTTACGTCTTTGTCTCCCAGCGTCTCCAGCAGCAGCAGCAGCATGGTCTTGAAGTGTTCCTCCCACACCACTAGGCTGTCCTCTCGAGCCACTTTCAGCAGCTCCAGCAGGGTCCCCCGTCTCTCCTCGGGGCCACGCTCCCCCGCCTGGCCCTGCGACAGCTCCTTCAGGAGGCCCCCAACCAGCTCCAGCTGCTCAGCGGGGCCCACTGCAGGACAATCAAGAGAGTTTTTAAAGAAATCTGTAGCAGATTGTTGAATAAATGGTATTTTACATTTTTTTACGTCTAAAATGTCTGAGAAAAGACAACCAGGCTTCAAATTATCTGAACTGTCCCTTTAAAGAATTTCTGTCTCAGCCATCTAATATTTTAGCAATGTCTTTACCTGGGAAGGTTTTGGGGTTCATGATCTTGTTTTCGACACATTCTTGTCGGCAGCCTGCAAAGAAAACGTCTCAGTTAAAAGACAAAACACGACAAAGTTTAAAAAATAAATAAAAACCAGGAGTGACTGCGTTCTGTCTCACCGTCTCGCAGCTGCTCCACGGCGTCCTCGTACAGCGCCTCCTTCAGGGCAGCTTTGTCCAGCGTGCTGATGCTGTCAGTGTAGTTGTACGGGTTGTAGTCCCGGAAGCGCGGGCCAGCGAAGGAGCGCGGTGATGGCGTGTTCAGCAGCGACGTCTTGTTGTCCAGGGCTGTGCGTCCTCCTCCGCCCACCACGTCACCATCCGAGGACGCCCCGACTCCAGACTGAAGAACGACATCAAAACATCATCATCATCATCGTCATCATCACAGCAGGAATGAGTTAGTCAAAGTCAAAACCATTTTGACTTTTTATCTCATCATTTCGATCTTTGTCCCGTCTGTGTTCGTGAACTGAGCGCGGCCCTTGTCCTCACCATGCCGTCCCTCTTGCCGTCTCGTCTC
Organism: Lutjanus erythropterus; assembly: GCF_056507025.1. Lineage (NCBI taxonomy): Eukaryota > Metazoa > Chordata > Actinopteri > Lutjaniformes > Lutjanidae > Lutjanus > Lutjanus erythropterus. The sequence continues at coordinate 18,281,632 of NC_139340.1, read as the reverse complement.
AGCGGCTCCACCAGGTCCTCTTGGCTGCGGAAGCTGAAGTTCTGGATGGCCTCAGTGACGCCCCGCAGAGAGCTGTAGATCTCCTCTGAGTTCAGGTTCTCGCTGTCGTACTCCAGCAGGCTGCAGCCGGGGACAAACGGTCACATGAGAGCAGGTTCTGCTACAGAGGCTTCATCAGCAGGAGAAACACGTTGGGATTAAATGTGAAATTAACCCTGAAGACATCTTAGATAAAACCTTACCAGCCTGACCTAAAGGACTTTAGATGCTTCTCTGTGGTGATCCAAGACTAATCCAGATAATTGTTTCAGGCTACATCCACACCGAAAAGTTCAACTTCACACGAGCTTTCACACCACTCTGCTTTTTTCAATCCCGTTTTTAAATTGACAGAATTTATAAGATTAGATTAATCTTAGTTATAAGATTAATCATAGCCATAGACGTAGCCTCAGTCCTGTGATGGTCCTGGATCAGCACCGATTTTATTTAAAGCTTGTGAATAACAATAATAATAATAATAATGATAACTTAATTTATGTAGCAGCTTTAAATACAGAGTTTATAAAGTGCTTTGACAGACAAAGCAAAAGATACTCAGGAGGATAATGATCAAGGACACTTTCCTAGACATGGACCAAACACAATCCTCACTTTCATTTCTTGGTCTCAACTTTAAGTTTTTGGTCCAACGTATCGACTAAAAGAAAAACTGCAAAGGAATTGAACACTTTCCCAAATTTTCCAGAATGCCAACAAAGCAGAAGTGGTTCAAAGGTCTGAAACACAACATTCATCTCGTCCATGACTAGGAAACAGGCCGCACTGTGGAGTCTGCGGTCCACTTCCTCTGTGCACCGCGACGCGTTGCGGTGCCGTGCACGTGCGTAGCTGTGCATGTTGACAGACTGACGCAGGAAGAGACAGACAGGCGAGTTGAGCACAGAGACAGCGATGACACATTTTCTCACCTTCCGAAGCAAAGTGGAAACAGAAACCAAACGAATGGACGGTGAAGGACAATTTGAGTCACGAATTGCTGCAGCCGAGCAGAAGTGACGACAGATGAGACTGTTAGTGAGTTTCAGGGGTTTCACAGGACAAGAGAAACAGCTGAGAGACGATCTGGAGGAAACTGTCAACCTTTTTTATACTGTTTCTATTTTAAAAAGGTAGTTCAAATTATATACACAGCATACACTTAAACTGACCTACTTTACTGCAGGTAACGCACTGATTACCTCATACAACCACACTTCAAATAATCTGAACTATCCCTTTAACAGGAGACAGAGTATATTATATTTATTTATCATCAAAGAAATAATTAATTAGATTTTAGGTCATATCACTCAGCTCTACTGTGAAACCCCCCAGGGAGGAGGAAGAAGAGGAAGAGGAAAAGGAGGAGGAAGAAGAGGAAAACAGGGGTGGGGTTACCTGGGTGAGTAAGCTCGCCGCACTGCCTTGTGGGAGGAGTGGGCAGCGGGTGGAGGAAGAGGGGAGGGGAAGGGTGGAGGAGGGAACTTGGAGAGCCCGTCTGCGCTCCAACCCCACAGCCGACTGCGAGCAGCCGGGGAGGAAGAGGAGGGGGAGGGAGAAGAGGGGAGGAAGAGGAGGAGAGCAGCCCGGAGAGAGAGAGAGAGAGAGAGAAGATAGAGATGTGAGAAAAGAAGTGGGAAATAAATAAAGAGAAGCACCGTTCTCAGTCAGTGTTAGTACAAGCGGGTGGAGAACTGGAACCAGTAACATGCTGGTAAACCTCTGATCCGTTACCACTGAGATTATTAGCATCAACATCAATTTCAAGCAAAAACATGAAGCATCTTCACTTCTTCTTCTGTGCATATGTAAACAAGTCAATAATACATTTTTTAAACTATAAAGTGCTGCAGGGACAACGTATTTTTGTTGTCAAACTCTGAAGTTAGCATCGCTCTGGTTTTGGATTAGTGCAGAAAATAAAAAAGTTTATTAAATAATACTAATCATACTGAACAGACTGAGCCTGTTTCCTCTGCAGCTGATGTAAATAAAGGCCCCGGTCACTCTTTGAGGAAATAAAAAAAGTGAAATGAAATTTTATTACTTCTTTACTTTGCTTCAGTGCCACTCCTGGTGCTGATTGTAATAAATCAGATGTTTTAATCAAATCTGCGACTTGAATTTTCATTTCATTTTCACCTCCTTGTTCGCTGCGTGATCATATCGTCATTATTTGTTTTAAGGTAAAAACGTCTGATACAGAACAGGTGAAACTTTATTTCTGCTTGAGATGATTGTGGAATTGTGATTTTGATGGAAATGAGTTTAAAGTTCTGATATGAAGAGCAGCATTAAAGGATGTTTAATCATTGGTTTGTAATATGTTTCCATGACGACAGCAGTCAGTACTGTGACTGTGACGGTGGGTTGATGATGCAGTCTTGCAGTGGGAGGTGTTACCTGGGAGAAAGTCCCCCATGGGAGCAGTTGGTGGGTGAGGTCAGCGGGCTGCTGCGGCTGCTGGGCTGCCGCGGAGGCGTCCGACCCGACGAGTTACTGGGAGACGCCTGCAAATTCACAAAAACACACAACTGGCTTTAGACCCAAAAGGTGCAACAAAAACATCAGGAGGTGACCTCTGAACTGAAATCATTTCTTATGATCAGAAAATGAATTTTGATTTACTTTTCCATTGCAGGGCTGCGACTTACCATTATTTTTTATTATCTATTAATCTGACTATTATTTTTTCTTAATTTATCCATTTTCTCATGGTCAAAAATGTCAGAACAGAGTGAAAAAATAAGACAAATGTCTAAAATTAATCTAAAACACAAAGATATTCAGTTTACAAAGATATAAAACAGAGAAGATCAAACATTTAATTAATTTAATTCTCAGACTAATTGTCAACTTATTGTTTCGATCAACTCCTGTACGGCAAAAAGAAAAATAAATAAAATCAGGATCTGTAAGAATATTTTTCACTCTGCTGCAAGCAGAAATGATCATTTCAATAATACAAAAAGAGATTTCATAAGGAAACTGGAAATATCAATCTTGATTTTAGAAAATATAAAAAGAGACTCTGAGGCCTTAAATACAGACTATTGACAGAAACTGTTTTAGTTTTAGGGAGCTTCATCTGCAGCAGTCTCGTGTGTTACCATGCCGACGCAGCTGTTGGCGCTGGCGTTCCTCAGGTGGTTGTGCAGCAGCTTGGTGGTTCCGTCCTGGAAGGTTTTGGGCAGAGCGCCGAGCAGCATGGTGAACTCTGGAGTGTTCAGCTCGAAGAGGGCAATGAGCACCACCTGGGCCGCCTGCGCACACACACACACACACACACACACACAGAGAGAGAGAGACACACACACACACACACACACACACACACACACACAGAGAGAGAGAGAGACACACACACACAGAGGTCACTTTAAAAGTTTTTCTGCTCTCTGCTGCTGTCAGGAGTTGCCGCTCTGAGCCGGACATCTGCAAACTTCTATATACAAACTCATCATTCCAGACGTCAGATTATCCACTGGATCATTACAGGAGCAGCTTCTGTGCGGAGGACGAATACACCGAATACACCGCCAGTCACTGGTTACTACGTATAACCAACTGAACCATCACATCTGCTTTAATAAACTTGTTGTTTCACAGAAATCAAACTGTATGTTCACTTAAATGGTGAAATTCTGTGACACGAATGTCTCTGCACAAAAACTCAGCCAGACCTTTAAAATTAAAATCACTCGACATTCACTGGAGAAATAAATCTTACAACTGGAGCTTTAATCTTGATTTCAAATACAAACTCTCATTTTAGGAATATTAATAAAACAAGAGAAAGAAAGTTCAACTAATGAGAGTAACTGATACGATAAGAAGTGTATTTGTTGCGGTGAACGTGCAGCATGTTCAGTCAAAACATTCAAAAAAACTTAACCACAAGCTGGAAAGAGCAGTTTCTTTTTGAAATAACTTAAAATTTAGAGGTTTAGAGATAAAAGTTAAAGGCAAACTGCAAAAATTAATGCAGAAAGTTGGTCCTCATGTTTATGTTTAGTTCAGTTGACTCCGTTAGTCTCAGAGTTAAAACTTAAGCATCTCCAGAAACTCATGCACATTCTGTAGATTAGATTAAAAGTTGAGTCGACTGAAACATCTACTGTCCATCGTCCTGAATTTAAAGAGATAGTTTGGATTATTGTGGTTGTATGAGGTACTTATCCATAGTCAGTGTTTAACCTACAGGAGATTGAGGTCAACATGCCTTCAGTTTGGACGAGCAACTTCCTGTCAGACTTTTCTGATGGGAAACCGCCGGCTACATAAAGCAAAAATCACTCTCTCCAAACCAACCAACCCACATTCAAAATGTTGGCAATTTTTAATCTGTTTTTCTAGATGGCAACATCCTGTTTTCATCCACCAAACTACAGTCAAAATTTGTGATTCTAGTGAAAATCTGTTCATTTGTTTCTGTCATGCTATAATGCTACAACAAACTAACAGATGGAGGCAGCAGTAGACCAGCAACTGCTGTGTTCTGTGAGGTAAAATTACTGGTTTTATGAATGGACTTTGGTTGGTTTGGAGAAAGTGATATTTGTCTTATATAACGGTGGTTTCCTGTCTGTAAAGTCTGTCTCACAGGAAGGTAAAGAGGTGAAAATATTCTAAACATAACTTACACTTACTTACTGACTATGGATGAGCGCATCATAGAACCCTAGATCAAATAATCTGAACTGTCCCTTTATGATCCTGTAGCTTGATTTCAGAGCAGTTAGTGCTGAAAAGCCGTCACATCCACTCAGTGACTCGGAGTGTGAACAGACGTCCAGGTCTGCAGACCTGGTCTCCCCGAGTGTTTCTGGGTTAGAGGAGGTTATTCACTCTGCTCATGCTGTTGGGTGGAGATTCTACCTGCTTGCACCTCTCCTCCAGGTTGCCCTCTCCAGGCAGAGAGGCCACGGTGCTGGGTCGGCCTGAGAAATCCTCCCCTGCCCAGTTATGAAGGGTCTGGGGGTGTGGTGGACGAGAAATGGCGGAAAAAAAAGACGTGAAAACAAAAAAATGAAACTGAAACACAACAAATGAAAATATAAAAGAAGTGAAAAAGAAAGCTGAGAGAAGTTGGCGGCGGCAGTGAAGCTCCACGCCGCCCCGTCCCGCCCCCCTACCTTGCGGACGTCGGAGCTCTTGGGCTCGGTGGTCCAGGTGATGATGCGGGAGACGGCGAGGCGTGTCTCGCTGGAGTTGACAAAGTCGGCCGGGTCCATCTGGCGGGCCAGCGCCTCGATGTAGCGCAGGATGGCGACCTTCACCTTCAGGTTGGGCGTCTGCGTCTGATCCACGATGAAACGCATCAGGATGTTGAACTGCTGCTCGTATGGGAACGACTCTCTGCAGAGAACCAGAAAGAACATTTGTGGAATAATTCATTTTCCACCAACATGGAACCGACCCTGTTCTGGTTTACACACCTAACTTTTAACTGTTCTGAACATTTCAAACCAAAAATAAACTGCTTCTGAACCCTAAAAGTTCCCAGCTGAAACCGAAAAATAGCAGGTTCTCCTTGGGAACCAAAGTGTTTTAAGACTTTTTAAAGATCTGCAGGGAGCCTGTACAAATATGCTTTGAAGTTTTTGTTTTATTTCTGTATTTGAAGTTTTGATCCCAGATACCTGGTGACGTCCAGGGCCTTCTGGACTTTGGCCTGGACGGAGCCCAGCAGGTCGGCCCCCATCTTCTTCAGCAGCTGAGTGAGCAGGACGAAGAGCCAGTCCTGCAGGTCGTCCCTGTGCAGCGTGATGAAGTCCACCAGAGTCTCCAGGAACATGCTGAACACCTGAGAGACGAGGAGCAAGTCAGATTCCTTGCTGTGAGAACATGTTGAGAACACAGAGTGGCTGCTGCAGTCAGACAGGTCAGCTGACTGTGGTCAGTATGGTGAGTAAACACTTACTCTCTGGTGTTTGTTAGAGTCCACAGCGAGCAGCGACGAGGCATGCAACAAGAAAACACACACAGACTGTTAGTTTGACCTGCAGTTAGTTCTGACATGTGAGCAACTTTGACCTCCAGCTGCAGTAAATCTCAACGTTCACCACCTGCTGTCACCTCTCTACCTGGGTGCTTCATGTCTGTGGGGAACAGCAGCTCTTAAAGGGTAATGTCAGTATTTTTCAACCTGGACTCTTTGTTCCTCATGTTTTTGTGTCTCAGAGGAAAACAACTTTTGAAACTGGTTCAGTGTCGAGGCTGTAAAACCTGATCCTTGGGGACAATTTTGCCTTTTCAAAGTGCGTCCACTAAAGTGCTTGTTCTGCCTGACAGGCTCAGATTGTTCAGATTCTAGGACGGGGCTGCACAACAAGTATTAATCTAATCTAAGAAAATGAGTAAATCCAGGTTTAAAATTAAGCAGAGCTCTGCTGCACAATTAAAAACTCATCTCTGTTCAGTAAATCCAAGTTTATTTATGTAAGTTTATGTTATTTATGTAATAATTTCTAGCTTGACTTCTAAAAGTAAAAGTAACAATCTGAGCCTGTCAGCAGCAAAACAAGCACTTTTAGTGAACGTTTAAAAATTGTCCCATTAGTCACTCAGACACAAAAACAGGAGGAAAAATAGAGTCCAGGTTGAAAAATGACTGAATATACCTTTTAAGGTGAGTGTATTCTCGGTTGTTCTCCACACAGGTGATATTTTCAGGAGAAACACGATGATGCTGTGTGTTACAGAAGCTCAGCTGACTCTCACCTTGCTGTGAGGGTCTGCAAACATCCGGGTGAAGATCTCACAAAGCCTCTTCAGCTCCACACGACTGACGGAGAAAACAAGCAGCTCATTTATCCGAGATAAAGCACAACTCAACTGGCACTTCTGTACTTTGAAATTCTTGGTAAAAATCAAAATGTTTCTGTTCATTCACAGGTTTAAAAATCCTCTACCTCAGCATCCTCTGGCTCTTGAGCAGGTTCTGCAGTCCCAGCAGCCCTTCCTTCCTCTCGGACCAGTTGGCGCTGGCGCAGTGGTTCAGCACCTCGGCCACGTCCTCTGTCTGGCGCAGGTAGTGCGGCGCCATGCCACCATTGCGCGAGCTGTATGAGCGCTCTGAGCAGGCGCTGGAGGCGTCGCTGTTGGCGTCGTCGTCCGAGTACATTCCCGGAGACTCGAAACGTCGCCGCACCGGCCTCCGCTGAGCCAGAAAAGACATGAGAGCGTTTACAGATAGGAGAGAACAGAAAACATCTGGATCTACTGAAGCAGTCGAAATCTACAGCTGTGAGAAGATCTGCCATGCAGCTACAGTCAGAGTCATGCAAGTTTCTGATGATGAGATGGACGAGGTTATTTGATGCTCAATATTGTCTATAAAATGATGATACCAGTATACACTCATATATTTACTGCACCAAATCATCTGACAACAACACTGCAGCCTTTAAAATTTCAATTCTGGTGTGAAGTATCTCTTTTTGTTGTGGCCACAGTTTCAGTTTAATGTATATTAACTTTACATGGAGAGCAGAATCTTCACAGAAGGAGTTAGTGTCAGCAAAATGTTAATGGAAACTGTAATTTTCTTATTTTGCCCTGTGAACTGAACAGTTAAACAGCTTTGTATTTTATTTTGAAAAGGACTATATTTTATGTCTGTATCTGCCACTGGGCCTTCACAATAAGAGTTGGCATAACAATAAGTTAAGTCTACTACAGGAGACTTCATGTTCTCTGACTTCAGATGGAAAAAAACAAACATGCAGATATCAACAATCGGCCAAAACGAGCTGGAGAACATCTGTATCATGCATCTGTAGTTTAATGCTCCTGCAGTTTAATGCATGTGTAGTTGAATGCATTGTGCTTTTCATGCAGTGACAAGACGGCTCAGCTCTGTGTCACATGAGATTCTTTGTACCTTACTCCTCGAGTCTCCTAAGAGCTGAAATATATAAAGTCCAGGAAGAGAGAGGACAGAGGACGTTACTGCAGGTCTGTGAGAGCTCAAAACATCAACTAATCCTCAGTTTTTATTTCATGTTCTTACAGAGTTTTGTCCCTCTTCCAGTTTCTTACCAGAGCATCGGCGACAGCAGCCTCCACGTCGGTGCCGGTGTTTAGGATCCTCATGGCGTTGACAGAGGCCGAGATCCGGGCCTGATGAGACAGACGGTCTGGAAAAGAGACGGTCAGACACACATCAGCAGGTCCAGAGGACAGAGTCATCATGATGAGGCATTTCAAATGGAATAAATAAATAAAATAAAATGAAATTTAGCAGTGAGCAGTGTCTTAACTGCTTATGGTGGATTTTCTAATTTTATAGTTTAGGTTGGGGGTTAGGTTTTTTTTTGGGGTTTTTTTTCTGTAACCAGAAACACATTCATTTAGATTTGGATGATTTCTCTTCATAACCTGTGCACCAGACCCAACCCAAAGCAAATATCAGACAGCTTTTTTTTTTTTTTGCTAATGCAACAAATCAAAGCAGTGAGCAGCCAGCAAGAGAAATTATAAAATGAAAAACATACCATGAAAGTACAAAAAGATGTCAAGTGAATCAATATTGTTTAATCAAAATGACAAAAACAAGTCTGTCATATTTAGGGCTGCACAATTAATCAAAATTAATCAAAACGCTGTGATTTTTAAGGAACAATGTGACAAGCATTATTATAAAGATTATTATATGAAGACCTAAAAATCTTTTTTTGTTGTAAGACAACACTTGCAATAGCAATATCTGTCAAAATATTAATACTACATTTTTTTTTATCATATTGTGCAGCCCTAATCACGTTGCATTAAAATGATCATCATGAAGCTGCAAAATAAAACTTTCCTGCAAGAAAATAAACTACTTTGGTCAAAGCAAAATTCTGTTTTCACAAATTTAAAACCACTGAATTTCTGTATCTATTGATCATAAAACTTTAACAGAAACGTGTAATCAGGCTGATGTTTAGTGTCGCCCCCTGTGGGCCAATGAGCTGCTTCACGTGAAACAAAGTGGGAAACTATGAACATTAATGCTGCATTCATGTTCTGTCGGAATAATCAGAAAAATTAGATGATAATTTGGCAGGTAATGAGCCATCGCTCTGAAGCTCAGATAAAGTGAAAAGCTACAGATTATTTCCCACTGTGTCCACTGGAGACTCAGCTGAGAGGTGGACTGTGGCCATGCAGGGTGAGGCTTCAGTTGGCAGGATCACTCAGTCAGACAGATAACTGTGATACGGACACAGACACGTTTTATTTTCTCTGGCTGACTGAGGAAATCTGCCTCCTGAGACGACCTCTGTGGTCACCTGAGTAGCACTCTGCAGAGGACAGGGCGCTGGTGGAGCGGGAGTGTCGACGGGTGGCTGGAGGAGGACGTAAAGTTAGAGGAGACCAGAAGAAACCACAGATATGAAGACTGATAAACTGACAGGAACAAACTATTTCTGCCTCAGCTGCAGTCTTTATGTCTTTGTACATATTTAATTAGATCAGTCCAACAGAGGAGACATTTAAATACAGAGCATGCAGAGGATTAGACAGGAAAAACAGTGATCTACACAGACAAACCTTACAGGATAACTAGTGTATTCTTCAACCTGGACTCTATTTTCTCATGTTTTTGTGTCCAAGTGACAAAAGAGGAAATCATTTTTGAGTGCAACCACTGGGTTGGATCAGCTGCTCTTTATTCCTGAACAAAACTTTGCTTTGTTTGCTAGTAACCTAAAAACAAAGTGAAAAGGTTTTACTGTTAGCTATCTAAAAAGTAGGGGAAAATGTCATATTGTTTGCTAGCTACCTCAAAATAAAAAATGTTTTATTGTTTGCTAGCTGGTTAGAAAGAACGAAAAAAGAAAGGTTTGTTGTTTTGTTTTTTCTGAGGGTGGTGGGTCGTCAGTACCATACTCACCCAGGGGGGAGAAACCCCTGGCGGGGCTGGTGTCGCGGCTGCTCTCGCGACTGGTTTCGCGGCTGCAGCCCTGACTCATGCTCGGCCGGGGGATTCGGCTGCGGGCTGGAGGAGGAGTGCGGCAGGCAGGCAGGCAGGCAGGCAGGCAGGCAGACAGACAGACGGACGGACAGACAGACAGACAGACAGACAGCAGTGCAGGGGTAGATTTTAGCTCGTAGCACACTGAACCGGACACTGACACACCTGAAGCTCTGCAGAGAAGGTTAGTCAGGCAAGAGAGAAGGAGGAGAAGACTGAAGGAGGCTGCAGCTACAGGATTAGTGTGAGGAGAAGGAACCAGGAGGAATACTGCAGTCGTCTGGACTGAACAAATCAAACTTTTAACTCACTTCTCAGGTATTTAGTTTCTCCTAAACCTTTACTTTTACTGTCTGGAAGCAGTTTCTATTTTAATTTTTTTTTTACTTCTATTTCCTGAGCACCCCAACATTTTTCTTATGTTTTTTGATTCTTATTATGAAATATCTTTGGCCGTGGTTGGACAGCCTCCTTACCCGAGCCTGATCTGGTGGGGCTGGTCTCTCGGCTGCAGCCCTGGCTGCGATGACCTCGGGGTCGGCTCTTGTCGGTCAGGCTGGTGGAGGTGCTGTTGGCAGCGGCGGCGGCAGCGGTGCCCATGGTTGGCCTCGGGATCCTGCCGTAGGTGGAACTCAGGAGCCGTCCAGGAGAACCTGACCTACTGCCGGCTGAAACAAAGATTTTAAAATTTAATTAAATTCTAATTTAATATTAAAAACATACTTATGAATATTATACCCAATTTCTGGCAATAAATCCTCCTAAATCTGACACACTGGACCTCTAAGGAGTTAGAAAAAGTATATTCTGGTAAAATTACAGTAGAAGAAGTGACTCACGTTGAGACTGAGAGACGACTTTTCCTCGGCTTCTCCCCCGGCTGTCTGTCACTGACGGACCGTTTCCTGCACTCGTCCTCCTGGTCCGGACTCGACCTGGAGACACAGAGGACACAGAAACAGAGACAGAGCGAGAGTGAGATGGAGCATCTTTATACTCACAGCAGAGTTAAAACACTGAATGTGAGGACTGCAGCTCTGAAGCTGACATTTTTCTACACTTCTGTCATGCAGAAACAGAGTGAAATTAAAACTGAAGGTCATAAGGAGGAAACGTGACAAGAGAGATGAAACGGAATAGTGAGAGATGAAAGACAGGAATGACACTTAATCATAAGACTCATTTTTCATAAAAAAGATTCAATAACAAAAAACAAGCACTTTTTTTTTATTAAGGGCTGTGTGGAGCTCAATTTCTCTGTGAAGACAAGTGAAGATATAAAGACGTTCTCTCTTGAAAATCCACGATCTGGATCAATAAATCAAAAACACATCAAAGGGTAAATTGAGCTGACTTTTTCTTAAATTCAGAGGGTTGCCTATGTTTATTTTGTTTTTGTTCAGCAGAACATCGTGTTTCAAACACTTCCTGAGATTCTTACAGTCAAGCATTTTTTTTTCCTTTGTCAGTTAGTGAGCATCACAATTACAGAATAAATCAGATAAAAGCTACAAAAACACACATTTTTTTAAACGGGAAGAGACGTTTGGCTTAATCAGAAACAGATGATTTATTGAGCTCAATAAAGTCACCAGAATCCTTTTTGCATCATCGTCAAAGTCTACAGAAACTAAATAAAAGTCACCCAGGACGTCTTGGTTCATCTTTCCACTGACCCAACAACCACCGACTCTGGTTTGGTCCAGGTAAATCCTTATTTCACAGCCTAAAGGAGCACAGAGGTGCAGCGCAGGTGACGCTGGACAGCAGCTGCAGCCTTGAGAGAGAAGCTCCATCCACTGATTTTATAACCGAACTACAGGAGGACGCTCACTTTTAATTTTTTTAGGATAGTTTAGATTCACCAAAGTCACATAATAACACAAACTAACTCACAGATAGAGGCAGCAGTAGAACGACTCCTGTAGTCTGTGAGTTTGGTTGGTTTGTACAGAGTGATATTTGGCTTATATAACAGTGGTTTCCTGTGAGAAAAGTCTGCCTAGCAACAAGGTAAAGTGGTGATGGTGTCCACTTAGACTGATATTGATATTTTCTCACTATCCCTTCAAAGAACATCAGTGAAACCTCAAATGAAGGAAAACTTTATAACATTTATGTTCAGCCAGATCTAGTTTTTACACAGGTGAACGGAAATGATTCTAATGATTAAGCAAAATAATTGCAGTTAGTTTAAATAATCACAATCAGGATATTATGTAATAATTGTGACAGGCCTAACAAATCTATCACATCAGTAAATAATACAGGAGACTTTCATGTTTCTATGTTGAGGATCAGCAATAAAAGAAAAGGTTCAGTTTCTCCAGACTGTTGTGAACTTGACTCACCTGCACAGCCAACACTACGACACAGACTGACAGTTTTTTCTGAGTGTATCAGAGGAGTTACAGTACACCATGCGCAGACAGTCCATGCATAAACAGTTCCATCACAGATGATGAGCACCATTACAGTACTGATGAGGGGGGTCAAACAGACAGCATCATTCCCCTGTCCACATACGGAGACACACACACAGCTTACCGTCTGCGTTAACAGACCACGAGCCGTCTGACGGGTGGGTGAGCCCGGGAGAGACACAACAAGGGTCGGGGGGTCAAGAGGTTAAGCTTCAGATATGGTTGACAAAGAGGTGAGTGGGTGAGGGGACAGTTGGGATACAGCAAGTCTGACTGAGACTGTGAGAGTGTCTCAGAATATTTTGTTACTTGACGAAAAGCCATAAATGTCTTGCAGAGACAGAAGAGCTTCTACAGTGTTACAGAAAAAGCTGCATTATGTGTCCAACATATACGACCCCAGTTCCAAAAAAGTTGCATGAAATGTAAATAAGGACAGATTGCAATGATTTGCAAACATTTTTTGACCTACATTCAGTTGAGAACAGCACAAAGACAGCGTCCCAACTTTTTGGAATTGGTGTTATAAATTATAAAAAAATGACAACTTGGTCCTCCTCACCCAGAGAAGCGTAGGATCCAGGAGGAAGAGCCGAGGCTGAGCTGAAGGGCGAAGCCGCCGCCGCCGACACCGCAGAGGCCACGGCGGGCATCCTGGTGCGGGCGGTGGCAGTGGCCGCGGCGTTGACGTCCACGTCACTGCGAGAGCGCTGCAGGGAGCCCGGAGAGGAGACCGCAGCAGGCGTCCTGGTGTGGGAGGCTTTGGCTGGAAGAGATCAGACAGAAAAGATCAAAATAAAAGACCACAGCGGTCTAACTGCTCCTTTTCTTCCTATTATGAGCTGCACTTAAAGGGACAGTGCAAAATATTTTAAGTGTGGTTGTATGAGGTACTAAAGTAAAGAACAAAGTGTCCTTACATCTTGTTGTGCTGCTTCCAAGGGTGGTTTTTACTGACAGGGGTCGACTGTGGAGACAAAAATAACAGAGAAACAAAAGAAAACAACTCAAATTTAGTTAATAACTTAAGATATGTGGAGTATAAATAATCAGCACCACTTCAATGTGAGATATCCATTAAAACAAAAATATGAAGCAGCTTTTTTCTATTTCTATAAATAGAAATACATTACACAAACATTAAATAGAAATATTTAATGTATTTATTGTCTTTGTCACTGATGTGTTTCCGTCCATTAGCTTTCCTCCGTCACACTGCTGCAGAATAATGTGACACAGAAACATCAATACGCAGCTTTTTAACGAGACATAAATGGCACAAAGATCAATGCTGCACTCAGACAGAGAGAATATATTAACATGAAGAGAAGAACCGACACAAAGACATGGGAAGGAAAGAAAGAGGAAACCTGAGAGTCATTAAATCTTATTTTATGATCAGTCATGTGTAGATAATTTATCATCATCAACAATCAGCATTCAGTTATTATAACATCCAACTCTGTGAATTAAGGATTTATTTCAACCAAAGTTGTGTTGAGTCTCAATGAAGATGTTAAAATTAGCGTGTTGTAAATGGAGTCTGGTTAGTTTATCAGACACTTTAAAGAACAGTCTGAGCCTGTCAGAGGTAAAACACAAACACTTTTAGTGGATGAAATTTCTGTGTCTTTCATTTAACAGAAAAACATGGGAAAACTGCTCTTTCTTAAACTTAAAAGGGGACAGATTAAAAATTGACAGATCGATAAATCGGTCAGTCAGAGAGGAGGAAGTGTCTCACTTGAGGCTCTCCTGAGAGGACGAGGAGGAGCGGTCGGAGGCGGGCAGCGACATCAGGCTGTCTCCGCTCCTCAGGTGAGCCTGCAAAGCTTTCTGATAGGACGACTCCAGGCCCTGGAAGAGCTGCTCCGCCTCCCGACGGAAGTGACCATGGAAACCCCAGTAACACCTGCGACAGTGAGCAGGACGACCAGAAAAATAATCATCAGCTGCAGCTACGATAAACAGTGAATAAACTGAAACTATAGATGGGTGCATCTTACTTCCTGGCCACAGAGCGAGCCTCAGCGTCTGCATCATGGACCCCTTTCTTTATAGTCTCCATTAAAACTGTTCCATGTCTGCGAGGGAGAGAAACAAGATGGTGCTGCTGTGATTGTATAAATGCAGATTAAAACCTGGGTCCAAATACAGATGAAAATACAATCAAATTAAATAAAATAATCCCAGTCTACATCTTGTTTAAAGTCGAGATGACATAAAAAATAAGGATGGGCTGATCAATTCTGCAGAATCCAGAAATTTCACTGCAAAAAATGTCTAAAAAAATCACAACATGAAAAAGCTGCTGTGAAATGAGACATTTTAGGCTCAATAATCACAAAAAAAGCAAAATTCTGGAGGGACAAATTTGTTATTAATGTCTGCAATGTGTCATGTGATTTACCAAGATCTAATGATCTTTTACTTTTTCTAAAAAGAAATGATCAATATCTGTATTTGGATAATGAATTCATTGGTTTGAGTTGTTTAGTTTCTTTTAATAAAAAACAAAAAATTCTCTGATTTCTCTAAATGTCTGAGTTGTGGACAAAAGAAAACATTGGAGGACATCATCTTGGACTTTTTCCACCACTTTAGGACATTTTTCTATAAAACATGAACTGTACTACACATATTTCAGAGTTCTTGATACTTTTGGACATTTCTGTTCTCAAACAGGTATTTCAGTTAAATATTGAGCTCAAATTTTAAAAATTGGTATTTCTGTCTAAATTATTTCTTTGTAATTTCCTTTTTGGCTCATGATGCTAAAAGCTGCTTTTTCTAAATAAAACTGAGTCTGATTTGTAGTCGGGAGACAAACAGGATCAGAATCTGTATCTCACACACTGATTGACTGATCGATGAGAACCGGAGAGCTCCCTCGGTACGGGAGGGTCAGCTCAGGTTTCTCCCTGGTGGCGGCGGCGGCAGGAAGCAACCGGGCGGAAACACAATGAGGCTTTTGGAGGCAGACAGAAATCCCCCCTGGCATCACCATGGAAACTGCTGAGACAGACCTCGACCCGGCCGGTGTCACGTTTCCAGACAAGGTGGCGTTTGGTGCTTTAAGTCATTTACAGCCTGCTGTCACTATTTTCATTTTATTACAAATATCTGCTGATTCCACCTTAAAATATTCCTGTGTATTATTTTACTTATTGTTTTGTTTTGTTATTTTTTCAGCATGAAAATCTCCACTCCAGTGAATGTTGATGAATATCAGAACAGCATAAATAGAGTTTGTGTCGGTCAGTTTCCTCACCTCTCCAGAGAGCTCGTCTGCCACTCCTGCAGCAGCAGATCCAGGAACTCAAAGCAGCGCCTGCAGAGAGAAGAAAAAAATATATATATTAAAAAAACATGAAAATCATAAAAATATGACCACAATACAACATAATGCATACACAAAAAAATAAAAATAAAATTGATATTAAATAAAAGGTAGAATCAAAAATAAAAATTAACATAAAAATAAAAGCATTAACATTAAAATATATTAATCAAATAAAATAAACAGGCATTCATAAAATAAAAAATATGTATAAATAAAGAAAAGAAAATTAAGAATAATAACTAAAATAATAATAAAAAGAAAAGAAATGCATTCAAAGAAAAATATATTAATAAACTACATTAAACATGCATAAATAAAATAGACAATATAAAAATATTACAAAATGAATGAAAATAAAACGTGTGTGTGTGTGTGTGTGTGTGTGTGTGTGTGTGTGTGTGCACATGTGTGTCACCTTCTGACGGCCACAGATTTGGAGGTACAGTTGCTGGTGATGATGGGGATGAGACGAGGGAAGTGTGTGTGCTGCAAAACACAACAAACTGGAGTCAAAAACACAACAAAAACACAACATTTTCTCTTTAAAAAGCCTGAGACAGACTGAGAATAAAGTTCACACCGTTCAGTCTGCTGCCTTTTCTTCTTTCCTCTGTCATTTGTCCAGTCTGACAACAACTGACTCTTTTCTTTTTGACATGAAATGTGATTTGCAGGATCAAATCACATTAGTTTGTGAAATGTTTCCAGCTGTAACGTCATTATGAAACTTCCTTGCGAACATTTCCGTTAAATCAGGACAAGAAGCTGCTTTTATTTCCCATAACAGAGGCCACATGGCTGCAGGAATTTACAAAGTGACAGATGAACAATGAGCTTGTGATTTGTTAGAGTGAGGAGAGAAGAAGACTCTCTGTTTCCACAGTGTCCCTGTAAACACAGACATCACTGAAATAAAGCTGTGACGCACTCTGAGGATGAGGCGGATGGCGGCCACGCCGGAGGTGGCCATGACTTTGGCACTGTTGGGGACCAGGTTGAGGAGGATCGGCATGGTGGCCTCAGCGGCGTGGTCGAACCGGCTGCCGAGCACCGAAGACAGGTGGCTGGAGACAGAACAGCAGAGAGAACAATCATGAGCAGCAAGATCAGATTGTTCCTTTAAAATGCTGGTCACTGCTGTCAGCCCCAAATCAGCATTTTTCCAACAGGGTGTGGCAGGTGTTGTTTTCACCTGGGACAGTTTATGTGTGTGATCATGACAAAATGTGGTCCTGCAGACACATAATGTTGCAGGAACAGAGAAAATTTTGCATATGTTGCCAGGTGTTTATTTGTCTGTTATATATCTGTTGCAGTTGAGATCAAATGGCAAAATGTGGTACATTAATGGTTTAACTCATTCAAAATGAAATATTCTCTTATTGTGTTGTGACCTCCAGATGTTCTTACCCCAGAGTGATGCAGGCCTCTCTCACCACCTGAGAGCGGAGGTCCTTGGCAGACAGTTTGAACGCCGCCTCCATGAGCCGCAGCTGCTGCAGAAACCCATCGAACTCTGCTGCGCCAGCCAGCAGCAGCGAACGCACCTTCTTCAGCTGGAAAAAGAGAAGAAGTAGCGATCAACAGAGAGATTTTCATCTGAACGATCCTCAAACTGAGACGACAGAGAGGTGAGGACGTCTTACAGCCGCCACTCTGAGCTCCCAGTCCCTCTTATCGTCTGACAGCACGTCTCGAATCTTCGTCATGGCCTCCTCCACCTCCCTGTTGGAGTAGATCTACAAGAAAAAGAAAGGGTTAGATTGTGGAAACATAATGAAGTTTATATTTAAAATCTGAAATAAACAGGGTTCCATACCTGCACTGTGGGAACATCCTCAAAGGCCTGGATGAAGTCCTCCTCATCCACAGCTCCAGCACCAGATCCATCCCTCCCTGCAGACACCAGCAGGTGAGAAAATGTCACTAAAAACAGTTTGAAGGATGGACTGGATTTACATGATGAAAATGAACACTACTGTAATAATCATAATCATTTTGAGACTTTTTGTTCTCCAGAAAAAATATTCAAATTCTATGACATTTCAGTGTATACTGAGTGTCTCTGGGTTGTGGACAAAGCAACACATTTGAGAAGAGACACAGCGTGCAGACTCATGAAATGTCTCAGTGTTTGTGTGTGCAGAAGAGTTGTTGACGTGTCAGACGGCGGTGTCGGCTCTGACCTGCAGACTTGGCGCTGGAGGCGGAGGCAGGACGTCGGAACGAACCCATGCTCACCGTCTTCCTCCCGGACAGCGAGGCTCCTTTGGACGAGGACGAGGAGCGTCCACCGTCCACCGAGTCATCGTCCTCAAAGTTTTTGTCTGGAGGAGGAAGAGCAGAGCAGAGAAACAGAGCGCTCAGGTCACATGACTGAACAAGGAGCCTTCAGTAAATTCAACCAGCACAGAGAAAAAGCAGGCGGACTCTTGACATTTCTGCATTTTAACTTTTCGCTGACGTTCAGTTGAGGACATAACTCACATTCCTGCATCAGCAACATAACAAGCTCATGATGGCGAAGGAGCGCGAGGCTCAGAGACAGAACGCCCTGACAAGGAGCTGGACAATCACCCCAGTGTTCCCAGTCAAAAGCCCAGAGTGACCACAGGAGAACAAAATACACATTTTAAACTCACAGTCTGCAGAAAATGACTTTCTGAGGAGACAAAACTGAGTTTGTTGAGCTCTGACTCTGACACACTCACACCTTCAGTCCCTCTGCTGAGTCTGTTGAGCTCAACAAGGATTCTGACATGATATAGTTCATCTGTATCTGTTCATTTTTAGATATTCTGAATTAAATATTTCAGAAAAGAGTCTAGATCTTATCCAGACCTGAAAATTCAGTTAAAACAGTTCAAAATGTGAAGATATTCACTGTCAAACAGCACAAAGAAACACTACAACTCCTCACAATTGAGAAACTGGAACTATTTCAGCTCTGATTTTATGTCAAACTCCATATTTACTCAACAGAAGAGCCATTTACAGGATCTAAACAAAAGAAAAGCTGCAGCCCAGAATTCAACACTCGTTTCCTGGTTTAATCAGTTTAATTTGTTCAATCAGTTGCTTCTTTGTGAACATTTTACTGATGGATATGTTCAATATGATATGATGTGGACTAAAAAAGGTCCTGAACTGAATTTAATTGCTCTGTATCACAATAACAATCTGTTTTTTCCTCTCCACCCAGTGGAAATGTCTCCTGTGGTAGACAACCGAGCGCCACGTGAGTCCCCCTGAGCGCAGGAATCTGCACGCCTAGCAATCAATCCTCTTCCATTATTCAAAGTTCACACACACACACACACACACACACACACACACACATACACACACACACACACACACACACACACACACACAAACACACAAACACACACACATACACACACACACACACACACACACACACACACAGCAGGGCACTGAGCCAACACATCAGTCATGTGCCATCAGGTTGCAGTTTCTCCTCCTTGCAGGACGCTACAACTCTCAATATCAACACAAGGTGACACCGTGTATATCTGTGTGAGTGTGAGAGACATGAAAACACACCTGTCACCTGAGGTCAACATCAACACAACACAACAGGAGGGGAAAAGTGCACGTTAGCTCAGGAGGAAATCCCTTCAAAGACCCACGTGTGTTCAAATATCAAGTACAAGCATTTAACGCTAATAAAATACTAATAAAATTAGTACTGAAAAATATTTATTGCATTACTATGCATTATACTGAATCATGATCCCCTCAGAGGATCAATGAATTTAATCTTATCATAGCCTCATCAAGGGCCGTGTCACTATCAGATGTCTGCTGTGATCCTAAACATCGATGCAAGTCACATGAAACATTTCATAAAAAGAAAATCCACATCATCTTCAGCAAAATACATCTCTAATGCACATCATTGATATTCATTTTATCCTTTTTAATATCACAATTTATGAGTTCATGGTTTTATGATGTTATTTAGTCAAATTAAAATGGTCATGAGTCAAAACTGTGGATTATTTCCAATGTTTAAAACACCAATGCCTGTAAAAAGCTAAAGATAAAGCGACTCATGAAGTCGACACAGAATTCCTGACCAGACTGGAGACTCATATTGCTCTTCAATGCCCTTCAGCTAGAATAACAGATTTCAACATGCGTCACAAACATCATTTACAAGACAAACTAACCAAGAATAACCCACAAAATCCAGATGTTGAATTTAAATTAAATCTCGACAGCCTCAGTTCTCAAACATGAACTTATCAACTCAACTGTCATCTCATATCCACAACAGGTCAACGTACGGCTGCTCCCTGAAAGCTGATGAGTCAAATCACTACAGAGGATTACACAGTTCAAATGCACAACTGCACAGGGAAAAATTTCAATGAGGAATTATATATATATCTATATTTTTTTATATTAGTGAGAACTTATTTAAAAAAATCTGGTGAACTGGGTATCGATGGACACTGAGAACAGTCAATCTGAGCCTGTCAGTGACAAAAACAAGCACAAAACAACAAATCAACAAGCAAACATCAGCTGCCCTGCACGCTCTGCATGTGTGTCTGGATGAAGTGTCCATAATTTCATAATCAACTGATTGCTTCAGTTGAGTATTTTCTGCTTTTCTCTGCTTTATATGATTATAAACTAAACATACTTGGTGTTTGGACGGTTCTTTGGACAGAACTAGACATTTGAAAACGTCACCTAGTTGGACATTTTTCACTATTATTTTTATATGATCTTATGAGCACAACAATGATTAAAAATTAATCAAAGCGGCCCTAATTTTGTTCTTTAAGTAGAAAATCAGCTCCCATCTGCTTCAAATATAAGCTTTCAAATAAAGGCAAAATGGCAGTGATTTAGTATTGCACTATTAAGACTGGTGCATTACAAGAGATTTTTTTTTTTTTTAAATGAAAAAGGTCAAAAATGAAGCTGACTTTTAGCCATTGGATCCTACATTTCCCATAATCAGGGGTGGACAGTGTAAAATATGCCCATGTAGGCTGACATATGAGATTATTGTGGTGCACTGAACTGACAAAAAAAAGAATAAATCGTCAAATCTTCATATTGAACAGCCATATCTGATTCCACTGACAAAATCCTGAGTCGGGTACAGCCATATGTCTTTTAGCCATAAAGTTCACTCATCAGGAAACTGAAATGGAACAAAATATAAAACTAAATCCCAGTTTCTGCCAAACTCTCCAGCAGCCAGACTCGGTCCTGATCCTCCGGCTTCTTGACCTTCCTGTCAGGAATTATCCGAGCTAAAATCCAGCTGCGAGCAGGCCAAGAAATCATCCTGCTGCTGTGTTTACATTCAAGACACCGCGGACGCATTCCTCCTGGATTTACAGCCGTCGTCACACCAAGCACCCTCCCTCCTCCTCTTCCTCCTCCTCTCATTCACCTCCTGTCTCCTGTATTCATCATTGATCACAACCTCCAGTATTTCCCTCCGTTCAAACCTCCCCTGCAGCTTACAGGAACAGATCCGCCTGCAGACCAGTTTCCTCAGCATGCCGGCAGACAGTCAGGTGCTCCTCCTGTCCT
This sequence comes from Lutjanus erythropterus, assembly GCF_056507025.1. Taxonomy (NCBI): domain Eukaryota; kingdom Metazoa; phylum Chordata; class Actinopteri; order Lutjaniformes; family Lutjanidae; genus Lutjanus; species Lutjanus erythropterus. The sequence continues at coordinate 18,260,277 of NC_139340.1, read as the reverse complement.
CTGCGCTCCTCACATCTTCACCTCCTGCTGAGGAGACACAAGAAGAGGCGAGGAAGGAGGGGAGTCCAGCCGTGAGCCCCCTCCCCTCCCCTGCCAGCAAGCATGTGCGATCTCCGTCTTCGTCCTCTGGACCACTTCACACACACACACACACACACACACACACACACACACACGCACACACACACACACACACACATACACACACACACACACACACACTGTCAGGACCAGGATGGAGGAAGAGGAAGGGAGGGGACGGAGAGGAGTGATGGAGGAGGAACCAATGGGAGGAGAAGGGAGGGGCCGGGCAGCGGACAAACCCAAACGCTCGATCTGGAGGTGGAGCCGGTGGGCGGGGCCACAGATGAGAGACAGCTACAGTGTCATCATGACTCAGGAGAGGAGGGATGTAGGGAGGAAGCTGCTCCTCTGACAGTGTTAACGGCGAGTTCATCCGTCAGCCTCCAGCAGCTGGAGAGTTTTATTCACAGCAAGGTCACTGCTACTTCAACCAGAGAAACAACTGAGCGAGACTCAGGTCTTTATCTGCACAGACACACAGCAGTTTATATTTATTTTATTGTTATTACTTACTATATTTACACTAAATTATTGCCAGATTGATTGCTAGTTGAAAAGCAGGTCCAAGCATGTGACAACAGGTGGAGTACACCTACATACGTCTGTGCGCTCCACATGCTTGGACCTGCTTTTCAATTCACAAGATTGTAACAGGATTAATTAATCACTTATTTGAGAAAATGATTGACTTATTAATCAATAATGGAAGTAATTGTTAGTTTATAAATCACTGTAACAACACACAACACACCAGCAGCAGCTCTGAATGAATACAGGACCTTTAAAGTCAACATCAAGACAATAAAAATTCACATCAGCTTCAGTCTCACAGCCAGTGTCTCACTCACTCCTGATATCAGCTGACAGGAAACCTCCCTCCACAAGATGGCGCTGTTACCCCACCGTTTCAGTGTTTACCTTCACAATTACAGCCATTTATTCATAATTTTCCTCAACTCTTGATGGTATACAGTTGCAGAGGAAAGACAGGAGGTCACAGATGATCTTAAGTCAGAATATCAGAGGTTAATGTATTAAAAGACCTGAGTGATACTGAATAAAAACACACAACAAATGACAGTTTTCCTCACATTCGATTATTATTTCTCACATTAACTGATCATTCAATTATCTGCCAACTATTTTCATAATCAATTAATCAGTTTGAGCCATTTTTAAAGAAATAAAAAAGTCTAATTTCTGCTTCTTAATTGTAAATATTTTCTGGTTTCTTTACTCCTCTCTGACAGTAAACTGAATGTGTACAAAACAAGACATTTGAGGATGTCATCTTGGACTTTAAACATTTTCTGATATTTTATTGAGCAAACATCTAATCGATCAGTGGAAAAAATTATTGCCAGATTGATCACTAGTTTAAAAATAGGTCCAAACATGTGAAAACAGATGGAGTGCAAATGAGAGAAGACCCAAAAATATTCAGTGCTAAAGGGTTCAGGGCCTGACAAATGATGAAGAATTCTCTATGGGTCAAAGTCCAACAACACTGGATCCTACATTTCCCATGATGCATCATGATATTATGAGTAATGCTCACATCTTCTCAGACTGGATGAAGCTCCTTCAGAGTCACAGACTGAGCAGCACTAACCACGGCGAATAAATGGTGTTTGACAGGTGAAATTTATCCTTCACAAATATATTATAGTTGGCTAACGACTGCTCGTACCATAAAGACTCGTAATGACGACATATGAACACGATCACAACATCTAACAAAGCAAATGTGACTAATTGTGCCCCTCCTCTGGACCCCCAGTCACAAGTTCTCCTCCTGGCAGCGTCTCAAAGTCTTTGGGAGCTCGGAGCCTGATGAAGTCTGACAGCTGATCCCCACGATGCAAATTCACAAAATGACCGGGGGAAGAGGTGAGGTGTTCAGGAGCGCAAAGTGTTGCGTCACTGAAGAAGAAAGGAGGAAGCAAGGGAGCGTGGGAGAGCAGCTCACAGTCCCACAGCAGGTAACGACTTTCTGCAGAGATCAGATCAACTTCTGTTGTCTTTCTCTACCTGCAGCTCGAGTTTACCACCATTCAACAAGTTTTTATTGTTTTTATTAACTTCTCACTTGCAAAAATTACACTCTTATAAAAGTTCTCAAAACGGAGAATAACAATGCAGCTGCAGCTCAAAGGTGAGCTTCAACCTGTGCACGTGAGACGATTCATGCTGTTCAGCCTTTTCATCGCTGAATGAATGAAGTGGGGAAACACCCCCACCATTCTCCTGCACATCACAACCAGCTGGAACAACAGTGGGAGTGACGTTCCCACAGAATTATCAGGCTCCATTCACAACGTTCTCACCACATTAAAATGAACTCATACCAAGAAAATCCACAAGCAAACAGTCTGGAGTTACAGCAGAGGAGACAACCTCCACTAACTTCACTACAAAAAGTTAAACTGTAATTATTTAAAGCCACTCCTCAAAAAAGGTCTGACTTAGCAAACACATGAAACATCAGATTTTTGTTCCACTGGTTCTACTTGAGAACCCACTGTTTATCTCCAATAACCAACTTCTAATGGTCACATAACAGTAATGGATAGAAACAAGCATCCATTCGCTTTCTCTTTAACTGATCTATTTGAAAATTTAGTTAAAATTTGTGACAAGTTTCAGATTTAACTTTATAATGAGACTTTAAACTACTGATGTGAAACTTTTAAGACGTGTTTTTGTTTACTTGTTGGGGTTTTAGGGTCAATCAGTCTCTGTTCCTGTTAGGACTGAAGCTTTTCCTGTTTGGTATCCTTCAGTTTCTGTGGAGAGGAGTTTTCCTGTTATGTTGTCTGAAGCATCTTGTTGTGTTTTTGTGCAGAGATGAGTGTCAGTTTAGACCTGTTGTTTTTTTTTTTTTTTGAAAAGTTACTGCTGCTTTATTTCATCTGTTAGAATCTAAATGAACTGAATTAGAGGTAAATGTTGTATGAAATAAGTATTAATAAAGCAGAATTAATGATAATCATTGCAGCCCTTCATAAATGCTCTTTCAGCGGTGCAGCTACCATGTGTGTCTGAGCAGCTGTGAGAGACTCAGTGGTGCATGGTGCCCTGTCCTTCTGTCCCTGCACAGTGTTCATTATTCAGGAGGTTTCCAACTGTGCAACCCAAGTCCTGCTGGCAGCGAGTACCTGGACTCGTCTCTCGACACCTCCCTGCAGGACCTCCTGAGGCTGCGTGACGCACACACTCAGGTCGGGTCCCTGTTTATCCAGGCCCGCAGCGCTGGAGTCGATCAAATATAACACAAAAGATCACGTTCAAAAACAGAATTATGACATATTATTTCGTCCCATGTGGATTATTGGAACTATACAAGATTCTACACTCAGTGAAAAGTCGGCAGCTGCAAGACTTTGAACTAGAACTGTGAGAAGAAGAGAAGAAGACAACCATCCCCCCAGTTTCAGCCCGTCACTGGCTTCACTTTGCTCCAAGAATGCAGTTTCAAATCAATTAATCGCTTTTATAGGAGGTGAAATGCACTGGATCCAAGATTTATGTCTGATCTACAAGAGCCCTTACGTACAAGAACACAAACCGGACAGTATTAAAAAAAAAAAAAAAAGAAAAAACACTTGAGTGTGGATTTGCAGCCAAATACAGAAGATCATTTCTGACAGTGAAAAAGAAAAAAAAACATGGCAAGTCAATTATGAGTCAAAATCACAATAAAAAGTTGAAATAATGAGATTAAAAAAAGTCATTATTGACATAAAACATCATCTGGTTTTTCTCATAATTTCAACTTTTTTTTATCACATAGTTATGATTAATGATGATTATACTTCATTCTTTATTCTACATTATTCTCATTTATCTGTTTTTCATGCTTACTGTGAATTTTTATTAGTCTGAGTGAAGAAAAGTGCTATAAAAATAAAACTATTATTATTATTAATGTTAACTTAAACCAGACTTGTTTAAACCATCTTTTTGAAACTGAATTAGCTGAAAATAAAGACTGCTTTACTGAAATAATCCTGAAAAAAACACCCTTAAGATACCCAGTATGACTAAAAACAGGTGATGCAGCACAGTATGTCACCTGTCAGGACAGTAAACGATGCAGAACACCAGCAACTCAGATGAGAACACAAGTGGAAATGATGAAGTTGTTCCTCAAACTATGTTCCTCAAATCATAACAACGTTCTCCACCAAAAAACCCTCAAATTATCAAAATATTTTAGATGTAATCGTGCACGTCAGAGCAGAACAGCAGGATTATCTGCATCACTGAGCTTCTGTCACTTGTGGCTTTCAGCCCCCAATTATGATGCTGGTGCAATTCTGAGCACAAAGACGAGTTTCTACGTCAACAAGACAGACAGCTGAATATTTTCTCCATCAACCTTTGCAGATTTATAGAAGAGGCCTCAGACTTTAAGATTAGAAGAAAGGAAGACTTGTTGTACGTGATAAATTTACCTGCAGGGATCCGAGAGACGACACCCTCTCCTGTGGCTCTCCTGCCGTCCTGACACTAACACAGAGCTGGTGCACTGCTGCTGCCTCCTCCCCTCCCCTCCCCTCCAACCTGGTCTTGTGACTGTAGGGACGACAGCCGACACCACCCCTACAAAATAAGAGCCCTGGGCTGCCGGACTTAAGGGCTGCCGACTTCATTTTATAGTTTTTCTCAATCTCTCTCTTAGTTTCAGTTGTCCTATTCTGCCTTTGTCTTTCTGTCTTAGTCTCTCATTCTCTCTCTCTGTATCTTAAAGGGATAGTTCAGCTCTTATCTGTAGTTAGGATATTACCTACATCAGTTTGTGTGTTTCTGTATTCTATATTTAGACTATTTTCACTTCACTTTGTTGTCAGACAGCCTCTTCTGTCAGGAAACCACTGTTATATAGGCCAAATATCGTTCTCTCCAAACCAACCAAACTCTATTCGCAAAATCAGTAATTTTGCCTCGCAGGACACAGGAGTTGCTGGTCTACTGCTGCCTCCATCTGTTAGTTTGTTTGTGTTTTTGTGTGACTTTGGTGGTCAACCAGAAACTCTGTGTTCTGTGAGGTAAAATTACTACTTTTGCCTAGGGAGTTTGGTTGGTTTGGAGAGAGTGATATTAGTCTCATATAGCAGCAGTTTCCCATCAGAAAAGGCTGTATAACAGCAAAGAAAAGTGGTGAAAATATTTTAAATATAGCATACACTTAAACTGGTCCCTTCCTACACCTGTACTCCTGCTGCTTCTCCAAACTGGGGACACAATAATCCAAACTATCCCTCGAACGTAGTTTCTTATGCTCTCCTCTGAATGTGTGCAAATCTCCTTCGTCCATTTCTATCCCTGTTTTCCAGGTTAGCATGATGCTGTCAGGTGACATTCACATCTCTGTCGGTCGTTGCTGACGTCCACGTGTCTTTGACGAGACGGCTGGTGTGTTGAAAGGCTGTTGAACTTGTTCTCTCCTGTATTTTCAACCCATGTCCAGACAAACAAAGTGAGACAAGCTGCTGTGAAGAGCTTAAACGCAGTAAAGCTGGAGTTATAAACACACCAAAGGAACTAGGAACCTACTACCCCTGCAAATCTGTAATTTTACTCAAGTTAACGCTGCATTTCCTGCTAGCTGCTGGTCGCTATAACTTCCAGAGGACACAAGACAGAGTGATGAAGGAGGGTGGCAAACATGAATAAAACTAATGCGATACCTCTTCAGATAATAATGAAAATCAGTTAATTAATCCTAAATAGGTCCAAACGTGAAAAGAGGAGTGCACACTTTCACATGTTTTGACCTATTTTTCATTTGACCAAATTGTGACATTTCCAATGCAAAACAGAATTGCATTAAGAAACTTACTTACTCTGACATTCAAATACAGATAATTTAATTTCTTTTGATGATAGTAATCACAATCTGTGCAGTGTGTGAGAGAAACGCTGCAGTTTGTCATGTGGTTCTTATAAAAACACTGACACTAACAGTTCAGAGGAGTCATGGCAAAGCTCCTCCTCCTCCTGTCAGATTATCTCAGTGACAAATTCATGTTGTTTCCTCAAAGGAAGGTGGTCTTGTCTTTTTTTTATTTTTAAGCTCTGGGGCCCCCGGAGATGAAAGCTGAGCCTTGTGACCACAGCGATGAGGCCCGTCAGTTCCGGCCTGCCAGACGACAAGTTCAAAAGACTGAAAGGCCAGACTGACGTCACAGTCCAGGAGGTTTTAGTGGTAAAACGATCGATCTGTAATAACTGTGGCTGCTTTTCACTCCATTTAAACATTTCTGTCCCACTTCTGCAGGGTCACTTTTCCTGCAGCAAAGCTCCTCACCTTCTCAGAGCACAAAGAGCTCCGGCTCATGTTACACTCAGAGTGAAAGACAGTGAACACACCCCACTGACACTGGTGGAAACAAGACAAGTTCTTCCAGCTCAAACATGTGACCGATAGTTCTGTTCTTCACAGAATTTTAGATTCATAGTCTCTATTTCAAACCCAGATACTAAAAACCTGTTCTATTTAAAATGTGTTGCTATTTTCCTTTAGATTACCTCTTCAGGAGTGTTTTGTTATTGAGGTTTTATTTTATGTGCATTCAGGTCTCTCTTGAAAACACAAAAAACTAAGTGTTTTTCTTATACAAATTCTGCAGTTTTCTCTGCAGACTCTTGTTGCTGTTTGGTTCTCACAGTAATTCATATTTCATCATAATGTCACAGCAGATTTCTCACACTGATTCTGTCAGTTACTTCTTGTCACATTTTCTGCTCGTCATCTTTCATCTGGCTGCTGGTTAAATTTAGTTTATGTGCTTTATTTTTTTTATTTTTGTTTTCTTTGTTGTCCATTTTGAAAAAAAAAAAAGCAAAATAACACTGAAAATAAAGCTGTCAAGCAATGTTAAAGGATGATGATGCAAGTTTAGCGTAACCATGGTGACAGAAGAGCATGACACATGTGCTGTATTATGACAGTAATGACATATTTAATGAAATCAACACAAGAAAATGTGTTGACAGGGTTATATGAGTGAATCCACGTCATTAAACTGTCTAATTAATTGGTTATTCAAAGTGAGAATTTAGATAATGGCCCTTTAAGTTTTGAAGTGTGGCAGGAGAACAATAAATAAATGTGGTGCAGTTTTGGACGATGTTATCAGTGTCACATGTTGGTGTCTGCAGGCCGCTCTCGACAACAAACAACATAAAAACAAAACCATGCTGCCATGACAACCAGAAACCAAGACTGCATGAGTGTCGAGGGTGAAGAGAGCAGGTAGATCTTACCTGATACAGGTGACAGGACCATGTTCCCTGACCTCTGGACCTCGTCAAACTTACTGAAGATGACGTTGAGCCTGGACAGACAACAGAGGGAGGGACAGAGAGTGAGCGCCAGGTGGTGCAGCAACACAAACAGTCCTGCAGACTCTCCTCTGACAAACAGAAAACTGGCTCATTTCAGACTCCCCACCGAGCCGTTAAATAGGCCAAAGTAACATCCCATCGCCAACGGCCTCTGCATCCAAAAATACACGGCCAGTGGTAACGGCTGTGACGCCTGCCTGCCTGCTGGGTCATATTATCAGAGCAAACACTAATAATCACAAAGTCTGCTTGTCTGTTTGTTGACTGATTCAGCTACTGTCAGAGACAACATGTGTTCACCAGCTCTGAATATACATCATGTTCAGCTTATCAATAATTGTCTGAGTCATTTTCTCTCTACAAGTTGCGGCTTTTTTGTGATACAAAACAATCATTACCACTCATCATATCGCCTTCCATGTTATAAGTTAGTCACACATGTTACCGGTGAGCACTTGAACGCACCGTGACTGAGGCAGACCCTTCTTTCCCAGGTCCATCCGCACTCGTTCTCCAACATGACGATAGATCTCCACCAGGCAGTTCATGGCTCCATCGCGCACCTACAGGACAAAAACTCAACATGTGAACACAGATTCAAGCACTCAGCGGTGCTCTTTTTTCTTTTTTACATTTTCTATCTGAGCACTGCTTTGTTTATTATTTCACTTGTGTTTCTATGTATTTTTATTTCACTAATTCAGTTTTAAAAGTAAAAAATTAAAGTCAGAAGAAGCAGACGCACAGATAAAAACATTAACGTGGCTCCTGTAGAGCTCATTCATCATTTTGGTGACGATGGTTTGTAATGAGAAGACAAGTGCTGCATGTGTGAGTGTGTTTGGATTCAGGAAGGGAAGTTCATGGGCATGGCTTCCTGTCCTCGGGAGGAAGTGTGATTCCGGTGATGACAGACCTCTGCAGCCAATCAGGGGACACCAGACTCAGACACAGACAAGGCGTCTGGTGGTCAGAGAGGAGACCCCGCAGACATATTGACAAACTATGTCGACTCACACAATGAACATGGCGAATTTGTTATCTGAGCTGTAATGTTTGTGTCTGACCAGCAGAGGGCAGTCCAACATCAATAATACTATTTTTACGCCCTGGATCGTCCACAAACTTCTGTCCAGGTGGATGCAGCGGGTCGTACCTGACTTGTGGGATCTCCGAGGAGGTTACAGATGTGAGGAACGATTTTACTGAGCGTCAGACTCTGAGATCCAAACCTGAAGAAACAAAACACAACATGAACCTTCATATAAAATAAAATAAAAACACATCCTTATATTTTATTTAGACTCATCAGGTGTCTCCTGCTTTGGATTTTAAAGCCACTGGAAACCTAAATCCACAATCCAGCCTGCGACAAACTGGATGATGGATAAATAATTTTTCAAGCAAAAATGACAAAGATTCAATGCTTGAATATTTTGGGATATTTTTGGCACAAAATAATAAATTTAAAGAAGCCAAATTGTGATGTGGGAAACTCTGAGCAAGTTTAATTATTTTTTTATATTTTATTGGCCAAACAATCAACCTATTAACAGAAAATTAATGGGAATAATAATTAAAATGATCATTAGTGGCAGCTTTAATCTCATTTCATTACCATTCTCACTGTTTCACTTGTCCTAAACCTGATTTCTGTACAAACCTGAGTTTTATTTTCAAATATTTTTTATCAGCAGTGCATATGATGTGAAAATTGTGATGTTACATGTTTTGTTCACGTACACGTTGAGGGTTGAGATGAGACAAAGACAAAGTCCTTCTCTGGTCCTGTTGTTCTTATGTTTGAAACCTCCCATCATTCGCTCCCAAACATACTGAAAAAATACACAAAAATCATCACAAATACATGCATTTAGTCACATTTGTCTGTAACAATCCAATATATTCAATTTAATTTAAGTTTTCTAAAGTCCCTGTAGATTCAGTTTACAGCTTTGATTTCCTTGAGTTTCTTTAAAACAGCACAGACAGGTTTGAATGAAGAGTTGTGTTCACCTGCGGGTTTGCAGCCTGGTCCATGATCTTCAGAAGCAGCGCTTGGTCCTGGTCTCGAACTTGGTCCTTGGCGTCTCCTAAACGGTCGATCAGGCTCGGCAGAACTGAGCGGACAAAGAGGACAGAAACAGGAACCAAAGTGATGGAGACGTTAACAACAGTACAGTGAAAAACACAACACACACATATATAAACACAAGCCTGGAATAAAAACCTTTACTGTAAAATCCCAGATTATACACACAACAAATGTGTTTTTTTTTAAATCAACATTTTCCTTAATTTTACTTCATAAATGGATTTGGACTTAAAACGTGCATACATTTAAAATTTAACTATTTATATCTTAAAAATGTAAGTTTTTAATTTTTGCTGAGATCATCAAGTTAAATCATCATAAAGAAGAATTATATATGTTTTTTTTTAATATAGATTTAATAGACTGTGACTTAAAATATTTTTTAAATGAAAATTATATTTTTATACATACATTTTAAATTCAGCTAAAACACATTATAATGAATAACACAGAAGTGTTGGTCTTAGATTCTGTATAACAGCCATATTTACTGATCTAATTGATTAATTTATTCTGTACAATTCAAGTAATAAGTAAGTAATATTCTTATTTATAATATTATTGCATCTAAATACAATTAATTATGGTATCAGTTTTTCAGAATTGTTGTTTCTGTACCATCTTACACATTATTGTATGCATATTTCTAATTTTTCAATAATTTCTATATACTTTGTTAAATGTGATTCACACATTTTAATATACTTCCTATAATTTCTATGGTTATATATATTTCTGATCTTAAATGGTTTGAATTGTAACATAAACCATTTCTCTCTCTGAGGTAAATAAAGTATTTCTGATTCTGATCTTTTAAAATGAAAATAATCCAAATGAAAGTAAGATAAAGCGGCTCACCTGTCCCGACCTGCGTCCTGAATCTCTCCTGCAGTCGGCTGACCAGAGCTGACAGGATGTCCATCCCCAACAAAACAACCTGAGACAAACAAATAAACAAGAAAACAACAAACATGACATGAAAATACGCTGATAAAATCAGCCAAAAATGCTCACAATCCAAGTCACAAAAGATCCAGATCAACCACAGCAAGAGAGCAGCTCAGGAGCAATGGATCTGAATCTGAGCTGCAAAGGATTATGGGTAATTGTAGAAGGATTTTTCATTAAAAACAGCAGAAAATAGTTAAAGTAACCGTGTTTTTTGTGTTTAAACTGTAATATAATGACCTAATCTTTGATTCAGTGAAGTGAAACAGTGTGGTGAAACGGAACCATGAGTGAACACAGCGTGACCATTTTACATAAACCCTCCAACACACACTTCCTGTAACTTTCCTTGTCATGGGGTGGCTTGAGAAACTCAATGAACGTCTAGTGAGAGTTTCTCTGCTGACACCATAATCAACACATACGCACCACCTGAGCTTCATGTTCAGACTCTGGTGCAATTTTTGGAACATCTCTTACATTTATAAGAGTAAATACGTGTAGAAAACAAACATTAAGGTTAAGTATGGCGCCATCTACTGGGCAAACAGATGTATTACAACCCTGGACAACCTGCTGTAACTTCAAACTCAGATACTGTACATTATCACATTTATTTATTTATAAAATGAAAAAATACATGATTGATTGTGACTAAAACTATATGAATTCAGTCTCATAAAAGGCATGAATTTTAATTTTTAATTTTGGAATATAATTTATTCGCACAGAACAGAACCTGTTTCTCAGAGCCCACAGGGACGTCTTCAAACATCTTCTTTTTAGTCTAAACTACCAAAACATCTCATTAACCGTCAGAAATGATGAAGAAAAGCAGCAAATCTTCACATTAAAGAAGCAAAAATCAAAAATCAAAATAGCTGACAACTAGTCTTCTTTCTATCGATCAATTGTTGCTGCTCAAATTTACTGATTGTTTCATTTAATAATTTGTTTAGTTTGTTAAATTGTCAAAAATATAACTAAAAAATAAATATTTAGCAGATTATTACATGGGACAGATATAGTTAGGATGATTATTTTTATTATTGATCAATCTGGAGATTATTTTTAAGTAAATTTATATAGTTTTATTACCGGCTCAACAATAAGGCTGGCCTGGGGCTGGAAAAATGCCAATTCTGGCAAGCAAGTTATCCAACTAGGCAAGTGGTAAGAAAGAATTAATAATATGATATTATAATAAGGAGATTTTCCACTTTTCTTCATTTATTGTCATATTAAACTGAATATCTGTGGTTTAACACATTTAAAAACATCACTTTGACTTTGAGAAACTGAGATTCAGCCCTAGATTAAACACGATAATTAACCTTAGTCTTTATTGTTATTTAATTATTCCTAATAAATAAATAAATTATAACAACAGCAACATAACATTTTATCAAAATCACAACCTGGCTTTCTGCAACGGCAAAATGTTTGTCTAAAAAAAAAAAAAAAAAAAAAAAAAAAATCTACAGACTTAAAATTCAGAAACATCCAGTACAGCCCTTATTTACAACATTTATGTCGTCTGTAAAGGTGAATAAAGCAGCGAGCGTCCAGCTTCACTCTCAGTCTGTCATTAAACTGTCTGCAGTTATCAGTGGCTGAATGCTCGTTTAATTTATGCAACAGGCCTCCGATCAATTAACAAGAGCCATTAGACTGAACAGCCCTCCTCTATCACATCTGAAGGGTTTTACTCCCACACACACACACACACACACACACTGCAGCAGAGGCAGACAGGAAGCTGATGTCCACACACTGATGTTCTGTAAACCTCGCTCCTCCCCACAGGGAGGGAAACTGGGCTAATGGTGCAGGTAAAATAAGCTCACGGCCGCCGCCATTCGCCTGGGAGCCTTGTCCCCATTATGGACCAGAGGAGGCTGCGTTTCCAGGGCAGCGCGGGAAGCAGCCATATGATTGGTTGTGTCAACAGCTGTTAAGTGAGTGTGTAGTTTTTTTCTGCTCCACAGTTACATGTGTGTGGAAAAACTCATCTCACATCAAACTCCACAGAGAAATCTACTATTTTAGTGCAGCTGACGCTTCACACATCTCAATTTAAAATCTGTTCCAAAATAAATGCAGAGATTCGAAATTCAGCAGTTAACTTTTTTATCTGCTGTTCTGGAGCTTTCAACTTCATCACGTGGTTTTCCTCAGCAGATGTTTGCCACATTAGTAAGAAAATGCAGATGTTCAAATTTCCACTTTTTTCTAAGCAGTTTCACATGTTGGCTTAAAAGTTTAAACCAGTTAGAAACCGCTGAGGAAGACCATGAACAAACAGCTATGAATCCATTAACCAAGAAAACAATCAAACAATTAATCGACTATGAAAATAAAGATGAGTTGCAGCCCTAACCTGGAGATGACAGAGCAGACTGGATGAAAAATGGGGAAAAAGTGCAGCACTAGAACTGAACTATGAATGAAACCATCAACAGAACTGTGTGAATCATCCCAAACTGTTCTTTCTTTGCTTCTGCTAATATTTAAAGTTGCAGATTTCTTGCCAATAAAGTGAAAAATATCTCCACATAAGAAATTTTAATGGATGCAACTGTGCAAGTCTGTAGTTTTAGCAGTATGGATGTAAATGCCTGATGACAACACAGAGCAGCTCCTCTCTACTGTGCAGGAACACATGACTGTATTGATTAATCAGCAGCAGCAGCCTCGTATCCGCATACATGACACGCAAATGTTCATGGATGGCATGCAAATCCTGCACCATGGTAACAGGAGTGATGGGAACCTGCAGACATACTGTAGGTCATCCTATCAAATGTGTGTGAATGAAGCGCTCCCTGAGGACAGTTTGTCCCTGACACCCGCAGGAATCAACTGGTTTAACACTTAAAGCAGTGAATCCTATCATCCTGACTGGTGACACACACACACACACACACACACACACACACACACACACACACACACACACACGGTGGGATATAAGGTATAAGGATCTTGTTATAGCCAGTTGACTGAGCCTGAAATGAATAATTAAGCGACTGGTAAAACATTTACAAGATCCAACACGTGTCTATTAAGGTCAATATTGACTGGGAGAGTCTAATAAAAAGCTATAAGCAGATATATGTGATGACATAACAGTGTAATTCACAACATTTTGATATTCTGCACAAAATCACCTGTCAATATCACAATTTCTGACACTCTTCAACTTGTAAGGCTCTAAAATATGTTAATTTATGGATACACAATATGGATTTTTTTTAGTTTTGGACTGAGAAGATAAGACATTAGAGAACATCACACTGGACTATATTTCTCACTATTTTCTTAAATTTTATAGACAGTGCAGCCTTAAATTAAATTTCTGACCAACTTGCTGATAAAGATAAAATTTGTTCTTTTTAGTTGAGAAATGAATTAAAACAATTCAATTCAGTTTGTCAAAAAGGTCAGAATAGTCAAAAAATGTCATAAAATTATGAAAAAAGCCCAGGATAACGTCACCAAATGTCTTTTTTTGTCCACAACCCCAAAATATTCCGTTTACTGTCAAAGAGGAGTAAAGAAACCAGAAAATATCCACATCTAAGAAACTGAAATCAGAGAATTTGGGCATTTTTAATCAATTCAATCAATTAAACAAGCTGTCCATCCTCACCTTGAAGTTGCTGGAGTTGACCCAGGAGCTGGCCACTGCGTCCACCATCCTGTCCAGCATGCTCTGGTCCTGCTCCAGCTCAGAGGACTTCTCCTCGCCCAGGATGAGCTCTATGATCTCCTGACCCACCTGGAGCCTCTTCCCCAGGTCCTTGTGCATCACCTGCTCCAGCATATACTCCATGCTGACCACCACCTCCTCCTCTTCTTCCATGGCTGCTGCTGCCTAAGACAACCTGGGACAACTTGGGACAGGGAATTAAAGGCACTTCCAGTTGGCCTTCCCCTTCACGCTGTGTCCACCAGAGTCCTCACAGTGTCCGGGACCTGCTGCGGGACACTTGGCGTCGTTTATACCCAAGTTATGGTCTTTAAGACGCAGCTAACGGTTGCGAATGAGCGGAAATGAGCACCATGACATCCTGCGGTGCAGAGCTGCTCTGGACATGTCTCCTCATCCTCCTCAGTGGCTTCACTGCAACATCATTTAGCAAGAAAACAGCGACAATTAGGCGAAGTTTACAAACTAGCACACTTAAACTGAGAGTTAACGGTTATGTTGGTGATAAATACTTGGTATAAATCTAGCTTGTGAACTTGTAGCTCAGAATTACACATGATAATGCGACTTTAAGTTGAGCTAACCAGCCGTTAAGCTCATGCAGGTGAACGTTAAATGTCAAAACAGTTTATGTAGCTGTTAGCTTCTCCGGCTAGCTGAGACAATTCTCCGTTACTAGAATGGCGAAGGTATGACCCGCCCTCCTCCGACTCTGATTGGCTAATACTCACTGCCTTCGTTAGTTGGATTTGTTAGGTTTAGGCATAATGAGTGGTGATTGGGTAAGTATTAACGACAAGCCAACCAGAAGCGGAGTAGGGCGGGTTATCTCTTCGCCGTCCTAGAATAGAAAAATATCGCCTACTAGCAAGCTCTTATCCAAAATACAGTTAAGCTAGCGTTAGCTAAAAGAGCTAAGTTAGCTGGTTAAGTTACCGACTGCCACAGAGGAGCGCCGTTAGCTCTGTCATTACTCACCTGTTTATACCGGGTTAATTAACAGGTTATTAATCTACTGAGCGGTTAGCGGTTCACTCACCGGATGGACTGAATGGCTCCCAGAAAGAAGTCCGAAGTGGCGATGCTGCCTCCGGCCACAAACTGCCGTTACTTCACATCACAGACAGACATTAACATGGACTCATTCGCTTTGTGGTTGTTTAAAACACCTGACATCTAATCCACAGTCCACTTAAAAGCCTCAGGAGGCCGTTAACAAGTCACTCACTGTAATTTAAACACGACAAAATGATTATTTGTCAGAGTAAATCATGGTATGTCCCAAGCCAGACGCCGTAGAGGCTGCAGTGGAGGAAGCCGCAGAACGGCGACACCTGCCGGCAGAGCTGAGCAACAACACACACAGAGGACCAGGACCAGTTTTCAAACTACTATTGCTGAAATTACCGTAATTTAAGAACTTCTGGGGGGCGCACTTGTACTTTTTATGAGAAGTTTTTAATGTCTGTAATTTTACTTCTAGAAACAGAAGAAAGTCTTGTTAAAATGTTATTATTGTTATTATTATTATTATTGTTGTTGTTGTTGTTGTTGTTGTTAGATAAAAGTGAAAAAAATATGAGATATAAAGTCTAAACTGAGATAAAAGACTTTTAAAAGTTTAAATTTATTTCTGAAATAAAAAGTCATAATTAAGAGATTAATATAATAACATCCAAACATCCACCCCAGCAGGACCTGAAAATTAATTTTACCTCATAATTCTTTCATAATTACTATGTTTTATATCACAATGGTGACTCTTTATCTCACAATCACGATGTTTAATGTCATATTTACAGTGTTTCATCTCCTAACTGATAAAAGATGAAACCGTTGATGATGACCAAAGCCCTGGCTGGTGCAGCAGTGGGTGGACTCTCTGTCAGCTGCAGGTGGCCTTTTACAGACGGAAGGATTCAGAGTCAAGAGGTCTCATTTTTTCCTGTGTGGAGCAGGTCATGTCCCACCTGGCTCTGGGATGACAACAAAAATCATTCATTTCATGGTGAACGGGAGGCTGGAGCAGGCCGAGTTCAGGGCTGACTGCTCCGCTGCAGACGTCAAAGGTAAGACAGAGAGACAGAGGGCCTGAGGTTTACTGATTTAAGACAATAAAAAACTCTGTTTCATTTAAATTTAACATTTAACATTTGATTTAATGACAATGAGGAGATATGTGTGTGTGTGTGTGTGTGTGTGTGTGTGTGAGAGAGAGAGAGAGAGAGAGAGAGAGAGAGAGAGAGAGAGAGAGAGAGAGGAGTTTGTGATCATTTTGAATGTTCCTGTGTCCCTGATGTGAGGACCTGTCCTCCATGTGGCTTTGACAGGTCCTCAGCTTGAAGGACTTTGTCCTCGTTGCTCTTGTCATGTTGAGACAGTGATGAATAAACCATGTGACAATCGGGCCCTTGACATTTAAAGAGGACAGTAATAAGAAGACAGGTTGAATTAAGGATTTTATACTAAAGTAGAGGGTTTATCTGTGGAGGAAGTGCAGCATGATGTCCAGTGGTGGAAGAAGCTTTCGAGGAACTTCCATGTGGTGTTGATTTTAAAGCCCCCGGTGGACAGAAGGTGAAGTTTTTTTATTGCAGGTTTCCAGTGTGTCTGTTATACTGAAACTTTAAGGCAATTTGAAGTCAGCAGAATAACAACAAAAGTTCAGGCAAGTTTAGAATAGATCAAGTCAAGACTGAACTCTTCAACAGTAGTTTTCCATCGTTTTCATTTTACAATGTCTGTTATGTTGTTTTTGTCTTGTTACATGTTGTTTTCATCGTGTCACATCTTTTGCATCATATGTTGATTTCGACTTGTATCTTCTACATCATTTTTGTCTTGTTATGTCTCTTTTATCTCATTCAATCTTGTATCTTCATTTCTGTCTTGTTATTTCTCTTACACAGAATAATGTTTTTGTTTTGCTTTGACGTCTTATGTTGTTGTTGTCTTGTTATGTCTTTTATGTTGTCTTTGTATTGCTACATCATTCTCATCCTGAACTGACAGATCTGTTCCGGGCGGCGGCGGAGGCGGGGCCTCACCACATCCTGAAGATGTACAACCCAAACGGCAGCATGGTGAACATCTCCCCCCGGCTGGAGGCCAACAGCGAGGACTCGTACTACCGTCTGGAGGTGGTGGCGTCGGATCTAAAGAGTGAGCGTCCTCGTCAGGGACGTGTGTCCAAGCTGCAGATATGAACCAGATGTTTGTTCCAGAATGAAAAATCTAAAATACTGTTTAGTTTCAGTACCGTTAAATGTGTGTTTTTGTGTTTTAATACCTTTAACTAACAATCATTCTATCAGGGTCAAAACTTCAGATGTTATAACTTCATTAAACGTTAAAGTCTTTTATGTTTTTTGTCCATGTGCAGGTGTGGGACTGACTCCAGAGCTGGACAACATGGAGTACAGGTGAGTTCATCTGGTAACTATGATTTATTGGGGCGTCTGGATGAGAAGGACTCATACTGTGTCTTTGTCTCCGTCTTCAGGCTGCATCATCTGGAGAGCAAAGTCATCGAGGACGTGGGGACGACGCCGGACATCATCTGTGAGCTCAAGAGCCAAGTGGAGTCTTTTAAGAGGAAGCTGGAGGTGTGAACACGGATGTGTGTCTGATAATTCTGACTTTTTTCTCATAATTACAGTTAAACATTTATTTTCAACTTTTGTCCATTATTGATTCCACCTTAATCTGAACTGATTTATTGATTTTCTCCAAAAGTAAGAAAAGATTTCAAGTATTAATGAAGTTTAATCTTTTTTCACTGTCAGAGCGTGAAGCACCTGAGCTGGATGGGTTTATTTAAGGAGGACAGAGACGAGCAGCTGTCCAAAGTCGCCCAGAAGTCCAGAACTCCTCATCTGAGCGTGCAGGAGGAGCGCCAGCAAGTCCACAGGAAGTTCCTCAACATGAGGTCTGATGTCACCGCTGCTGTGACACCTGATTCTTTTCAGCCTGTTAACTAACCGCATAAAGTCATAACGACCTCATCATTTATTAATTATGACAAATAACAAAGCTTAGAGGACATTTGTGTCTGTTCTGTGTTGCCGTAGCTCGCTGCAGGTGACAGAAGAAGTGAGAGAACATCTGAAAACTCCCATTTTTGACAACTGGTGAATAAAAACACAGTTTCAGTTGTATTGCTTTTTTACATTATTTTTGTTTTGTTACGTTGTTCCCACCCTCTTATGTCTTTTACATCATTTCTGTCTCATTGCGTCCTTTTGTGTTGTCAAATCATTCTTGTCTCGTTTTATCTTTTTACGTTTTTTGTCCCGCCTCTTTCCATCATTTTCGCCTGTGTGCGGTGTTGTTATCAGGCAGTGGGAGGAGGCGGAGATGCTGGTTCTCCTGCAGGTGATGTTCACCGACCTGGACTTCCTGACGGCGTTCCACATCGAGCTGGACGTCCTGCAGAACTTCCTGTTTGAGGTCTACTGCCACTACAACAACATCCCCTTCCACAACTTCAGGCACTGCTTCTGCGTCACCCAGATGGTACGACCACGAGCAGCTCGGGGTGAAACACCCAAAATACATCGATGTTAAAGAACAAAAAAGTCTCGTAGGAGTTCTGCTGTAGATTTAAGTTCTGACTGTATGTGATTTTTGCATTTTCAAAAAGAATCAGTGTAAAATCGGTTAAACTGCAACACAAGACAGCAGCTCTGTGTTTGCAGGTTGGTGTGAAACTTTGAATGTGTGTGAGGTGTTTCCTGGTGTTTGTCGGCGTCTCGTTCTGCAGATGTACGGGTTGATCTGGCTGACAGAACTCAGGAGTAAATTATCAAGAATCGACCTGTTGATCATGTTGACCTCGGCTCTGTGCCACGACCTCGACCACCCCGGCTACAACAACGTCTACCAGGTCACCTCACCGCCACTCCGTTCAGGAAATTCATCTGTTTGTCCCATGATTCTTTATTGTTTATCCGTAAATTCTTTTTACATTTCTCACAGATCAATGCTCAGACTGACTTAGCTCTTCGCTACAACGACATTTCTCCCCTGGAAAACCACCACTGTGCCGTGGCCTTTGGCATCCTGTCCAAGGTACAAAAAAAACAACATACAAAAAAGTTACACACCAAAAAATCTTATAAATATGACCTGAAAGATCGATATTTTTAACTACAGAGCAGGAAATTGATTTAGTCATTTTTGTTTAGTGCATAAATGCCACAGAATGAAATTTATTAAATTTAACATGTTCAGTTTAAGTCATTAGGAGGATTTTGTGAAAGGAAAAATGTTCAGTCTGTTCAGAGGTAAAACATATTTTAAACTCAACTAGAAGTTACTTTTTTTTACACTTTGTTACATATTTTTTGTCTCATGTCCTTTTTGTTGTTTTTCATCTTGTTATGTCTTTTTTGCCTTGTCATACTTTTGCGTTAGAAATAAGCATGGGAAAATATTTATGTGTAATAAAATAGTATCATCAGCAAAAAGTAAGCAGAAGTCATAAAAGATTTTATCCTGCAGATATTCAAGCAATGAGGGTCAGAACAGAAAAGTGTTGTTCTCTTGAAAACATCTAAATTTTCTTATTTTTTTAATTGTTTTTTTTCTTTGCAGCCAGAGTGCAACATCCTGAAGAACCTGACCTGTGAGCAGTACAAACACATCCGAGGAGGAATGATCAAGTAAGACTTCAGCCGACATCCTCGTTCATTTTCATCTGTTTTATTCAGTTTAAAATGTTTTTTTTAAAAAGATTCGTTTTCAGGTGTATCCTGGCCACCGACATGGCGAGACACAACGAAATTCTCAACAAGTTCAAAATCATGCAGCCGGTGTTCGACTTCACCAACAGGGACCACAAAGAAGTGGTACAGAGACGGTTTCTTTTCTCTTCTCAGTGTTTCTGTAGCAAACAGATACGATACAGAAGAGTGACATGAGCAAATAAATCACCAAAGACTGACAGAAAAAAACGTCACAGCAGTGATTCTTTTCCTGCATGTGATTCCTGTTTCAGCTGATGAAGATCATGGTGAAGGTGAGCGACATCTCCAACGAGGCGAGGCCGATGGCCGTGGCCGAGCCCTGGCTGGACTGTCTGCTGCAGGAGTTCTTCAACCAGGTTTTTATTCTCACTTTACTGATTCTTTTCACTTAAACTTTATTTTATTTAATGGTGGAATACACAAATCTCAAGTCAGAGTTTTGTCAAATAAGTGACACATTTTTCAAATCTAGTTCTTTAAACTGTTGATCAGAATTTAAATGAGACCTTTAAAGGGAGCGTCGGCTCTTGATTCTTGTCTTGTCATGCAGAGCGACACAGAGAAACTCAAAGGGCTTCCTGTGACTCCTTTCATGGACCGAGACAAAGTGTCCAAGCCGTCCTCTCAGACCAGCTTCATCCGGTTCGTCCTGCTGCCGCTCTTCACCGAGCTCACCAAGCTGTTCCCGTGTCTGGAGGTAAAATCCCACCGCTGCTTCACGCTGCACGATACGGAATATTTTCAGATTTTTATTGATTAAAATGACGCCGAACAGAGATTTCAGAAGGCAAACGTTGCGCTGTCGTGTTGTTGTCATGCAGCAACATATTCTGGAGCCGGTGCGACGGGCCCTGGAATATTACTCTGATATGGAGAGAGCCAGCAAGGAGGAGGAGGGGACGACCAAAGCATGATGAGGAAGAGGAGGTGTCTCATACTCAGTGTAGTGTAGGATGCGTCAGCTGACAGAGGTTTATTGACAGCAGCAGTGTGTTAGAGGAAGTTGTTTCATCTAAAAATTGTATTTGAAATTTTGTAGGGCTCTGTATCGTTTCTGAACTTTAGAGTCGGTCGAAAACTGACTCAAAGTTTAAGTTATTACCATGGCAACTGACTCCAGAGTTTAAGTTATTGCCATGGTAACTGACTCCAGAGTTTGTAGCTACTGAGTGATGTACTGACAGTGTTTAAAAGATGTTTACAAAATAAAAAACGTCAGTGTGACAAATAAAATGTGAATTCTGCGCATTAAAAAAGAGACAAACCAACAGTTCTTCTTCACCATCTGAAGGTTTATTTTTCATTCACTTCATTTACAAATTCAAACAAAAAAAGTGCAAATATGTGTTTTCTGTATGAGTAATGCATCTGATAAATATTTAGTTAAAAATAAAAAGTAACCAGGGCTCAACATTAGTGTTAAAATTAAATTAAAAAATGCTCACAATAAATCTTCAATATGTACAACAGTTATTTTTTTTTCAATACATTCTCTTGGCATTTGAAATCAAGAAGTTGATCGCTTGCTTTGACAACGTGGAGTGTGTTTTTTGAGGCGTTTTCAGAAACTTAATTCCCTCAAAGTTTTCCAGTTTTTTAAAGTGTTAGCAGCTGAGAGCTCGGACCGATCGAGATCTTTAATCACAACAACAAAAACAACAACACAGGAAAAAAAAGAAAAAAACAACACTGGATGTGCAGTCGAGGAGCAGGACAATAAAACAACAACTGTTTTTTTCCCCCAAGAATCTTTTTGTGCAATAAATGATCCGTTCTAGTTCATTTTCTCAGACATTTCTGACACTTCTTGGTTATTTTCCTTCATTATTTCTGATCTGTCTGCAGCTGCCTGACTGATTCCAAGTGCACTGAGGTCTTTTTAATGAGGGAATATTTAGTGTTTAGTGTCACTAACAGAAGAGCTACTGTATTATATTATTGTCAGTTCATGTAACAGGAGTTTATCGTATGTTTACTTAGCTGAGAAAAGTGAAACTGAACAGAAGTGTTGACTTCAGTCCTGGTTTTAAAGCGATTCTAGTCTTTGCTAACTTTCTAAAACCTCCTAAACACAGTGCAAAAAAAGAAAAGGTTATGAAAAATGTCCATACTTTTGGAAACATTACGTCCAGTGTCTCTGCATGATTTACAGTTTAAAAAACATCCTTATTTATCTGATACTGGCCCTTTAAGCAGCCCTGCGTCTCTTTGACGGCTATAACTTTCTGCTACTTATTTCCTGTTGGAGAGACAGTTTTAATCGTTTGTGCTTGTGTTTCTGAGAGCTGATTGATGGACACAAGCACTAAACTTTACAACTTCATTCACTGATTTTTAAGTTTTATTACACTGAATTACAGTAACAAGTTGTCAAGTCGAGTAACCTTCAAGTTATCTTTACTTAACTTCTCCACCTCTAGTTGATTTTTTTTCTCTCCCATTTCTGATTCCAAAACACCAACTGTGGACTGGTCACATCTGGCCGTCACCCAATCAGCTGACTGAGGTCTGTAGCGGCGCCAAGAACGATCCAGCATTACGGAACGATATTTAATAAATTATATAGTGACAAAGCTTGTTGTTATCACACACATTTAAGGCTCTTTGAAACCTTTTGACATAATTAAAATAAAACAAGATACCAAGTATGTCTTCTGATACTCTGCAACAGTAAAAACAACATTTAGGTCAAAGTAACAGAGACAAGTTGAATGATTAACACAGGCAGCATTAATATAAATATGGCAGCAACACATAACAACAAAAAAACAAGTGTTAGCCTGAACACAAAGTGCAGCAGTCCCAAACTTTAAATAAAATTAGTGTTACAGTTTTTCCAGTTTGTTCAATCTAACTGGTCCCATTTTCTTTTAAAGCCTCAGTGATGCACAAATGCCATTTTATCACTAAACTGCACAGATTTTAAACTTTAGTTCCTTCCAGAATACTGTGTCCTGTTACAGAATATGATCGTGCAAAACGGCATGTTTGAAATAAAGTTTGGTACCTTTAATTTTTAAAGTTTTGTTAAGTTTTACATTAAGTTAAACCTGTAAACTCTGTTGGAATCTTGTTTATTCAGGTGTCATTTTGTCCTTGATGCTGCTGGCTACATCTGAGCTGAAACTATTCATCAATTAATCAATACAAAAGAATTTATCTGTAATGATTTTAATCACTAGTCATTCATCAAGCAAGACTAAACACTTAAATGTGAGGATTTGTGACTTACAGGTGTGATATGTAAGAACTGCTGAATTCAATTTCCAAACAGATCGGGAGCAGCATCACCGGAGTAACCGCTAACAGCAGCTAACTGTAGCTGCCATTAGCTCAGTTAGCTCAGTTAGCTCAGTTAGCTCATGTAAGTGGTGTGGATCACCTTTCACAATCTTATCATAACAGCTACATCTTTGTCAGAGCTGTGTATAAGATGATCTTTTAGATCAATATTTATTTATTTAGCATATAGATATTTAAATTGTTTCATAGTATCAAGTCTAATCAGCTGCCAGGATTTTATTGTGAAAGTCTATGACGCAACATCCTGTCAAACAATGGGGCGTCACTGTTTCATCTGTTGGCGAAGTAAGACACTGACAGGTAAAATGTTTTTTCCTCACGTTTTACAGTAAAATTCGTACATATTTTACCTTCAAACAATTTCAAACACACATTTTTGACTGACATCATATCCTGTACCACTTCCTGTTCTTTACCACTTCCTCCTGACGTTATTGTCATTATTTTACGATTACTTTAGATCGTCAGGATCAAATCAGTTTCTCTGAACCTTTCCAGACCTTCCAGGCCCGTGCAGCCGCCCTGTGAATCCTGACACTTGACAACTCACACTTTTTCTTCAGTTTCAGCGTTTCCAGATTTTATTTTCTTGACTTTGCTGCTGAAGAACAAGAGTTTTGGACTCTGAACATTGAAAACGAGCTGAACTCTTAGCTTTGTTGGCAGCAGCACGCGTCTTCAGATGATGACAGTAAAGAAAAAGAAGCTCTAATCGCCTGATCAGCTCTCTACTTTTCAGTCTGCGGGTGTGAAATGTTAAAAATCTTTACACTGAAGTCAAAGCGGCTACACTGAATAGATGTGGAGCAGTGGTGTTGTGGTCACTACAGGGGTGGGACTTGCCTGCCAGAAGGTGGGAGGGGCTTTTCACAGGTTGCAGTACAGTAGCATCGCACCGGTTTCACCTATTTACACCATCAGTGGAGTAAAACTCTTCTCTCTTTTTTCCTAATTGAACATGATGGACTCTGGATCCTGGTTCATCATCTGAGCCATGTGTCTCAGGACGTCTTTCTTGGTGATGATGCCCAGGAGACGCCTGAACAGACAAACAGAGGGACAAATAAACAAGGTCAGGGGTCACTTCAGGTCTGTTCAGTCACTGCTTAGCAGAAGACATGGAATGAGCTTCATGGGAGTGTTAAAAATCGGTCGATTATTGTCTCAGTTAATAACTGTTTGCCTATAAAATGTAAGAAAATGTTGATCAAAGTCCAAGATGACGTCCTCAAATGTCTTGTTTTGTCCACAACTCAAAGACATTCAGTTTACTGTCAGAGAGGAGGAAAGAAACCAGAAAATATTCCCATTTTAGAAGCTGAAGTTTGACTTGTTTTCTTTAAAAAATGAATTACTAAAACCAATTAATCGATGTCATGTTAATTTAAGGGTTTAAAAATGGAAAACTTCGGTCCGGTTCTTACCCGCTCCTGGTGACCAGACACTGGCGGAGGCCGAGCTTGCGGAAGATGTCCACCACCGTCTCCATGGGCGTGTGGTCGGTGACGGTGAAGGGGCTGAGGTTCAGGATGCGGCGCAGCTTCAGCGGCTGCGGGTTGCTGGCTGGCAGCTGCGGCGCGTCCTCGGTGAAGTAGACCACCGAGCTGCTCACCACGCCGTCCTGCTTCTGACGGGCGTTTTCTGTCATCACACAGACAGGAGTGGAGTCTTGTAAAATTTTGTTCTCACAAGAACAAAATTTGCAATTTTCACGTGCTTCTGCAACTTTATTGCAAAAAACACCAACGAACACTGCAATGTGCATTGTACATTTTTTAGAAAAGCTGCAGTGAAATCAGGCATTTCAGGCTGCAGAAATCCTGGAGGGACTGACTGACTGACGGAGTTAAATCAGGGGTTTAACCAACTTACTGATGGCAAGTGTGAGATCCCTGCGCTGGACGAAGCCGATCAGCCTCTCCGACTCTCTGGACACGACTACCGGGAAGCCGTTATAGTCCGTGTCTTTGATCAGCGTCTCCACGTCCTCCACCGTGGTGGTGTCCTGGGTGAGGACGGCCAGAGGGGGGTCGTTCCTGCGGGGCCGCATCACGTCGGTGGCGAGGGTGCGGTGGGTGAACTCGTCCCTGACATCGAGGTAGGGGTAGCCGTTGAGCTGGATGTGCGACTCGTAGATGCCCTCCTTCCCGAAGGCGTCCGCCACCCACTTGCTGGTGACGGCGGCGGCCATCAGGGGGACGATGTACTCCAGACCACCGGTGAGCTCGAACATGATGACCACCAGGGAGACGGTCATCCTGGTCACACCGCCTGAGAGGATGCAGACACAACGGGTTTATTACAGGAAGATACAGGCAGGAGGCGGAGCTAAACAGCTGGATGATCAACAATTTTGCTTTTATATGATCTACATTAAAAGGTCAATTTTAGAATTTTAGGGACTAAATGGCTTGTGGTCTCAACTGTCTCAACTCACCCAGACAGGCGGCGGCTCCCACCATGGCGTAGAGTCCCGGCGTGACGCAGTCGGCACCAGGCCGGCACCAGTTCTTGAAGATGATCCAGTCGTGGTGGTGGTATGCCATCTGCTCCACGGCGATCCCAACTATCCGGCCGGCGATCGCTCCGACCGCCATGCTGGGGATGAAGAGACCTGACGGGATCTGAGGAGGAAACAAAAGGTCACAAAAAGAATTCGGTCGAGGAAAAGAGTGAAGGAGGATTTTAATGTCTGGACTGTTTTTCTATGGACTGCTCTCGATTCACATTAATGACATTTTAATTCAAAATGCCAGATTTCACCAAAAAGCGACTAGTTTATAGGTATGGATTAATCATCCTCTTCCTCGTACTGACCTTCATGCCGAAAGTGAAGATGGTGATGACGATCTTGAAGACGAGTGCGAGGGCGAGCTGCCACAGGGCGTTGTAGACGCCGGGCCCCGCCGGTCGGTCGGGGATGTCGTCCACCGGCCGACTCATGTTGGGGTTGTTAATATAATCGCAGAGCTGTGACGACTCCAATGCGCCGCAGTCGTTGAAGAGCTCAGAGATGAGCTCGCTGGTGCTACGGCGGGTGTAAGGGTTGGGGAACGCCAGCACAGCGGTGATGCCCGTCACCGCGATGACCTCCAGGACCGGGTACTTCCCCAGCTGCGTGGTCTTCCTCCGCCGGCACCAGGCGATGTTGGCCCGGATGAAGAGGGTCCCCCAGAGGCCGCCGAACACGCCCAGCAGGATGAACGGGACCAGCTCGGCCATGTACCACGGCGTGTGGTACTCCACGTAGAAGAGCACCAGGCGGCTGTTTCCAAACGGGTTGATGGAGCGCAGAGTGAAGGCGGCGACCAGGGCAGCGAAGAACGAACGCCACAGAGTCTTCAGAGGGAAATAATAACTGACCTGCAGGAGAGACGAAAGAGCGTGAGGAGAAACATCAAGTGTTTTTAGACGAACGAACTGGAATTAATGTGGTAGATTTACAAAAAAATACTGTCAGATTCATGAGAAAAAAACTTCTCAGAGATTAAAGAGGTAAATTTGTTAGAAAATACTCTTATTTTTTATTACGTGCTTGGAATATTATCTTTGTTCTTAAAAGGAGTAAAATGTTGCAACAGCATGTGAAAAACTGGATCCAGCAGTCCAGGTAGTGAACTGAAGCCTACCAAACTCCATTAACATTTTACTCAATTTAACTGTTATAAAC
Source organism: Lutjanus erythropterus (assembly GCF_056507025.1). Classification (NCBI taxonomy): domain Eukaryota; kingdom Metazoa; phylum Chordata; class Actinopteri; order Lutjaniformes; family Lutjanidae; genus Lutjanus; species Lutjanus erythropterus. The sequence continues at coordinate 18,233,365 of NC_139340.1, read as the reverse complement.
ATCTACTCCTTCTACAAGATTATTAATGATTTCTTACGACTCATAAACAGACAATAACTCATTCTGTGAACATTCTGCATTAATTTGTGCTCTAATTTACGTGAAACAGGCAAACAAAAGCATTTATTCCGAGCTAAAATAGAAATTTCAGGCGGATACCACAGCTGCAGTGTCGTTAGAGAAGAAAGTATTTCAGCTTAATATGTCTCCTTAATTTCTGAAGATGTATCACGGTGCAGCACATGTAACAAACCTCTTCCAGGCTGAACAGGACTCCTCCGATTGGTGCTCCAAAGGCCACCGACACTCCAGCTGCTGCTGCGGCTGATAACACCTGGAAGGACACAAGGTCAGGTTCAGTTACAACCACTCAACATGTTTCAGTGTGTTGAAATTTTCGAGCGGCGTACCTCTCGGCGCTTGCCCTCGTTCTTGCTGTACTTAGAGAACAGGCTGCAGAAGAGGTTTCCGCAGCAGCACGCCACGTGGACCAAAGGGCCCTCCTTCCCCAGGCTGAGACCCGACGACACCGCCAGAACCAGGGTGACCGTCTTGATCAGCAGAGTCCATTTCCCCAGGTAACCCCGGATGATGAAGCCGCTGAGGATCGTCTTGATCTGCAAGGAACCGGATTTGTTTCATGTTAGTCAGAGTTCCTACACGTTTACACACCTCCACTGGTCTGTGGCACTCTGCCAAGGGGTCAGTGAAGATATAAAAATAAAAAATGTTTTATTTATTTAGTGTTTCCTTGAATGTAAAAAAAAGTTGGAATCTGGAGAGAGAAAATACTGACAAAAATAAATGAGAAAAACTCAGATATTTTCAGAGATTATTGTGGTAAATTTACTAGAAAATATTCACAAATTTATGAGAACAAAAGTGGATATTCTCCATGATTTAAGTAACAAATTCACGTGAGGAAAAATCAATAAAAAATATCTTCTGTCACTTTGTAAGGCTTTGATTTGACTTTTAAAATCTAAAAAGTAATAAAGTAATGTGATTACAATTTCAGCACATTCAAGCACTTTTCAATCCTTGAAAACGCCACATTAAAATTCAAGTGTTTCCAAGGATTTCCAGCGGCGGTGTGAATCCTGGTGAGTGTTTCTCTCACCTCTGGGATTCCTGATCCGCAGGCGTACGGAGCGAACACTCGCACCAGAGACACGGCCAGGAAGGAAAAGAGCAGAGCCCACAGAATGTACAGGAAGTAGTTCAACACGTACGCCCCCGCTCCCTGACAGAACAGAGTCGCACAGACATTATTTTATTATTATTATCCTTCCTCTCCCCCAACCAACGTTTATGATTTATGAGAAAAAACTTGGGATATTCTCTGAAGTTAAAGAGCTAAATTTACTGGAAAATAGTCACAAATTTAGACATTTCTTTACCAAAAGCACGTTGGTCAAAGTATCATTTTTTAAAATATTCTCTAAATAAATTAACTTGCTGTAACCTGATCCTGATAAGAAGGGAAACAAATGATTATTAATGATGGATTTCTGATCAAGTGTTGTGACCTCAGAGTGGCCGGTCATCAGCTCGGCCCACTTCTGCCACTGTGGACACTTGTCTCTGTCGTCGAAGGTCGTCTCGTTGGACGTCCAGCAGCACTGCTCGTGGCTGTACCAGAACGCCGACAGACACACGCCCTCCTTCAGGTCCGTCATCCAGTCCACCGCCAGGTCGATCACTCCGGCCAGCGTGCCTGCAAAAAAACACCCACACATACATTTTCATCCAACTGTGATGAGATAAAAAAAAAAAAAAAGAAGAAAATGTGTGTCTTCTCTTCTTGCTTCTTTGGTCAAATGTCCACACATTCAAGTAGAAGTACAGATATTCAGCTTGTTTACTGCAGTAAAAGTGAAAAAGCAAAGTAAAAATTCATCCTCTGAAGGACGTTTGTACTGTTTCTGTTCAAATGTAGGGAGGAAAAGTAAAAAGATGTCTGAAAAACAAATACTCGATTAAAGTACAGATACCTGAAAACTCTACTTAAGTACAGTAATGATGTATTAGTACTTAGTTACTTCCAACCTTTGCAACTTTCTTTATAAAGAGTTTGGTCTTGTCCCGCTCTATTTGGGAAGTGCAAAAAATGTGTATTGAATAAATCTTCCAAATCCATTTATGAAGGTGGAAGCAGACTTTTATCAACTAATCAAGCCACTTATTGATTCCTGGTCAATTTTCTGTGAGTGAGGTCAGGAGGTTCTCTGAGTCTGGACACAGTGTAGAAACAGAGTAGAAATCAGTTTGGGAATCAGTTTGACTGACCTGAGAGCAGTCCGATGAGCAGCATCACCACCCATCCTGACCAGGCGTCCAGCAGACTCTTGATCAGCTCCCAGATGGACTCTTTACTCTTACTGGTGATCTGGGAGACAAATTAAATTTTTTGTAACCCTGAGCCTTTTTGGTGAGGTTACTTAAAGCAGAGTGTCTCAGAGAGAGTTTTAGTCTCACCGGAACACACTGCCTTTGATTTTATACAAAAAAATAATCAGAACTTGTTTTTTTTTGTTGTTGTTGCACTTTTCACTTGCTCATTGCAAAAAAAGTGCATCACAGCTTTTTAGAAAAGACACTGTGAAATCAGGCATTTAGGCTGCAACAATCCCTCAAAAAAAGCCAACAAGTAAGTGATCAATCAAATATTAATCGACTATTAAATGAATCATTTTGAGTTGTTTTTTAAACAAAGAAAATCCAGATTCTTTATATTTTCTGGTTTCTTTACTCCTCTGACAGTAAACTGAATATAGTTGTGGACACAACAGGACATTTGTCGGAACATTTTTCACGATTTTCAGAGAAAATGATCCACAAATTAATTGACAGTGAAAATAATAATTACAGTCTCTTTTTTTTAACTGGCAAGATTGTGACAGGATTAATGAATCAAGAAAAGTAATCCTTAGCTGAAGCCCTGACATACACGTGTCTGTATAGAAAACCGTGGTCAAACCTTGCGGTGGCGGTCTGTGTCTCTGGATTTCTCTCTCAGCCAGTCGATGGTGTGGAAGTCTTCATACGTGCCCACGTCAGGAAACGGCTCGTCCAGGAAATCCATCAGGTTTCCTGCCCCGTTCATCTCCTCTGTGGGCGTGGCACTGCTGACGCCTGGCAGACAGCAGCAGAACATCACCTTTCACTATGTAATTCTTTACAGTCACACATCATCGTGTGATTCCTGATGTCTGTGTTTCTCCACATTAGGACCACATTTCCCAGCAGCGTCCTCATCAATTCCTGTGCCACGTGACTAAAACACAGATGCTGCTTGTGTGTTTGTTCTAACAATCATGAAAACATGTATAATCTGCAATGATTAGATCAATAGATTAGTTGTCAACTATTTATCACCACTTATTTTGACAAGTGATTAATTATTTTTAGTCTTTTTGTAAAAAGGAAAAAAAATGTCCAAATTCTCTGATTTCAGCATCTCAAGTGTGAATATTTTCTGGTTTCTTCACTCCTCTCTGACAGTAAACTGAATATCTTTGGGTTGCGAAAAAATCAAGACATTTAAGGCTGCCATCTTGGGCTTTGAGAAACACTGAACAACACTTTTGGATCAAACAACTACTCAAGAAAAATCGACAGATTGACTGACAATCAAAGGAATTATTAGTTGCAGCCTTAGTGATGTCTAACCTCCTCTCCACCATCTAATGCTGCAAGAAACTAAAAGATTTATCTGTTTATTACTGTTGTTTTCTTCTATTCTGCAGCAACTGTAACAAGATAATTTCAGAATGAATAAGGAAAAACAACTCAGGACTACAGGCAGTACAGCTGCTACTGTCTACTGATTCATCTGACAAATTAAAAAAAAAAAATCTTTAGGGCTGCAAACTAACAATAGTTTTCATTGTCCATTGAAAAATATCAATCTGTGTGTCTCAAAGACCAAGATAAAGTCCTCAGCCCAAACATATTCAGTTTACTGTCAGAGAGGAATAAAGGAAAGATAAAATATTCACATTTAAGGTCAGAGAATTTTGACTATTTTTCAAAAAAACTCAAACTCATTATTCGGTTATCAAAATAGTTGGGATTATTTTAAAAATTGCTTAACGGTTGCAGCTGTGGTTTTTAATGTTCCCACTGTGTAGATTTGCTCTTATTATTATTCTGCTTTGAATTGACGCTTCTTTCTGTTTTGTTATCCCCTTTGCTGCTCTCATACTGTAATCATCGTTGATTTAGTTTAAATTTCGTTGATGATGTTGGCAGGCTGTCATTTTATTCTGTATGGCTCATTTCTTCGTGCTGACTGTCTGTTTTCATCTACATGACGTTAGCAGCTAAAGCTAACCGTGTCCTCCTCCCCTGTTAGCTCGATAAATTCGTCTTTTACCTTCTCCAGCCTCCATGTTGGCGTCCGTCCGAACGACTGCGGAGCAAAATGTTCCTTCTGAATTTAAAACTTATTTAATGTCGATTTGTTTGTGCATTTTTAGTTAAGACAGACAGAGGAGTGGCGATGAATATAGAGATATAAACAGAGAGGAGACAACGTTGGAGATGCTTCCCACAATGCACCTGTTCTTCTTCTCTTCTTCTACATTTCCGGTTGGCTGTTTTTTATTTTGTTTTTTTAATAAACAGGATTTTTCTTTTCTGTTTTTTTTATTGATCACATTTCTTTTAACATTACATTTTACAAAGTAAATTATATTCGTCTATACTGAAAAACTGAACATAATAAAAAGGAGAATCAAAAAAAGTATAAATGAAAAGAGAAGAGATATATACATTTAGATAAATAAATATACAGTTTATTTATTTTTGTTTATTTTTATCTATTTATTTATTATATTAGATACGATAATTAAAAATGAAAATAATAATCAAAAACAATATTACAGAAATTTTTAAAATAAAAGTATTTCTTTTTTACACTGTATTTTTCCAGTTATTTTAAGATATCAGAATAGCCTTCTTGTTCATGGAAACACAAATTCATGTAATTATTGAGGGGAAATATATTATAACTTATTTTGATTGTCAGGACAAAAAAATCCATGTACTATTGTTAACCTTTAAAAAGATATTGAGGACATTGAAATTGAAATTTAATGTGATTTTGTATCACCTGAATTTGTAATAAATAAGAAAGGCATGTCAGTAAACTGATGCATTTTCTGCCACTAAAGGTGCTGGGAAAAAAACACAAAGGTGAAGAATAGACAGACTTATAAAAAGAAAACTTTAAAATGTTAAATAACAGCTTTAGTAGTTTCTTGTTTTGCAGGTTCCTGAAGGATCTCTCCTCTCTTTCATCTCTGTTCTCTTAAATCATTCCTCTACATTTACAAGTTCATCACTGGCCTGAAAAATCCACCAAGACCACATTCTCTCCAGATGAACTGTACGTTTCCAACCTGAGGCGGTTTTAGTTTGTCTCCAAGATGGAAATGTTCCAAAGATACCTGAACTATGTGAAAAACAGCAGGTTGTTTTTTGATCTTTTTTTCTTTTTCTTTTTTTTTTTTAATCTCAACAGAGTACAGAAAAGGGTCCTTTACAAATGCTACTAACAGTAATCATAAAAATAACCCTCTATGGTACATTAAAAAAAGTTTTTACAAAATGATAACAAAATTGTTAAAAGAATTTTTCGAGAATTATGATTTTTCTCAACTTGTATTTTATTTTATTTTACAGAACTGATCCATTTTCAAAAGTAAAATTTATAATTTAATGTTCTGTAAAAATTATGAGTTTAAGTTTTACATTTTCACTACTTATGACGATCAATTAATGTGAACAGTGTATTAGTTAGATTTTAGTTTTTGTGGAGAGAGAGATGATGGAGCTGAACCATGTGAGAAATGTGACAAATTAAAACAGTTTAGTTTCTTTTACACTATAATTCAGGCAATGTTGTGTGAACGTATAAAAAGACAAAACTGGGTCACAACAGAGCAGTCGTGACCAACAGGAGGAAGAAACCCTGCGGATTTAAGATTTACATCTGCACTACTGCAGCTTTTGTAAAACATTTAAAATGTGTATTTCCCTGATGAGAGGAAAAATAAATGCACTTATTTGGTCTCATTTATTAAGATGATAAAATTTCATGTTTTGTTTCTGATGAGAGAAAAAAAACAATGAGATGGCCTGATGATTCAGCCTAAATATATTTATATAAATAAGTATTTAATGTGTGTATGTCAAGTCACATACAATGTGAGGCAGTAAAAATGATCAGGAATGTCCATTTATACACAAATTGATAAGGCCTGTTGTGAACTGGGTCATGATGGTTTGTCATTTTTAAAAAGTGAGTCACCAGAAACAAAGTTTGGGGAAACAATAGATGGATAAAGAAGGAACCTGCTGTGCAGGACCTGTAATTGTTCATGGCATTTGTAAAGGAACCTTTTCTTTACTCTGTTGATGTAGAAAAGGTTTTAAAAGTGATTGCTGCTTTTCACATAGTTCAGATATCTTTGGAACAACATTTACATCTTGGAGACAAACTAAAACCGCCTCAGGTTGGAAACGTACAGTTCATCTGGAGAGAATGTGGTCTTGGTGGATTTTTCAGGCCAGTGATGGACGTGTGAATGTAGAGGAATTATTTAAGACTGCAGACAGAGAACAGAGATGAAAAAGAGGAGAGATCCTTCAGGGGAACCTGCAAAACAAGAAACTACCAAAGCTGTTATTTAACATTTTAAAGTTTTCTTTTTATAAGTCTGTCTATTCTTCACCTTTGTGGATTTTTCCCAGCAGCGTTTTTAAATTCAGATCTTCTATTATTTAAAATCAACAACCCATACATTAAATAATCCATCAGCGCTCACAGGAGCAGAATTAAAGGGTTTGAATAATATGGAAACTATACAAGGCTAATACAGACATCAGTTCCAAGAAGTGCAATGATTCAAGGTCTGCAATGATCCTGTCAAAAAGACATCCCAGCGTTCTTGGAGTTGATGTTTGTATTTACTCCGAGCAGTTAAACCCAGACAGAATTTTGCAGGATTTTCGGTATTAGTAGGTCTGAGTATCATGCAATAAATTACAATACTTGTAGCAGTACACTTAAAGTGATACCAATACAGATAAAGTACATCATTTTCTCCTCCATACGATACCCATCACATCAGGATTCAGCTGCATGAAAATCCATCACCACTCCTCCCCATCCAAATGACTTTAAATAAACAAATTATTAAAATATGTATCAAATATCTGCACAATAAAGTATTATTTGGCCAGTGTCATGTTGAACTTTGCAACCAAGTTTTAAATTAAGATTACACTTAAACCTCAGTTTGGTTTTTACTCTAAACCTAGATTAAATTGAATTCTGTTGCACCAAAACTTCAAACTCCAATTGTGATACATGTGATTCAGTGCTAACTTTAAACTTGCACTTGAAGAGTTTTAACTTTTGTAACTGATTTGTTCACTAGCTAGCAACACTGTAAGGTTTTGTTGTTGTTGTTATTGTTGTTACTTTAAAAAAAATACCGTTTAGCTGGCTAGCAAACAACAAAAAATAAAGAAACTTTTCAACGAGCTAGTCAAAAATATAACTTTTTAACATTTTGGTAAGCTACCAAGCTCATTAAAAAAAACTTTTTCGTTAGCTAGCAAACAATATAATGTTTTGTTTTTACTTAACTTTCTACTGGATAGTCAGCAATGTAACTTTTAAACATTTCAGTGGTAGAAAAACATCTAACTTGGTCATATGGACCAGGTCACAGAGAGGAAATATTTCCTTGAGGGCTTCTCAAAGGTTGTAAATTGCTCTAATTGCAAACAGTCACTTAGTGCAACATTCTTTTGCCAAAAATTACTGAGAAAATTACAGTCATTCATTGGACAGCTTGAAGGGAAACCGTAGGCAATGACTGGCCAATAAAAGCCAGTTTGGGGAGTTCTTGAGAATGTGTGAAACTTACATCAGTTTTTAGGGGCGTGAACGAGGAGAACCGCAATAAAAAGAGACAGAGAGAAGCAGACAGCAGGAACATCTGCCTGAGAGCAGGAAGCTCCAGAGAGGTTCCACACAGACCTGCAGAGCTTCACCTCCCTGCCGCTGCTCCATCCAGCCTCCAGACGGTAAGACAAGCCGCACGCTCCTCATCTGTCTGCCTGGATTCATGTGGGCCATGTTTATAACGCTCTGCTTCAACCAACATGCATCATGGTAACACAGTGTAAGAAAATTCAAAACCCAGTTTAAGTTTGCAATGGCTTGATTTTTTTAGGGAAACAAAGAAAAACTAAACAGCTTAATAAAATAATTAAAAAAAAATAATAGTTTACTTAAAAAAAAATATGGAAGCTTATGGCACATGAGAAAAAAATAGCTGTTTCTGAATTAATGAGATACTTTTTTATGAAAAAAAAAGTCTTTCAGATAATTTTGTAGGTAAAAAATAGACATCTCAGTTTTTCCAAACTGTAAAATGTGAAGAAAATTTGCGAGGGAGTTGGTTTACAGCGCTGAGTGATTTATGTTGGTGGTTATTAGTTTGTCCAGATTGATTTAAAGAAAAACAATTCTACCCAACAAAGCATTTTTTCACCAGAGGCCATGATATTGATTTGACAGCTGTGTGTGTGCTGTGCATGGTGGGAGACTGTTCCTTATTTAAAACTGTAATCCTATTTATAATCCACATTTTTAATGAATGTAAACAGAATACTGCTTTTTGTATCCAGATTACATAAACCCTTCACATGTAATCTGTTACTCCCCAAGCCTGTGTATTTAACTGTGTGGCCTGTGTCTCTCGCAGGCCTCGACAGTTTCCTGCCGGGGCGCCATCATGATGAAGCGAGCTGCCCTGTTCCTCCTGCTGGCAGGTAAACCGCCACTGCAAAGTTGTAGAACATTTCTGTAAACATCAGGATGGAGGTTTTTTGTGGGCGGAGCTGAGGTGGAGGAAAATCAGTTTGCCAAACATGTTAGCTAATGCTAGCAGGTGTTGTTGGTTTGTGCCTGTAAAAATCTGAGCCCCTCCAAATCTGTACGTGCAAAAAGTTCATGTTAACCAATGAGAGCTGACTGTTCACTCATTGGATGGATGAGCTTTTCTGCAGAGTGCAGAGTGACGGGCGCTGCTCGCCAACGCCCGCAGCAGGAGGATAGTGGAAAGGGATAGTTCACCCAATAATGAGAATTTGGTCATTATCTTCTCACCCTCGTGCTGATTGAGGGTCAGGTTTATTTTTTTAGTCCACAAAACACTGCTGGAGTTTCACAGCAAAACAGAATCTCCCAAACAATGGAAGCGAATGGTGACCAGTTTTCCAACGTAGAAAAACACACACACACAAAGAAAAGATAAAACACCCTGAGATTCAGGCTAAAAACATGGTGTAAATAATGGTTTTTATGTCAGCTTGGCATGTTGGTGCTTTAGGAAACCGTGGGGAGAAGTATGGAGGCATCTGTTGTTTTTATTCTGTTGTTTTGTTTTAAAACTGGTCACCATTTAATTCCACTGTTTTCCTGTGAAACCCCAACACCAAAAAACTAAACCTGGTCTTCAATCAGCGTGAGCGTGAGTAGAAAATGACTGCAGGGGATTTGATGACCACATTAAAGGTCATGACCTCCAAATAATCCACACTACTTGTTGTGAACAGTTTCATGTGCTTTCTTTGTATTTTCTTTCTACGGTACAAGAGAAGAAGTAATATGAAACCGCTCGCAACAAGTTCTGTCTGGTTGGACCGGGTCACACATTTTTTTGGCGCTTTGAGCACCACAAGCCAAGTGTCGTGTACTCTCAGACCAAAGCCAGCATCTGTAGTAAATATAAACTCTACAGAGCAAATATTTGTTTTTATGAATTGATTCCATCTTTTACACCCAGAATTCATTGCGGTGATAAATGTCCTTTTAAGTCAGAGATGCATAATGTCTCTCTTTTCCTTTTTCTTCTAATTCACACTTCAGTTGTTGCCAGCTGGATCGACCTTTCGCAGTCAAATCCATTTACACTACCTTGTAGAACAAACTTTTATGGACGCCAGTACTCATATGCTGAAGTAAGTAAAATTATTATAATTATAAAATTATATAATTATTATATAATGTTTGAGAAAAGGCTTGTCTCTGTCATCTAACAGACAGACTGTGACTACAACTAATGTATATGTGTATATACATATCTATATCTATCTATCTATCTATCTATCTATCTATCTATCTATCTATCTATCTATCTATCTATACATATATATAGACAGATATGTATTTACACACATATATATATACATAGGGAAATGCACAGATGGCAGGAAGTGGCATCACTCTTAAAGTAACTATGGAGCTTCTGCCTGCAGTTGTGGAAGAAATAATCAGAACCTTAATTCAGTAAAAGTGGATAAAAAAAAAGGGCCTGACTGATGCTAGATTTTTGGGGCTGCTGCTACTAATATAAGGGAGTAAAACAAAAGCAAAAACAGCAAATATCAAGGCCAAACAAAAGCAAAGTTAAAGATGACAAAAAGACAAGACACAGAAATGCAAAAAGCAAAATATCAGTGTAAATAAATACAAACAAAAAGAGCATGAAAAGAATAACGAGACAACATCACATTAAAGCAAGTCTATAAAAATGGGTTGAAGAGGTGATATAAAAAAAACTGTTTTGATGTCATTTTTGACTTGATCTCATTTTATTTCAGAGTCACTCATGCATGGTGTCACTCTGTTTTTGCAGGTATTTTTGAATGGTTCAACTGCTGGAATTTGTTTAAAAAACAACTTGACGGATCCTCGACTCAACTGTCTTTTCTTCAAATCATTGACTCAAACCTCTGCAATGTCCTTTGATATGAAGGTGTTTCAGAATATAACTACCCCAAACCCACCACAATTTAACCGAGATCTGCCAAACATCGACTCCAGTATGACATGCACTTATAAAGTCACAACACGTATAAGTGGCGCACCTTACGTAAGTCATCATCAGTTCTATGTTTTAGATGTGCAGACGTTTGTACAAATTGGCCATTTCAAAGACATTCTGTGGCAAAGTTTATTTTCTAAATATTCTTAAAGCCATTTCCTAATATTTTTTTTGTCTGTTTATGCTTTCAGATGGAAATTACTCTCACAAAATTGTCCTGGACAAGAGACTCAGCCGTTGCAATTAAGACAACTGATCTGTATAAGTTTGGTTCTGTTGTAAGTATATCTAAGAGCCTGAGTCTGTGACTCCAGCTTTCAGCCACAAGTTAATCACTGGATTTGAAAAAGTTTGTACATTTGATAGAATCTCATCCATGGGAGTTGAATCAGTTTGTTTTCCCAAAAATGAACCCAGAAGGTTGTTTAAAGGGATGGTTCAATCAAAAAAGAAAAATCAAGTCATTATCTACTCACCCTCAGGCTGATTGAAGGTTGGATTTCATTTTTCAGTCCACAAAACACTGCTTTTAAACTTTAAAAAATAACAACAACAACAACAAAATTAAATAAAATGCCTCCATACTGCTCATCTGTACGTCTCCTAAAGTCCTAACATGCAGAGTTGACTAAAAAATGTTATTACACCTTGTTTTTAGCCTGAATCTTCACTGTAGATCTTTAGCTTGGAGCCACATGCACACTGTCTGAACTGGGTGTGTGTGATGTGACGGTGTGCAAACGGCATGTGGGGCTTTAGAGAAACTTGAATTATGCCAGATGAGCAGTATGGAGGAATTTTATGATTTTTTCCCAGTTGTTTTTTACGTTTTAAAACTGGTCACCGCTCACTTCCATTGTTCTCCTGTGAAACTCCAGCAATAAAAAACTAAACCTGACCTTCAATCAGCGTGAGGGTGAGTAGATAATAACTGAATTTTTGGGTGAACTATCCCTTTAAGTCATATTTACACATGCATAAAAAAGTGTGATTTAAGTCGCTGTTCACTCAGTATTTGACCAGTGCAGTCTAACATTATTATTCTTCATTTCTTTTCTAGAACGTGACGACAACGGTTCAAAACAGAACAGTGAATTCATGGTCGATTCCTTCTGCTAAAGCGAAAAACGGGACTTTCATCAACCTGAGTGGATGCAGGACCACGGGTAGGCAAATCTGGAGGTCCCCAAAGAAGGGACTGGAACTCTTCAGGGACCCTCCAGTGCTGTAACATGTAGAACACTGGCTGGTAAAGTTTAATATTAAACTAATTTAATCGACCGTCTGTCACCCCTCAGCCGCCCCTTATGTAGTCGGTCCAGGTCACCGGAAGGATCTGTCAGGCTGCCAGGTGCAAACCTGTGGAACATCTGGAAGCCTTGTTTCTTCCTATACATGTGGAATCCACGCCATTTGCCTGAACAACAAGTAAATATGTTTTCTTTATCTTTGGAATAATGTTCAAATAAAGGTTTGATTTAAATGAAGTGGACCATCTGGACAAAGAGTCAATTGGATTCAGATAAATGTCACCTGTTGACATGATTCAAAGAAAGACTTGATGAAAAAGTTCTGATATTATTTGGATTAAGGCTGCAACTACTTTCTTACTACATAATTCCTTTTTTTTAACTTAACAGAATGCTCCAGCAATTCATCACATTTCTTCCATAATCTCCCATCAGGTGCCATCCAGTCCCCACGATTTGCACCGTGACTGGCTCCACCATCATCGATTTCCTCAACAAACAGCACTCTGTCCCTGATCGCTGTGTCTACAGTCTGATGAAGCCTAAAGGAACATCGACTTTTGAAGTACTGGCACATTTCCAGGAGCGTCGCCGTAAAGACGTGACGCTTTTGGACCACTTGATGCTGTGGATGAAAACGTCAGGTGTAAAAATTTATCTGGAGCAAGGTGGAAGAGTTCTGGTGAGCTGCCACAGTCCATCTAAAAGCAGCTAACAGTGTTGATGGGATTGTTATGGAGCAAAAAAATAATAATATATATCGAAGCCATGATTGACTACAGCAGCAATAGTAGCAGCTTTAAGTCATTTTTCTTGGTGTGCAATGAGCACACATGTAAAGCACATGTATGTTTGTATGTATCAGTGATGTTTGAGCCAGTGTTTCCTTCACTTCGCCTCTCTGCTGTGTTGTAGGTTAACGAAACGGTTCTACAGCTCAACGCCACGGCTCAGATACATCACGGTGTGGCGCTCTCCAAGGACCAGACTGGAGTTACTGCCCGGATACTTTCAGCCAAAATGACCGTGTTTTTTGATGGCAACACTGCACATATATCAGGTACAGAAAAGCAAATTACATCTGGACAAAAAAAGTAGACAATATTAAGGATAATAATTAACTAATTTTTTTATAAAGCAGCTTTCATACAAAACAGGCACCTCAAAGTGCTTCATATTTTACTTAAATGAAGGAATAAAAACAGGAAATATAATAACTAAAAGTCTATTAAATCAGGCAATTTTATAAAAAAAAATTAAAAACAGCAGAAAAGGACAATTAAAAACAGAACACACTGTAGTGAGCAGGGATAAAGAAAGGTCCATTTTTAAGACCACCAAGTTCTATTAGATCTCACTGTTATTATTTATTTAAGACAAATTTGAGAATATTTTCTGATCTTAAAATTGCTGAAATGAGAGGAGACAAGAAGTATAAATAAACACAGAGAAATACTTTGTTTCTTACAATCATCTTTTCTTTGTCTTATGAGAAATAAATGAGATTCTTATTTTGAGCTCACTGAAGTCTCATCTGTTTCTCCTTAACCCTCCATTAAGAGAAAAAACAGAATAAAAGAAAAGAAGAAGCTTTTTTGCTGAGAGACCAAAAAAAAGCACATTTTCTGATCTTAAAAAATAAATGAGATTCTTATTTTGAGCTTGCTGAAGCCTGATCTTTTTCTCGTAATCCTCTTATAATTCATGTTTGTAAAAAAGAACAAAAAAAGACCATTTTACCAAATTAAAATCGTTTTAAATTAGTCTCAGGCTGAAGCGGCACAGGCTACACCATGATGAGATCTTAATAGGAAAGACTGGAGAGCTGTGTTCTCTCTGCTTTGGATAAGTTGCAGCTTCTCAGTGGATTAGATAACACCCAGGCCCGTCACATCTGGTTTGACCCACGATGTCAGATTGCCAAGGACAAAATTTTTGGGTCTTTCCATTGGATTGCCTTTGAGTTGAATTTAAGGTTTTTACTTTGAACATTCATCGATTTGTCTTTAATTGTCTCCTGACATCACCCAGGAACTTCTAACACCTCTGTTGAGGGTTTGTGTGGCATCACCAATTCCAAACAAATCTCCACCCTGAAGGCAGAGAAGTCCCCGGACTACAGCATCAACGGGTACAACGCAGTCACAACCAAACCAAACGCACTGACTGATATTACCTGTTTGTTAATGTTACATGTTTCAAATTTAATGTTTGTCACCCCCTAGCTGTGAGATCCAGCACAACGACACCCGCAACATAACGACTAACTGCAGCAGCATAACTCAACAGTAAGAAATAACCCATCAAAACACACACTGTCACCCTTAAAACAGGAACAGCTCATCTTTATCATACAGTCACATGACTGATTCTGGAAGCTGAACACACATAATACTTTTTTAATCTCACTCTTCCCCTCTGCATCGCTGGAACAGCTGTAATCTCATGACACAGGCGCCCTTTACTGCTTGCAACAAGTTCATCAGCCCATCGCTCTTCATAAGCGCCTGCACAAACACTTTGTGCAAATACCCGGAGGTGGACGGTCACAGGTGCCAGTTTTTGGAGGCTTACGCCAAGAGATGCAGCCTGAGACACAACGTGACGCTGGGGGACTGGAGGTCAAAGGCCGGCTGCCGTAAGAATTCACTTCTGTGGTTGTTTTCAATTCACGAAACTGAACCTGACAGTGAAACTCATGTGTCTGTGTGTGTGTGTGTGTGTGTGTGTGTGTGTGTGTGTGTGTCTGTAGCTGCTGCCCCTCAGGCCGTCTGTCAGAACCAGCACTGCAGTGCTCACGAGTTCTGCGGTGTAAAGCAGTACGGTGGAAATCGCTGCTTCTGTCGGGCCATTTTTGCCTCCAAGTACAAAAGAAACAACACTTTCGGTAATGTGCGATGAGTTTTTTTTTTAATTCTACCCATAAAGCAAATTTGAAGTGGGTTGTATTTTTAATTCTTTGTCCTGTTGGGTGTTCAGGTGAGCCCACAGTCTGCATGCAGAACACTGCCACTCTGACTCTGGCTGGTTGTCTGCTGGAGGACAGAGGCATCGACCACTCCGTCCTGCACCTCAAGGACCAGAACTGCACAGGTGACATGGACAGTCAGACCCACATGGTGACCTTCAGCTTTAACAGCACCAACATGTGCGGGACGGAGGTCGTGGTGAGTAACCCCCCCTCTATCCGCAGGTGGAGATGAAAGTAATTCGGACTCGTTAGGTTTCCCTCGCCTGAGAACGTGCCTGTGTTCTTGACACAATCTAGATGAACAACAGCCAAGTCCTCTACAAGAACACCATCATGACGAGGAACAGCTCCCTGTACGGCATCATCAACCGCCACGACGACGTGGAGATCGACTTCTCGTGTCTCTACAACCAGCCGGACGTGAAGAGTGTGTCCTTCAAGATCAAAGACAGGTGAGTTTCACCTGCTCGCTATAAATGGCTGACTGAAGCTTGTTGTTGTTTTCGTGGTACTTGTCATTTGTGTCTCCCCGTAGTAGTTTTGTGTCTCTCTGTGGGACTTAATGTCTCTTTGTGGTACTTTTGTGTCTCTTGTTGTTTTGTATCTCCTCATAGTTGTTTTGTGTCTCTTTGTCATACTTTGGCATCTCTTTGTGGTACTTTGGTGTCTCTGCTGATGTTTTGTCTCTCTCTTGACTTTTGCGAGGAAATGTTAACAGTCATTTCAAACTGGCGCTCTGGCCCCTGACACCTTGGGCCCGTGGACCAGTAGACCTGTTCAGTTGTTCATCCCTGGTTGAAGTGTGTGTGTCTGTGCTCTGCAGC
The DNA here is from genome assembly GCF_056507025.1 of Lutjanus erythropterus. Lineage (NCBI taxonomy): Eukaryota > Metazoa > Chordata > Actinopteri > Lutjaniformes > Lutjanidae > Lutjanus > Lutjanus erythropterus. The sequence goes on along the minus strand of NC_139340.1, from coordinate 18,217,410 downwards.
TCTGTGGTGCAGAAGATCGTATCTGGAGTTTGGAATTACACTCTGATGATGAACGCCTTCACCGACTCCACCCACATGAGCCTCATCGGGCCGACCACTGAAATCCAGCTGAACCAGAAGGTCTGGGTGGAGCTGAAGACCGAGGGGCTGAACGCCAAACTGATCGCCATCGTCACCGACTCCTGCTGGGCGACTTATGAGCCGTCACCAAACGCGAGTCTGCGATACGACCTCATCAAGAACAAGTGAGAAAAAACTCAAAACTGTGTCGCTGTCAGCGGCTGTGTGGATGAGGCTTTGTCGCTACTGATGTCATCATGTCTGGTTTCCTGTTTTCTGAGCAGATGCCCGAACTCTGCTGACCAGACGGTGCAGGTGATGGGAAACGGACGGGGAACGTCCAACAGCTTCTCTTTCAACATGTTCGAGTTCTCTGGGAAAACAGGAGAAGTCTACCTGCACTGTAAACTGGAGCTTTGCCCCATACAGGGCAAATCCTGTGTTCCGGTAAGCAGGGCTGGAGGAAATACAATGCAATCATTTCAAAATACTCCAGCACAAGTAAAAGTTTTAAACATTCACTCCACAAATGCATGCATGAGCGTTGACCTTCCTAAAGCTGACACAGCGTGAAAAGTCTAATCGTCCTCCCTGTCTTACAGAACTGCGGCGGAGGCGGTTCCAGGGTGCGCAGAGCTTCCATGTCTAACTATGTTGATACAAACTCAGCGCTCATCACGATGGTCTGGAGTAAATAGGTAAAGACAGCTCTACCTGTGATTAATTACATGGAGTGTTTAAGTCAGTCAGAGTAAAATTTTGATTTTAAGTGTGTTAATTTTCCTCTTTTCTCACAATGAAGAATAAGATGCTTGCAGAAACATTATGATTTGATCTCCCAAATTATTATTATTATTATTAGAGTATCCTATAATGGAATTTGATTAAGTTTTAATTTAAATGTTTTTGTGCCAGAGGAGAAGTCATAGGATCATTAAGTGAGGATTTAAAATCAATCTGACATTTAGATTTGATTATTTTCTGTGAAGTAAACAAAATTCTGATCAGTCTGAGACAGAAATATAAATCATGACTACTGACGGTTTTGTGTGGTTGTGTTCTCAGGTGATTCCTGACTTGAATTTCGTCCCAGTATGGACCCTGAAATCTCACTGGTTTTGAAAGGATCTTTGAAATTGTTGCTGCTGTGAAACAAAAATAATTGAGATGGCACTTTATTATTCTTTCTGTGCCACCGTGCCGATTCAATCCAGTGATTTGTGGAGACGATTAATAAGACTTCAGAGGGGAACATAATCTTTGGTGAAATCATCGATGTGAAGTGTGCAATGAAGAAAAATAATCAAAGAAGGGTTTTGAGGGTTGGATTTACTACATGCACTGTTAGCTCTTTGTAAAAATATATATATAATTTCTTCTTAACTTTCATGTTAACTGAATGCTACCTCATGGGGGAGACTGGGGATGATTGTAACATGGGGCGATGGTAACAAATTGAATTCAGCTGTGGGGATTAGTCTCTTACAAATTTTAAAATAATCATGGAATTAAAAAAAAAAAATTAATAGACTAACGGGAAATAATTCACACAGAAAAACACTTTTTGAAGGTTTTATTTATATCTCCTTGCTCAGATATTTTTTTTCCTGTGAAAATTGCAAATAGTGTTACAACTCTCCCCGGTTATAATCTTGGGTGAAATGTGAAGAAAAAATCAAAGACGGGTTTTGTGGATTTGATTTATATGCACTACTGCCTGACAATGAGAGCTCTTCTTAAAAATAAATAGAATTTCTTAATGCTAGCTCATGAATGTGGAAAGAGAATTTAACAGTTAAATGAAGTTTGTCTGAAAGAAGCTTTGCAGCCAGAAGGTTTAGTGATCCAATGGAAGGAAAACACTAATGTGAATGTGAATGCCATGTTAATATGGTGATTATCAGTAGATTGAAGTCATTATAAATGAAGAATATCAGTTAAAGCAGTGGCTGTAATCACACTGAGACATGCTGTTGTACCTTTATTATCCTATAATTAAAAAATAAATAAAGGGAGTGGGTGAAAACAACATGATTCTAAGTCATTTATTCAATCATTCACCTTTTTCTGTGTGAGAAGTGTTTTTATTTTACATTCTTGAAACTATATATGTCATTTTCAAGCTACAATATAAAGTGCACTGTATATATTTAAGTCTGAAATGTGCTGTGCTGTTACCAACATATCCCTCACTCTCGACATATTAACAGTCACAGTGTTTCACGTCCCGACAATGTTCTTTCACAAGGACAATAGATTTATTTAACATATTAGAGAACAGTTAGAAATCAAGGGGCCTTACCAGAGGGAGGACCAAAAAATCAAGAAAATCTGAGCCTTTTCACAAAAATCTACCTGGTTTTATTCAGCACAGGATGCACAAAAAGTATCAAAAATCCCACTACAGAATGTGATTTGAATAACATCATCCTTATTTGAAACAATTCTACTACCATACACACACGCAGTCTGTTTTTGAGTAGGTGTCAGACAAAACAGCTACAGAAAGAAAAACAGAGAACTCAACTCGTAAACAAACTTGAAAAGTCTAATATTTTAGATGGACAATAATTTTAATCAGTGGACAATATGCATTTAACCAGATCTCAGTTTCAGTCTCTCCAGTGAAGCCAACAAGCAGATCTGCAGCCTCATTTACTTCCACTGCTTTCACCAGCGCACTTGTGATTTTTCATATGTGCAAGCCGAGTGAATCTTTTATCACAAGCACTGCACCTAAATGGTTTCTCCCCTGTGTGGACAGTCAGGTGACGCCTCAGATTTCCCCCATTTCCAAATGCTTTACCACAAACTGAGCAACTGAAGGGTTTCTCTCCAGTGTGGGTTCTCATGTGTTGTGTCAAGTGGTTGTTTTGAGTGAATCTCATACCACAGACAGAGCAACTGAAAGGTTTCTCCCCTGTGTGAATTCTCATGTGCGTGGAGAACGTGCTTCTGTGAATGAAACTTATTTTACAGACCGAGCATGTGAAAGGTTTTTCTCCAGCATGACTTCTCAAGTGTGATGTCAAAACTGGTTTTCGTACAAATCTTTGACCACAGACAGAACAGCTGAAGGATGGCTTTTCTCTGTGCACATTCAAGTGTCGCTTCATAATTCCTTTTCGTGTAAATGTCTTACCACAAACCGAACAACTAAATGGCTTCTCCCCAGTATGTATTCTCATGTGTTCAGACAAATTGCTTCTGCGACTGAAACTTACATTGCAAACTGCGCATGTGAAAGGTTTTTCTCCCGTATGAACTTTTCCATGTAAGGTCAAAGTTGAGCTTCGTGCAAATCTTTCACCACAAACTGAACAACTGAAGGGTTTTTCCCCTGTGTGGATACTCATGTGTCTCACAACCTCTCCTCTCCATCGAAAAGCTTTCTTACAAACTGAGCAGCTAAAACGTTTTCCTTCTGGGTGAAGTCTCTGAAGGAGTTTATCACCAATATGGATTCTCATGTGTCTGAACAAACTGTATCTGTCACTAAAACCTGCTTTACAAACTGAGCATGTGAAAGCTTTTGCTCCTGGATGAACTCTTAAGTGTGAGGTCAGAGATGAGTTATGTTTGAATCTTTTGCCACAGACAGAACAACTGAAGGGTTTCTCCCTTGTGTGGATTCTCATGTGTCTCTTCAGATGAAAGTTACGGCTGAATCGTTTACCACATTCAGAGCAGCTAAATGATTTCTCACATCCACTGTTATTTTTCAGAGAGTTTAGTCCCGACTGAGGTTCACTGTTTTTCTTCCAATCACAGCTGTCATCAGTCTCAGGATCGGAGGAATGTGACTCCATGTCATTAATATCTGGTTCTAACAGTCTATCTGAATCGGGGTTCCTGGCTGGTTCTAATCCTCCACACTCCTCTCCATCAGCTTCTGTTTTCATCTGTTCAGTTTGGCTTTGATGAAGCTGTGAGGATTGAGGTTTCCCCTCTTGGTCTTCTTCACTCCCACCAGGGAAAGGAGTGAATGTGAATTTGTTGATGTCAGCCTCGTCCAGCCCTTGAACCTGCTCTCCCTCCTGACTGGTCCAGGGTTCCTCCTGTTCCTCTTTGATGTGTGGCAGCTCTGATGGGTCCTCCTGATCCAAACCTGGGCTCCAGTCTTGCTCCTCAGGGGGATGCTTTTCTTTATTTGCCACAAGCAGCTGGACGTCTGGGGAGAATAATAAAATACATCCACGTTTAAGAAAACTGAAATTTCCTTTAAATCACTGTCACCACTTGTTTCTTAAATGTGTAGAAAAATGTTGAACATTATATATAAACATATTTTGAAGTCAAACAAAAATAAATCACATTTTTCAAATCAGAAATGCAATAAAATGACTGTCATTGAGGCAGCTGTTCTTCCATGCTCATGTTATGTGCACATGAGCTTGAACAAACCTTTCCTTTCTTTTTAGATTATTTTTGGGCTTTTGCCTTCATTGTGATAGGACAGCTGAAGATATGACAGGAAAGTGGGGGTAGAGAGAGGGGAAGACAGACAGACAGACAGACAGACAGACAGACAGACAGTTAAACCAGCAGCTGCTGCAGAGGACTGACAGCCTCAATACATGATGCACACACTCTACCAGCTGAGCTATAGGAGCACCCACAAGAGTTTTACTACTATAAGTCATTTTGTTGCATATACTTCTCCTTCTTCTTCTACTACTTGAGCAGAAAACTACATATATGTGGTATATATATTTATTAAACTTACTTTGACGTGGAAATGATCTTTTCTCAAAGCAAAGTCTAGACTGAAATGGTTTTCCTTTTTGTCATTTCTAAGTATTGCAGTTTGGGAAGCACAGTCCTGAGCCTGTGATAACTATACTTTAGCCTTATCAGTAATGTGACTGGCTTTGTTTGTCAACCAAATAATATCAATCTCTTCTACAATCGCTGTTTTCTTGTCTTACAAAAAAGTTTGCTTTTCTCTTTTGGCTCTTGGCTTTTCCTGATGAAAGTCCTGTTTGAGCTGCATTATATAAAAGGAATTCACTTACTGTAAGACAGAACAGATATGTAAGTTAGAAATATTCTTCTCAGAAGCTGTACTTGAACTTAGTCTTAAAATCAACTATCTGAACTATCAGGACTTTCTGAGCATCAGCTCTCACCAAGAAAATAATCAGATCTAGTACTGAGATAAAAGCATCAATCAACTTTATTTATAAAGACAAAAATCATACATCACATATTTTATTCAATCCTGACAGGACACCTGATGAATGTAGTAATGAAAAAAGGGTATTGTCAAAAGAAGATACAGAGGAACTTCAAAATTTAATGATAGCACCCAGCAACCACTGACTGCCAATATGTTCAGGCTTTAGCTGGGAAATCTGTGCAAGTGACGAGTTTGAAACACTCAGGAAATTAATAAAATAAACTCAAAAAATGTCAAAAATGGAAATATACCTTCTGAACCAAGTTTCTTTCTTTTGCCCCACTATAATGGGCATTAATTCATCCTAAAACACACTTTCAAACTCAACAGAAAAAAATATAAGTCACCAAAATCATCTTGGTTAGTCTTTCTACTGTTTCAACAACCACTAACTCTTGTTGGGTAGAAATACATTTTTGAATCACCACTTTAACAGTGAAAATAGTTTGTTCTTTGGCTCGGTGTGTACTGTGTCGGTGAACTGGTCTCCCTCTGAGCAGCAGTTGTTGCTCCGTCTCCACAGGCAGAATATTGAACTAATAAATTAGGAGAAACAAAATCTCCCCCCTCCCCAAAAAGCTACTAGCAAGAACTCTGACATATTCATCCAACCGCCCCAGAGCACTGTACATGTTTTGGAGCATGTAATTTCATTGCAGTGAATTTAAAATTTTATTTTAACATTGGAAGTTATTTTTCCAATATTTTACTCAAAGCTATGCAGGAACATGACTTCACAAATTATATAATTACAGTCAAAATCAATCTGAATGAAGGAGATCTGAATCCTTTGCCACAGACAGAACAACTGAAGGATTTCTGCACTATATGGATTCTCCTATTCCTCACAAACTGAACTGAAACATTTTTTTTTTTTTTACAAAATGAGCAACTGAAATGTTCTTCTTCTGAATGAGGTCTCATATGAGCCGTTAAGGATTTCTTCTGGTGATATCTTTCTCTGCAAACTCAGCAGCTAAATGGCTTTTCTTCCGTATGGCTTCTCATGTGCCTGAACAAACGGAATCTGTCACTAAATCCTGCTTTACAGAGTCGGCATTTGAAATGTTTTCCTCCTGTATGAACACTTAAGTGTGAGGTTAGAGTTGATCTTTGTGTGAATCTTCTACCACAGAAAGCACAACAGAAGGGTTTCTCCCCTGTGTGGATTCTCATGTGTATCTTCAGATCAAAGTTACGGCTGAACTGTTTACCACACTCAGAGCAGCCGAATGATTTCTCACATCCACGATTATTTTTCCGAGGGTTTAAACCTGACTGAGGTTTGCTGCTCTTCTTCCAGACATAACAGTCATCAGACCCATGATTAGAAAAGTCTGAGGTCTTGTCATTAGTGTCCGGTTGTAAATGTCCATCTGAGTTCCCGTCTGCTTCTGGTTCTCCACAGTCCTCTCCATCAGCTTCTGTTCTCATCTGGCATGTTTGTCTTAGATGAAGCTGCGAGGACTGAGGTTTCTCTTCATCTTTTTTTTCACTCTTCACTGGGACAGACGTTAATGTGGATTTGGTGATATCATCATCCTCCAGCGCTGGATGATGCTCTCCCTCCTGACTGGTCCAGAGTTCCCCCTGTTCCTCTTTGATGAGTGGCAGCACTGCTGAATCCTCCTGGTCCAGACCACAGCTCCACTCCTGCTGTTCAGCGGGAACCTCTTCTTCATTCACCAACAGCACCTGGACGTCTGTGGAGAATAATGCAATACGTCCACGTTTTAGAGGATTATAATTTCCTGGTAACATTTTAACAACTATTTTCTGAATGACTATTTTAATAGTTTTAATGTCTTCACTGTAAAGCTCAGAGTACAAAACAAAGGAGCTGACTGTGGACTATAGGAGACAGAGAGGGACACGCTGCCATCACAATCAACGAGTCTTTGGTGGAGAGGTGGACTCACCACACCAACACCATGACAAGACAGCTAGAGAAGCCCGAACCCGATTAGAGCCCAACATTTTCCTGAAAAAGCTTTCAGTGACAGGGACTGGGACTGGCAACAACTAAACTGGGGAGAAAAATAAAAAAAATAAATAAATGAATAAATAAACACGGTACAGCCCAAACCCAACATGAGCCCATGAAATATGTGAGAAATGAGGCCCAAACCGAACCATTTTTAATTTCCAAAAGGGCATTACCAACTAGGGATGCATCAATCAATTATTTTTTAAATGACTAATCTAACAGTTATTTTTCTCTAGTGAATCATAATCAATTATAAACAATTCTAAACATTATTTACTACTGCAGCTCCATACAGGCAGGCCTTCCCACATCCACGTCCAAACCTCAACAGATGATCCAGAATGCGATGGCATGTCTGGTGTTCAACCAGCTCAAAACAGCACACAGTCACCCCGCTGTTCAGATCGCTCCGCCGGCTTCCACTGCCAGCATCAAATTCAAATTCCTGACACTCGCCTGCAAAACAGAAACTAGAACTGCTCCTGCATACTTCAACCTCCCTCTTTCAGATCACAGTACTCTGCCAGTTAAAGACGCCTGATTCAACCACCACAACAGAAACCCATTCCGTGTGTTGATAATCCTCATATATCGTGTTCGGGTGCTGACCAAAAGTAAACAGGATGTGGCCGTCTCCCTGCTGGTGTCTGTCAGTGCTCCGGTACTTCAACTTCAGGTGCTCATGTGGGGCAGCTGTACTGCTGTGATATTTCTAAGATGCAGAACTTACAGTAGAGCTGCAACAATTAATTGCTTAATTGATTATTAAATTAATTGCAAATGTATGATATTTGATTGATCGGTGCAAGAAAATAAAGTCAAAATTCTCTAAAAGGGAATATTTTTTGGTTTCTTTACTCCTCAGGGACAGTAAACTGAATATCTCTGGGTTGTGACTAAAAGACGGAATTTGAAGATATCGTAGGTTTCAGGAAAGGCTTTTTTCCAATTTACTGACATTTTAGAGCAAACAACTATTAATCGAGAAAATAACTGACCGATTATTGACTATGAAAAGCCATGATTTGACTGGAACGCTGCTTGTGGTTTTGTTTCTGTGACAAACAGATTAACATTAGCTTTGAGTAAAAAGACAAAAAAAACACCAAAGTCAGAAAGTGGTGTTTACCTGTATGTTTTTGATGTACGAGGCTGGGATGTAACTGGTGTCCCCTGAGCTGCAGCGGGACCGCTGTGTTTGTTGCTCCTCTCCAGGATTTGGAAACCTTCTCTGGCTGCAAACTGCAGCGAGTTTGGCTCCGCGGATCAGAAGGTCTATGTTACCAGGAGTGCAGTACTTGAATACTTGCACAACTTTTACAAATGTGCTGCGAGCTTGATGAACTATTTCTCTGAACTAAAAACAGCACAGGTCCAACAGAAGGCCAAGGAAATTCACAAACAGTAATATATTGAAAATGCTGATTACTCGAAATTCTCAAATATCTTGTTTTGTCCGAAACACTTTATATTCAGTTTACTGTCATCGAGGAGTAAAGAACCAGAAAATATTTGCATTTATGATGCTGGAATCAGAGGATCTGGACATTTATTATAAAAACCTCACTCAATATCATTAATCGATAATCAAAAAGTCAATTGACAACTGAATTCATTGCAGCTCTTGTAAAGTGAATCAAAAAACTTAAATATACTTTGGCTTTTATAGAACATGTTGCTTAAGAATTCAAATTAAATGCTCTGATATAATACGTTAAATCAGAAATCAGTATCACTGATATTTATGGTGAACAGTGACAGATACCAGTACAGACAGATTCAGCTGGACAGGCCGATATCAGTCCTGATATTTATCATGGATCCCTAATAAAAATAAATATCTGTTGTGGCAGGCTGATGTACAGTTGTCATAAAATGATTGACCTGGTTATAAAACAGCTGATACCAGGAAGTAAACAGGTAATGCACATAAATAACATTCTGATGTTTAAAGAGCTTGTACACAGGCAGTGGATCAGAACTTCTTCCAGCAGATTAAAGTGAGAATAAGGAGTAAAGTGGACTAACCTGCGCTGTGTAAGCGGACTTCAGGCTTGAAAACAGCGTCCAGTAGTTTCTGTTGTCGACTAAGAGTCTCCTCGTACTCTGATATCGATCTTTCAAACAGCTCGAATATCTCCTCAGCAGCAGCACTCAGTCTCTGGTTGATAAAAGCTCTCAGAGTTTGGACTTTGGACATTTTTTTTCACTAATTCACAGCTACTTTTCCTCCACACACAGTCCGTTAAAAACTATTTGCTCACTGTGATGTGTGTTCGTCTCCGTCTATGTCCAGCTACAGGCTAAGTTAGCTTCATTAGCTCCGCGGGCCAGCAAGAGTTAATTCAGACGTGAAACTTTTAAATAAAGAGAATAAATCAGAGTCCGTTCATACAGCTCGACCTACAGTTTTGGTCTCTTAAAGCTCCTCCGATTGGCGCTGTGAGGCCGAACTCTTCGTCTATTTACTGCAGCGAGCTAAGCTAACGTCCTTTAGCATTCTCTGCTAACACGAGATCAGACTGTGCTGAAACAAACCGGAAGTTTACACAAAGTCCACTTCAACAAGTTTAACACACACACCGGCTCTGCTGCTTCACTCCGATTGGATCTTATAGTAACGCTGTACGTAATACGCGCTGGAAAAATGTTAGCATGTTAGCCACGGTCAGTACACTTCCGGTACGCACTTCCTTTGCTCGTTTTCAAAACAAGTGAGCAAACTATATCTTTTCCCCCGAAACTATATTAAAAATAAAACACTTACATAGTTCTTGTAGGAATAATGATTAGGGTTGAGAGGTTTACTTAAAAATGTATTCCGATACAGTTACTAACTACCTGTTAAAAATACCATAATATGAAAGTAATAAAACCTGTAAAAACGTAAAATAAAACTTTCCATTACTTTCTGATGACCTCAATATAAAATATGGTGAAAACTGTCAGAAATGGCGCCATTGCTAAAATGTGACAATTTACCTGGTGTCACTGCAAACCCATTGCAGCGATGTTACTACACCTTTACATTTCAAACATTATTTTGCAGTGATGTTCCTGCAGCATTACACTTAAAATGTTACATTGCAGCAACATTACTGCAACTTCATACTTAAAATATGACTTTGCATCAGTGTTGCTCAAACTGTTATGTTGCAGTGATGTTCCTTCAATATTACATTTAAATTGTAATGCAAAATAAAGTGCATAAGTATCCCATGTGCCACACAGGTGAGTCATCATAAGTTTCAAAAATAACCCGTTTCGTGGTCTTATAGGAGCTAACAGCCTCCCCCAGTGAGTGCACAAGGATTTCTGTCCCACAGAGTCTTTCACTAAATTAAAAAAAAAAACTCCATTAAAAAATCAGACAGTGATGCTCATCAAAAGTGGAGAAAACTGATTAAGAAATCAGAGTCCTGTGAAGTCCACTCAGAAGCACTTTTATTCATCTCCTCACCCAGACGTTTTTGCAAATGACATCCTACACTAATCTGAGCAGCTGCAGCTGTCCGTCCGAAGAGAGGCTCATATTGAGATGAAGCCTCAGAGTCTCCTCTGCACTCCTGCCTTCATCTTTTTTACTCCAGCAGGATGTGGCAGACCCAGCTGCAGTGACAGACTGTGATTGAGCCTGGTGTCGTTACTGTGGCTTTCAGTTCTTACTAAAACAGAGAATTAACTTCAGGGACACGCTTCCATCACAAGAAAATATTTTCCCACAATGCCAACCTCAGTTGCTCTGAACAGTCTCCATTTTTATATGTATTCTGCATCACACTACAGCATGATTTGACATGGTTCATTTAGCATGGCTTGGTATTCAATATCCATCATTTAGCTTCAACTCAACTCTACAATTCAACAAATCATGCATTTAGTTCTTTAACTTTATTCATCTTTAGTTATCTGAGTACTCATTCAGTTCCTGTTCACTTCCACACTGCATGTCCTTGATTGCCAGTTCTTTTGGTTCCTAATGAGGGCCCAGGACACACTCTTGGGGGGCTCGTGGCGGTTATAAGGGATGAGGCACGACAGGAAATTGAACTGGGTGGCGTCAAGTCCCAGGTCTTCAAGCTGTGTGAGCAGTCTGCACAGGATGATTGTGTTAAACACTGAGCTGTTGTCCATAAACAGCATTTTGGCATAATTGCCCCTGTGCCCCCTCAGGAATCAGTCCAGCTGCGGAAAAGGAAGTAGGGGCCGTGTTCCATTCCGATGTTCTGGAGAGACAGAAGCAGGGGTTTATGGGATGGATAATAAGAATTGGACTGTGCTGATAAAAGGCACACTGCATATGTAGTACACTGCAGAACCAATTATAAAGTGCAGTTTAATTCAGGAACACACATCACATGAAACTTTAAACCATGAGTCTGTTTCTCGTGATGCATGCTGGGAAGTTTTCTCGCCTACAATGCAAACAACTACTTTATTACAGTATATTGTCTTGAATTCACTCTGAACGTTGTGGTGAGATCAGTGTTGCCAGGTTTGATGTTTTCCAGTCCGACAGGTGATCAAAATCCACCCAAGGTGAGTTTAAAAAAACAAACAAACAAAAAAAAAAACGCCCAAATATTATCTACAATCACAATTTATCGCAGTTTATAATTATTACAATTAGAATAAATAATAAAACAAAATTCAAGTGTGCACAGGTGATACAATGCAGATAGGAGGCTACGGACACAAACAAATAAAAGAAATTATTAAACTAACTACCGTAAGTAAAATAAAGAAATAAAATAAACTACACTTTTAAGTAAACTCAAAGAGAGTGAGACAGAGAAGTGCATGAAATAAATAATGTTCATTTCACTCTGCATAATGTAACCAAAACAGACCAAGTGGGCGGAAAACCATCCAAACTGGCAACACTGGCGCAGTTCGTTTTCTCCGTCTCAAAACTCCAGCTGAAGGTAATGTAACGAGTTTAAAATGTTTTACTTATTAACAGAGGCTGTTTTTAGCTCAGTTTCACCAGAAACAGCAAAAAATTATCGCTTGATTGTTATTTTTTACAAAATGACAGTTGAACTGTAAAGCGTGACGAAGGAGCTGAAACAAACTGTCCGCCATGCTGTATCGATATCTGGGAGTGTAAACTGTTGAATAAGGACAGGATTAGTTGGGTTAGTTGATCGTCAGTAGTTAAACACAGCTGTTATTCCTGTGAAACACAACTTTCACTGATCACTGATGGCAGTTATTCAGTCTGATTCAGCCTGCAGAGGAGGCGGAGATGAAGCGCTGCTGTCCCGCTATCTGAGCCTCTGAATGCGGCTTCAGTCGGACGGACAGCCGCTGGAAAACAACTGTTTGTGTCTGAGAGGAGTCCGAGGCATCGTTTATTCCAGGACACTTCTGGATCTCTATTGATATATTTATGTTGTATGTAGGATTTTCAATGCAGCACTTGTACTCGTAATGGTGCATTTTGCAATTGCGCTTCATTTGACAGTGACAGAGCCATTTGTTGAATAAGGAAAATTAAACTTAACTTTAATTTAAAATTAAAATTAACTTAAAATGAGATTTAAAAAAAATCTTTAAAAAAAACTTAATAAAGAAAATGGAGGAGAAAACATGTTTGTATCTTATAAATTAGTGTTGATTAATTGATTGTTAGCATTTTCAACCATTTATTAAAGAAAACACAAAGTTTGCAAGTTTGGAGAGGTGACTGTGACAAATCTGAGAAATCAGAGCACTCAGTCCCGTCCAGAAAACCCCCAAATCCAGTCCAGTCCAGTGAAATCCAGTCCGGGTCACCGTGACGTCAGTCGGGTTTTTCCTCCAGCGGCTGAGGCTTGACGACGATATGATGCGCTGATGTGTCACATTCAGGGATTAAGGACCAGGACTTGGACAAACCTTGACTTACGCAGCCAAATACAGACTCTGCTCTCCAGGCAAGTTCATCTCAGACGAGCCTATTTTCTACAGGGAGGCTCAGTGTAGATGGAGAGATCACATCAGTACGTCTCAGTCCTTCTGTGTGCTGGGCTGCTTTTTTTTAACGTCACTGCAGCTTCATGACGTCATCTAGTGGACTGATAGTAGGACTGCAGCAGTTGAAGGTAGCTCCTTCCTCTGCCTCATGCTGCTGTCTGTCTTTATTTAACTTACACTGATATTACAGGTGCAACAGATCACAAAACTCACCGCTGGGATCAGATCATGGTTATGAGTCACAAATCAGATAATTTATTAGGATCAGCAAAAAAAAAAAAACTGAACTGTACATGAAGACAAGTTTAAAAAACAGATCACATAGCTACGATCGATTACACCAGTAACTGATATGAAACAGCAAATCACCGGAGGAGCCGATGATGTAAAGGGTGATTTGTGTTTCCTCTGCAGATCTGCAGTGTGTGTGAGCTGATCTGAGTCCAGCAGCATGAATCAGTGTGAGGACAGAGAGGAGGGAGTCCCTCCCTCTAAAACCACTCTGTGTGATGAAGATGAAGCTCAGAGGTGAGATGAAGATCTCTAACTGTCCATCATGTCAGAGTTCACTCCACCATCATGGTTCACACTCAGAGCTCTGTGTGTGTTTTGTTGAAGCCCAGAGCAGCTGTGCACACCTGACTCTGCTGGACCTGAACCTGGACCTGAATCCAGCTGTGTGTCCCACAGCAGTGACTGGTCCAAGGAAATCATTATTGATTTTAAAGAAGGACATGTACCTGAAACTCTGTAAGTTTATATGAAATAGTGTTGGACAGTTTGATTCTATGTTTTAATCAATACTTTAAGTCAAAGCTGCTTGTTTCTGTTTGAAAGCTGGACAGATAAAACGTGAGCTAATTCTTTATGATTTCCTCCACAGAATTGACCAGGGGAGCTCAGAGGATCCCGGTGGTCAGTCTGAGCAGCAGGATCAAACACACCTGGATTCTATATTTATGGTCCGTACATGTACAGGTTCTGATGTTTGGTTCCACGAGTTTAGTTTGATTGCTTCATTCATACAATATTGTGTTCCAGCTGCTGCAGGAGAACCTTGTTACTTTTGTAAAGAAGGAGCTGAAGAAGTTCCAGAGGGTTCTGAGTCCAGATTGCCCAGAATGCTTTGAGAGTCTGCTAGAGAATGAGGAGGAGTCGGGTGGTGAGGATGAAGAGCAGAGGAGGAGCAGCAGAGAGGCATTTCTGAAGATCACACTGCACTTCCTGAGGACGATGAAGCAGGAGGATCTGGCTGACCGTCTGCAGAGAAGTAAGAGGATTTCTTTAAGTTATCAGCCTGATGTCTCTGTGTTTTTCTGTTTTTAAGAGCTTAGAGAGAAGTGGTTGAACAGTCACTCTTAAAGTCAGGTGCCACTCAGAGTCTCTTCTGACAAATGATAGTTAGTTTTCCCACTAAAATTAAACTCCACAAAACATGGATTAAATAAACCAAGTTTAGTCCACAGTCACACTAGTTTGATCCAGCTCTTACAAACGAAAAGGGCATTAAAGTCAAAAGTCTCCTCCTGGTTTTGCTAAAGAAAAAAACAGGAAACCACAATAGAAAAATAAGTCTCTGATCACAATTTAACAGTCTGCAAAGATTATTGGCAATATTTACAGGAGTACATTGTGCCCTGTAGTCAGTCAGGTTTGCAAAGTTGGTGTTAACTCAACCAGCAACTCCTGGTAGGAATCAAGTAAATAACCATAATACTGTTCTCACTTACTTACTGTGTAGAATATTCAGATTTAAATTATTTATGGACATTTATTTACTGGCTTACTTTTTTTTGCAAAGCTGTAAGTATCATGAAATTCTGAAAACCTCAGAACTAAACATTGACAAGAATAAACCTTACTTACTAGCTCATTCTTTTTCAGAAACAGAAGTGGTTGTTATTTCCTTGAGAGTATTCAATAATATTACTTATACTTTCAGAACATCCTGACATGTGCCAGTTTAACCTCAAATCTAACCTGAAGAAGAAGTTCCAGTGTGTGTTTGAGGGGATTTCTAAAGCAGGAAAACCAACCCTTCTGAACCAGATCTACACAGAGCTCTACATCACAGAGGGAGGGACTGCAGAGGTCAATAAAGACCATGAGGTCAGACAGATTGAAACAGCATCCAGGAAACCAGACAGACCAGAAACAACAATCAGACAAGAAGACATCTTTAAACCTTTACCTGGAAGAGATGAACCAATCAGAACAGTGATGACAAAGGGAGTGGCTGGCATCGGGAAAACAGTCTTAACACAGAAGTTCACTCTGGACTGGACTGAAGACAAAACCAACCAGGACATACAGTTCATGTTTCCATTCACTTTCAGAGAGCTGAATGTGCTGAAAGAGAAAAAGTTCAGCTTGGTGGAACTTGTTCATCACTTCTTCACTGAAACCAAAGAAGCAGGAATCTGCAGGTTTGAAGAGTTCCAGGTTGTGTTCATCTTTGATGGTCTGGATGAGTGTCGACTTCCTCTGGACTTCAACAAAACTAAAATCCTGACTGATGTTACAAAGTCCACCTCAGTGGATGTGCTGCTGACAAACCTCATCAGGGGGAAACTGCTTCCCTCTGCTCGCCTCTGGATAACCACACGACCTGCAGCAGCCAATCAGATCCCTCCTGGGTGTGTTGACAGGGTTACAGAGATCAGAGGGTTCACTGACCCACAGAAGGAGGACTACTTCAGGAAGAGATTCAGAGATAAGGAGCAGACCAGCAGAATCACGTCCCACATCAAGACATCACGAAGCCTCCACATCATGTGTCACATCCCAGTCTTCTGCTGGATCACTGCTACAGTTCTGGAGGACGTGTTGAAGACCAGAGAGGGAGGAGAGCTGCCCAAGACCCTGACTGAGATGTACATCCACTTCCTGGTGGTTCAGTCCAAACTGAAGAACGTCAAGTATGATGGAGGATCTGAGACAGATCCACACTGGAGTCCAGAGAGCAGGAAGATGATTGAGTCTCTGGGAAAACTGGCTTTTGATCAGCTGCAGAAAGGAAACCTGATCTTCTATGAATCAGACCTGACAGAGTGTGGCATCGATATCAGAGCAGCCTCAGTGTACTCAGGAGTGTTCACACAGATCTTTAAAGAGGAGAGAGGACTGTACCAGGACAAGGTGTTCTGCTTCGTCCATCTGAGTGTTCAGGAGTTTCTGGCTGCTCTTCATGTCCATCTGACATTCATCAACTCTGGAGTCAATCTGCTGTCAGAAGAACAAGAAACATCTCAGAGTTTTAAAACAAGAAAATATGAATCTCCAGAGACACACTTCTACCAGACTGCTGTGGACCAGGCCTTACAGAGTCCTAATGGACACCTGGACTTGTTCCTCCGCTTCCTCCTGGGTCTTTCACTGCAGACCAACCAGAATCTCCTACGAGGTTTGCTGACAAACAAAGGAAGTGACTCAAAAACCAATCAGGTAACAGTCAAGTACATCAAGAAGAGGATTGAAGAGAAGCTCTGTCCTGAAAGAAGCATCAATCTGTTCCACTGCCTGAATGAACTGAATGATCGTTCTCTGGTGGAACAGATCCAACAGTACCTGAGTTCAGGAAGTCTCTCCAGACATTATCTGTCTCCTGCTCAGTGGTCAGCTCTGGTCTTCATCTTACTGTCATCAGAAAAAGATCTGGACGTGTTTGACCTGAAGAAATGGTGTTCTTCTGAGTCTTCAGAGGAGGCCCTCCAGTTTCTTATGCCAGTGGTCAAAGCCTCCAGGAAATCTCTGTAAGAACATAGATATTTGCATATGCTGAAAATATATATTTTTAATGCACAATCAGTTTCATCCTCTACTTGTGTGTTAATTTCACATTGTCTCTCCAGACTGAGGGGCTGTAACCTGTCAGAGAGAAGCTGTGAAGCTCTGTCTTCAGTTCTCAGCTCTGAATCCTCCAGTCTGAAGGAGCTGGACCTGAGTAACAACAACCTGCAGGATTCAGGAGCGTCTCTCCTATCTGTTGGACTGGAGAATCCACACTGTAAACTAGAAACTCTCAGGTAAGAACAAGTTATTGACTGTTGTAATTGTGTAGGCCCCTGTCATGCCACCAAAATATTTCTGACCTGTCAAGGCATGGACTCCACAAACATCTGACGGTGTCCTGTGGTGTCTGCCACCAAGACGTTAGCAGCAAATCCTTTAAATTGGATTTTAATGGAGTGGAAGGTGTTTTTAAAAAGGTAACCTGTTCTTCTTCTTGTTCATTGTTTCCTCTCCAGACTGAGTGGCTGTAACCTGTCAGAGAGAAGCTGTGAAGTTCTGTCCTCAGTTCTCAGATCACAGTCCTCTAGTCTGACAGACCTGGACCTGAGTAACAACAACCTGCAGGATTCAGGACTGAAGCTGGTGTCTGATGGACTGAAGAGTCCAAACTGTACTCTGGAAACTCTCAGGTCAGGATTCATCAACCCAACAACTAATCTGTGCAGGATTGTGTCTGTTAATATGATTCATTACAGGAACTTTAACTAAACTTCAATGATGATTTTAAAGATTTATTCTTAATTTGTATCTGGATCAAAATGTACCTGAAGAAAAACAAAGACATGCAGGGAGGTTGATGAAGTCTTTGGAGGCTGTTTCTTCTTGTCTTTGACTGACAGCAGGAGCCTCAGATGATGTGATCATGTGATCATGTGTGTTGTTTTGTGTGTTTGCAGCCTGTCAGGTTGTCTGATCACAGAGGAAGGCTGTGCTTCTCTGGCCTCAGCTCTGAGCTCCAACCCCTCCCATCTGAGAGAGCTGGACCTGAGCTACAATCATCCAGGAGACTCAGGAGTCCAGCTTCTGTCTGCTGGACTAAAGGATCCACACTGGAGACTGAAGACTCTCAGGTATGAAGAGGCCTGCTGCAGCCACAGACAGTCAGTCTGATAGAGGAGGAGGAGCTGCAAACATTTTCTCTGTCTGTTTGCGTCATGGTGGACACATGTGGGAAACCTTTTTCCTTTGCTCTGAACACAAACATTGGTTGAACACAAACAGGTGTTATTTGTGTAGGAGGGTTCAAAGGAGAACATCTCTAGGAACTAAAATTATAATTGCCTCTTGGTAATAATTGATTCAGTTGATTCAGTGTCTGCATGCTAAAAGAGCTGCCTGTCATGTTGAGAAATATTCGTTTTCGCCGTCTTTTCAAGAATCAAATGATAAATACCCAGATCTTTTTTAAATAACCGTCTGGTCTAATTCACACCAGGTGGAGAGATGCCTTTGAGAATTAATCTTTACTTAATAAGAACTCAAATAATGAGAGTATGATTGTGAGAGTGAGGTAACGTCCATGTTTCCATGCTGAAAGAGGAAGTGCTGCTCTGACCCTCCTCCTCCTCCTTTCAGGGCGGAGCCTGCTGGAGTCCGATGGTTGAGACCAGGTCTAAGGAAGTGTAAGTGTGTTTTTAATTTTAATTCATGAAAACAAAGCAGCACACATTCAACTATCCTGTTAAAGACTTTTTACATCTCTGACGTCTTCTGCTAAATTCACTGCCATATTTCCCTCGAAGACTTCTGATTTAATAAAACAACAGTTATAAACATTTTTAAACTGTGTCATTAAGACAAAAACGTCACATATATTCCTTTTTACATGGCACGAAAATTAATACCAAATTATATTAAATGTTCACCAAATGAATTAGTGTGTGTTTATGACTTGTAGGAAATCAAATGCCATTAGTCTGGTTTCACTAAAGTTCAAATGATTTGAAGTGGGGTTATGTGATGTAATTAATAGTCAGTCTGTTATCCACAGGACAGAGACAGAGAGAAATCTGTGGATTTCGACACTCAGCATTATCATGTTTTCACCACTACTCTTTGCAGACAGATGGGCCTTTAATTTTCCTAACCATAGTACTTTGTGTTCCTCAGAATAAAAGCACCTGTGTGCTGCTGAGTCAGAATCAGCAGTTTATGGTAGAAACAACAAACACAAGAAAATAAAAATGAGTAATTATGAAAGCAGCGACTAAATGCCAGACACATCATGAGATACAACTAATACTTCTCGTCTTTTTCTCTCCATCAGATTCGTGTGAACTCACATTCGACACAAACACAGCAAACAAAGAGCTCAAACTGTCTGATGACAAGCGGAAGGTGACACGTGTGAAGGAGCTTCAGTCGTATCCTGATCATCCAGACAGATTTGACCGCTGTCCTCAGCTGCTGTGTAGAAACTGTCTGACTGGTCGCTGTTTCTGGGAGGTGGAGTGGACAGGAGAGGTTCACATCTCAGTGAGTTACAGAGGAATCGGCAGGAGAGGAGACAAAGAGGACTGTTTGTTTGGAGGGAATTATCAGTCCTGGACTCTGGAGTGCTATGATGGTGGTCGTTACGCTGTCTATCACAATAACAGCGGAACATCCATCTCCTCCTCCTCCTCCTCCTCCTCCTCCTCCTCCTCCGTCTCTGACAGAGTAGCAGTGTATGTGGACTGTCCTGCTGGCTCTCTGTCCTTCTACAGAGTCTCCTCTGACACACTGATCCACCTCCACACCTTCAACACCACGTTCACTGAACCTCTGTATCCTGGATTTGGGTTTGAGTTTCAGTTCATGTCTGGTTCCTCAGTGTCTCTGTGTCCTCTGTAGGCGTCTCCTGCTGTTGGAGAAACATCCTTCTCGCCAATGAACAGTTGTGTTGAGTCTGTGCAATCACAGTGAGCAGTTCCTGCTTCCCTGAACAGGGAGCTGACCAATCAGAGCAGAGTGGGCTTTTCAGGAGGCGGTACAGGAACTAAAGCAGTGTTTCAAAGAGAGGGTGAATAAAAAAGGTGCAAAAATGGCTGTTATCAGAAAAATAATCTGTTTTATGATCATTGTTTCTGATTGGAT
Organism: Lutjanus erythropterus; assembly: GCF_056507025.1. NCBI lineage: Eukaryota > Metazoa > Chordata > Actinopteri > Lutjaniformes > Lutjanidae > Lutjanus > Lutjanus erythropterus. Next base: position 18,197,359 of record NC_139340.1, on the reverse strand, counting down.
GGATTCAAGAAGTTATCATCACCCCATGCTGCAATTATCCCTGGTCTCCCCCACTAGGTAGCAATCAGGTCTGTGTACATTTTATGTTGGCAGTTAATATTATAGTTAAGATCATGTTTATAGACACTTTCTCACTTCTGATGCATCAAATACAGCTGTACAACAACTGTACCTCAAACTGTGATGAAATAATATCTGTCTCACTCACTGAGTATCCCATGGCAACGATACTTTCTTTAAAAACAAGTTGTAACGTATAAAAGTAGTAAGAAAAGTTATGCATACTGTTTGAAATTGCTTATATTTATTCCAGTAAAAGTGGTTTGTTTGTTATTAGTGTTGAGAAAAACGGTCAAACCATAGTTGCAGAATTGAAAAGCCTTTCGTTCACTGTGTTTACATGTGTCCTGAGTTTGAGTGCTTTTTGAAACCTCTTGTCTGAACGGTATCATGGTGTTTTCCCTCATGTCCACTGGATGGCAGCAGTGTCTCACTGGCGCTACACAGAAACAGAGAAATCCAACTTTTCCACTTTTTTATGACTCATTATGCATTTTCACCCTGCATCCTGTATGCACAGTACTGTTACAAACTGATATGCTTTCATACATGGTTTGTTTGGTTGGTTGTGTTTTGTTTTGTTTTTTTCATAATATTCTGAGATAGTGTAACCCTGAAAATTTGAACTCTGCAGATTCTGCAGAAATACAGTACAAATACACAAACACAGCTGGATTGTTACAGTAAAGCATTTTTTAAATCCAGAACAAAGAATAGAAAAAGGAATTTTAGTAAACCTGCTGCTGATTCTCATCCTTCCTCTCACACCTCTACATTGAATCATTGTTTTTAATTGTTTTAACTTTTTTAGATCTGTCCAACAGTAATTAACACTCTGTTAAAGTACTCTTTATTTTTAAAACTCACTAAAGCAGCTTTCTGGAGTCTAAATAAGATCACTGATGATGTCCTCAACGTGTGTTTTATCTTTATGTCCTCACATTAAACAGTTATGATTAATGTTTAACGCTGACACGCCTCTCTGGATGTTCCTGATCAAGGTTTAATTTTATTCTCTCTGAATGTCGTGGTGCAGGTTGTTTCCTCTGGCTAAAGCTCCAGGTGAAGGTAATAACACATTTTAAATTCTTTACTTGATAACACAAGCTTTCGTCAGTTTATTCTCACTAGAAACAGCAAAAAAATCTGCCATGTGATTGTTCATTTCTCCAAATTGAAAGCTCTGAGTTGAACTGTGTGATGAAGGAGGTGAAACAGCCTCCATTAAAATTTCTGCCATGTTGTGTTGAGAGATTGGGAGTGTGGATGGTGGAATGAGTAAAGTTAGTTGAAGCGGAAACAACAGGAAGGAGAATTTAAATTAAAATTCATATTTTAGCATTTTGGAAGGGCTTTATTGAAATTGTCAGTCTTTTTATCTTGCAAAGATCTGCTTTTGTAACTGCCAGTTGTAGAATGTAACTAAGTGCATTTTCTTCAGTATTGCACTTGCAGTACTTGTTCTTTCCCTGAGTATTTCTTCCTTCACTGCACATCTCACAGGGGGATATTTGACTTTTTGCTTTTGTATATTTTGTTAAAAATATCCACCATGTTGTGTCAGGAGTTTGAGAGAAGTCACAGGTCATTTAACAATTAAAATATAATTTGTTGAACAATGAAGCCTCTAAAATAAATATGTTTTTATATCATGATAATTTAAATGAAACAGTCTGCAAACTCTTCACAGAACCTTTGGCAGAATGTCACAGAACCCTATTTAAGAACCACTGTACTATACTACTACTATATACATTAAATTACCTAAAAGTTTATGAAGAAGTTAAAACTTGCTCCACCTAAACCAAATACAACATTAAAGTAAACAACACAATAATGTAACAGAGACAGGAGCCACTCTGATAATCATTGTTCTCAGAGATCAGATATCATATTTATTGCTGTGGACTTTGGGTTCCTCGTCAGGGATCAAGGTTCTGCTTTATTGTCATTATACAACACATGGTTATACAATGAAATGCATTTGTACCTCCTCCACACCACACTTATGAAATAAAGAGGAACAGTGATAAGTAGGGTGGTGCAAAGGTTAATGTGTTTACTAAGACAAGGACACAAAGGGATTCATTTATCATTTACAACAAGGTTGTAAAACAAGATTTTGGTGCATTCCTCTCTTTGATTGATTGGAATTGACTGAAGACATAAATAAGTGAACATAACAGAATAATGTTAAGTTCACTGATGCAGTAAAATGTGTCTCCCAGTCTTCAATCCAAGACATACCTATTCATTTACATCTTAAAACTGCTGATTTAACAAAAAAAAGTTAAGTGCCACAGAGGCAGAAGTTTACATTTCTTACTGCGAGTTACTGTAGTCATTTAAACATGTAAAACAACAAACCTTTCTATTTTAATTTTTCCACTCTCTAGTTTTCACAGTTAGAGAAGAAATAAAATAGGGAAACACAATGCACATTTGTAATCTTAGATTAGAAGTAGCTTGTTATTTTAATGAACATAATGTTGCATTTCTTTTCATTCAGGCATTCAGGTGACTCTCTTAAATTCCCTCTGCTTTAACAGCCTGAGTTAAGTGTGATTAAGAGTGATTTATTCCAAAACTTTATCATCAAAAATGAAAATAAATTATACTTGTTTCCATTTTTAGAGCTTTACTTTGGTTAATGTCTTTCTTCCAGCATAAGCTTAATGTTTTTCTTTAAACAACCCAACAGAGTAGCTTATACACACTTATACCAAAAGAATAATGATTGTTTGGAGGGGTCACACAGGTGTGGCCCACAATAGCCTACCAGTTATTAGTGATTGACTCTTCTGCATATCAGAGTTCACTCCACCGTCATTATTCACACTCAAAGCTCTGTGTGTGTTGTGTTGAAGCCAAGACATGCAGCATGAAGCAGACTCTGACGGACCTGAATCTGGACCTGAACCCAGCTGTGTGTCCTTCAAGAGTGACTGGTCAACTGATCGTCATATTGATTTTAAAGGACAACCCTCTGCTACGAAGAGGTAAACTGATAGTAACATTAAAATATAACTGATTCATGTTGTAACTGTTATTTATAAGGAAGTTTTTGTAAAGCTTCTATAGCTGATGTTTACTTGCAACATTCAGTCATTCTTTCTTGCTTACACATATATTTGCACATTGAACATTCTCCAGTGCAACCACAGTGTTCTAGCAGCAGTGCAGATCATATCCTGCTTTTATGTATTTCTACCAGGAGAAAGCTGGAAAAAACAGAACCCAGCAGTGTCTCCACGAAGAGGCGTATGAAGCGTGGTGAATCCCTCAAAGATGGACATCATTCTATTGATCAAAGGTGAAGATTTAGAACTGATTTATAAAACCAAAAGCATTTGTTTTCAACAGATTCTCAGTTGTGAAATCTGCAGTTTTTAAAACTAAACTGACTTTTATTGAAGTTCTCTGCAGAGCAATCAGCCTTGTGGGCCAAATGCACTGAAATCAATAATTAATGTGCATAGATTGATGCTCCTATGGCACAAAGTCAAACACCTTAGAACCAGCAGTATTTTCGGAAAATGTCATTGCGCCTGCATCTACAGAGACCCCCACCTGCCACCCATACTTATTTTCTCTGTATTTTTCTGTGCTCAGGTTGCCTTATCAACCCAAACTGTTGGTATTTGACGTCCTGGAACTGAGACTCAGTGGAAGAATTTAACTGTAGAGTTTTAAATTCATGCTAAACTCACACATCTGCTACCACACAACCCTGTGGCTGCTCAGATGAGCTTTTTCATCACAAATGAACTGGAAGCTCTTGGAAGCAGACTGAGACACTCTTTTAAATGTGGTTGTTTGGGCTGCACCACATTGATTGACAGCTTTCACAACAGCCGTAGCGAAATGAACTGAACAGGCAAAGCCTTAGACCAGAGACACACAGGAAGTGAAAGTGATGGAATATGTCATTTCAGAGCAGTGGTCTGACTGAGCACAGCAAGTGAGTATGTATGTGTTTAGACAGACATAAAGTGAGCTAATTCTTCATGACTCCTCCACAGAGTCGACCAGGAGGGCTTAGAGGTTCCAAGTGGTCAGTCTGTCCAGCAGTATCAAGCACACGTTGACTCCGTACTGATGGTCTGTACATCTCTTCTTTATACAGTAATCTCTGTTCTGCAGTTTTAAGATCCAACATGGATCTGATGTTTGGTTTCATGATCTTAGTTTGACTCTGTCATTTATTTAATGTTCCATTCCAGCGGCTGGAGGAGAGCATATCTGCTTTTGTGAAGAAGGAACTGAAGAAGGTCCGAAAAGTTCTGATTTCAGGTTCTGATGAGCGTGGGGAGGAGCAAGAACAGACAGGGAGCAGCAGTGAGGCATTTCTGAAGATCACACTGCACTTCCTGAGGAGTATGAAGGAGGGGGAGTTGGCTGACTGTCTGCAGAGCAGTAAGATGATTTGTCTGTTTAAAACATTGGATCAATGGGACATTTTCTAATGTCTCAAGAGATGTAGGAAAATATGTTACGATATGCGTCATATTTTCTACTACTAATTGATTTTCTTGTTTCTTGTTGTGCATTTATCAGAAAGTCATTCTGGAGTTTGTCAGCGTAAACTTAAATCTAACCTTAAGAAGAAGGTCGAGCATTTCTTTGATGGAATTGCTAAAGCAGGAAACAAAGCCCGTCTGAAGGAGACCTACACAGAGCTCTACATCACAGAGGGAGGGACTGGAGAGGTCAGTGGTGACCATGAGGTCAGACAGATTGAAACAGCATCCAGGAAACCAGACAAACAAGAAACACCAATCAGACAAGAAGACATCTTTAGACCTTTACCTGGAAGAGATGAACCAATCAGAACAGTGATGACAAAGGGAGTGGCTGGCATCGGGAAAACAGTCTTAACACAGAAGTTCACTCTGGACTGGACTGAAGACAAAACCAACCAGGACATACAGTTCATGTTTCCATTCACTTTCAGAGAGCTGAATCTGCTGAAAGAAGAAAAGTTCAGTTTGGTGGAACTTGTTCATCACTTCTTCACTGAAACCAAAGAAGCAGGAATCTGCAGGTTTGAAGAGTTCCAGGTTTTATTCATCTTTCACGGTCTGGATGAGTGTCGACTTCCTCTGGACTTCCACAACAATGCGATCCTGACTGATGCTACAAAGTCCACCTCAGTGGATGTGCTGCTGACAAACCTCATCAGGGGGAAACTGCTTCCCTCTGCTCGCCTCTGGATAACCACACGACCTGCAGCAGCCAATCAGATCCCTCCTGAGTGTGTTGACATGGTGACAGAGGTCAGAGGGTTCACTGACCCACAGAAGGAGGACTACTTCAGGAAGAGATTCAGAGATGAGGAACAGAGCAGCAGAATCATCTCCCACATCAAGACATCACGAAGCCTCCACATCATGTGTCACATCCCAGTCTTCTGCCGGATCACTGCTACAGTTCTGGAGGACGTGTTGAAGACCAGAGAGGGAGGAGAGCTGCCCAAGACCCTGACTGAGATGTACATCCACTTCCTGGTGGTTCAGTCCAAACTGAAGAACGTCAAGTATGATGGAGGATCTGAGACGGATCCACACTGGAGTCCAGAGAACAGGAAGATGATTGAGTCTCTGGGAAAACTGGCTTTTGATCAGCTGCAGAAAGGAAACCTGATCTTCTATGAATCAGACCTGACAGAGTGTGGCATCGATATCAGAGCAGCCTCAGTGTACTCAGGAGTGTTCACACAGATCTTTAAAGAGGAGAGAGGACTGTACCAGGACACAGTGTTCTGCTTTGTCCATGTGAGCTTTCAAGAGTTTCTGGCTGCTCTTTATGTCCACTTGAAATTCACCAACTCTGGTAAAAATCTGCTGTTGCAAGAAAAATCAACCTGGCATGAATCTGGAGAGAAAAACCTCTACCAGTGTGCTGTTGACATCACCTTAAAGTGTCAAAAGGGAAACAAGGACTTGTTCCTCCGCTTCCTCCTGGGTCTTTCACTGCAGACCAACCAGACTCTCCTGCGTGGCCTTCTGATACAGACAGAAAGTGACTCAAAAACTAAACAGGAAACGGTCGAGTACATCAAGAAGAAGATTGAGGAGACTCCCTCTGCAGAGCAAAGCATCAATCTGTTCCACTGCCTGAATGAAGTGAATGATCGTTCTCTGGTGGAACAGATCCAACAGTACCTGAGTTCAGGAAGTCTCTCCAGACATTATCTGTCTCCTGCTCAGTGGTCAGCTCTGGTCTTCATCTTACTGTCATCAGAAAAAGATCTGGACGTGTTTGACCTGAAGAAGTTCTCTGCTTCAGAGGAGGCTCTTCTGAGGCTGCTGCCAGTGGTCAAAGCCTCCAAGAAAGTTCTGTAAGTGAGATTTATTCATCAATAAATATACTGCAGTCTTTCACATGGAAAACTCTTATTAACTGTTTCCTGACTGTTGTCTCTTCAGACTGAGTGGCTGTAACCTGTCAGAGAGAAGCTGTGAAGCTCTGTCCTCAGTTCTCAGCTCACAGTCCTCTAGTCTGAGAGACCTGGACCTGAGTAACAACAACCTGCAGGATTCAGGACTGAAGCTTCTGTCCACTGAACTGGAGAGTCCACACTGTGCCCTGGAAACTCTCAGGTCAGATCACATCACAGTTTGTCTCAGATTAAGTTATTTCTCTATTTTTTTAAAAAACCAGTTTAATTTACACGTCTGTATTCCTATATCTTGTCTTTCAGGATTTACAGTCACACAGTATAGACCAAAAACAAAACATATGAATTATTGCTGAGATTTAGTATCTAATATGTTTTTATATAATTTGATTTTAAATACTTATTTCTAATTCAGGTTTGCAGTAAAAGAGTAAGGATTTTAATATGTGCTGAGAAGTGATTTTTACTGTATATACTGTAAAAAAAGGAGACATTAGGGACATTAGATTGAACATTTAACACAAATGTTGTTTGCTGTCATAAATTTTTCTGATCAGACTGAGTGGCTGTAACCTGTCAGAGAGAAGCTGTGAAGCTCTGTCCTCAGTTCTCAGCTCACAGTCCTCGAGTCTGAGAGACCTGGACCTGAGTAACAACAACCTGCAGGATTCAGGACTGAAGCTGGTGTCTCATGGACTGAAGAGTCCAAACTGGAAACTGGAAACACTCAGGTCAGATCAAGTCACCATTTGCCTTAAACTATTTTAGACATTTCTTTAAGTTATTTATTTATTTGTTTATTTTTTAAACATTTAATTCAAACAACTCTTGTACAAGATATGTTTGATTTTTCCAAAGTATTTTGTCTCATTCAAACTTATGTGCAATACAAATATTAACTCTGGCTGAGATCAAAAAACAAATTAGTGTGCTGATATCATGTGCCTTAGTGAATGCCTGTTTATTTCAAATGATCATGTCCCCAACATTTTCAGAGTATAACAGTAAGGATGTTAACATGCCTGAACGAGATATTGTATCACAAAAATCTCAGACTCAACATTTTGACACAAATGTTTTTTGTTGCCTTGTTGTTACGACCCCCAAGTTGGGCTAGGGGATGAGGGCTGCAACATTAAATACATTTTCCCAGGAGAAAAAGGAAGGAAGGAGAACTGAGACAAAATGATGTAAACAAAAGTTCTTTTATTAACAAATGTGTCAAATTAGGTTAACAGATTAAATCAAAACAGGGTAACTTAACCTACTAAATTAAACAACACACACACAAAAGACAACAAGTGTCCATGCTAGCCAGGGAGGCTAACAAGAACACAACACAGAACAACACAGAGTGCCTTTGCTAGCTGGTGGGACTAGCAAAGCACATGGGGGCGTGCAAACGAGTGCCCTTGCCAAGCATGGCAGTAACAAGGCACAGGAAACACAAAGACAAGTGACTTCACTAGCAGAGAGCGCTAGCAAAACACTTGTCAACAACCACAAGTAGTCTAACCTGCTGCTGCAGGATTAGTCTACAGACTAGCAGACTTTAGTCCCACTGGCCCTGACTGGCTGCACTCTCCAGGCTTTTAAGCACCAGGTCCTGATTGCAGAGCAGCTGCACCTGATGCCAATCACTGCAATCTGCGAGGGGGGGGGGGGCAGAACCTGGGCACAGGAGATCACAGCACCACAAAGACACTGTGGCACCTAACACTTGTTCATTATTTCCTCTCCAGACTGAGAGACTGTAACCTGTCAGAGAGAAGCTGTGAAGCTCTGTCCTCAGTTCTCAGCTCACAGTCCTCTAGTCTGAGAGACCTGGACCTGAGTAACAACAACCTGCAGGATTCAGGACTGAAGCTGGTGTCTGATGGACTGAAGAGTCCAAACTGTACTCTAGAAACTCTCAGGTCAGGATTCAACTGATGACCATTTAAAATTGGATTTACACTTGTGAATAAACAGCTAACATGTATGGGAGTTTATAGTTTATCTACCCATCTCCAATCCTTAAGCACTGGTTAAAGGCTAAAGAACAGATTTATGACTTAGTTTGATACCTTTTTTAAACTTAATTGATTTTTGGTTTATGACCTAATACCAGCAAAATGAATTGTCTAATCTATATTTTATCAGGTCAGTATCACCACTCAAAAAATATAAAAGTAATAAAATAGATAATAAGCCAATAAAAGGAAAAAAAAACAGCCACAGGTAGTTTTATTTAATCTATTTATTTAATTTTCTTCTTGTCTTTGACTGACAGCAGGAGCCTCAGATGATGTGATCATGTGATCATGTGTGTTGTTTTGTGTGTTTGCAGCCTGTCAGGTTGTCTGATCACAGAGGAAGGCTGTGCTTCTCTGGCCTCAGCTCTGAGCTCCAACCCCTCCCATCTGAGAGAGCTGGACCTGAGCTACAATCATCCAGGAGACTCAGGAGTCCAGCTTCTGTCTGCTGGACTAAAGGATCCACACTGGAGACTGGAGACTCTCAGGTATGAAGAGGCCACAAGAAGCCTGCTGAAGCCGCAAATAATCAGTGTGATGAACAAGGAAACAATCTGGTGGCAGATCATTACTGAATCTTTAAGTTTTGTTATTTATAATTTTAGTTAACTGCAGTTATTGAAAGTTAAAACTGGTTCCATTCAATGAAGGATTCAAAGGGATTCAGTCTGAAGTACAGTACAGTACAATCCAGTACAGTTTCCAACTCTACATTTGAACTGTGTATGAGAGTGAGGTAACGTCCATGTTTCCATGCTGAAAGAGGAAGTGCTGCTCTGACCCTCCTCCTCCTCCTTTCAGGGTGGAGCCTGCTGGAGTCCGATGGTTGAGACCAGGTCTGAGGAAGTGTAAGTGTGAAATGAAGCAGCACACATTCAGCCATCTTCAAAGTGTGACATCACTCATTCAATTCTCTGATGTCATCATCAATTTTGCCAATTAATGAACAAATCAAACAGATTGATTAATAACTGCAGCTGTGTTGTGTCTCGTTCTCTCCATCAGATTCCTGTGAACTCACAGTCGACACAAACACAGTGAACAGACGCATCAAACTGTTTGATGACAACAGGAAGATGATGTATGTGGAGGAGCGTCAGTCATATCCTGATCATCCAGACAGATTTGATGTCTGTCCTCAGCTGCTGTGTAGAACTGGTCTGACTGGTCGCTGTTACTGGGAGGTCGAGTGGAGAGGAGGGCTTTTCATTTCAGTGTCTTACAGAGCGATCAGAAGGAGAGGAGACACAGCTGATTGCAGGTTTGGAGAGAACGATCAGTCTTGGAGTCTGATCTGCTCCGATGGTTCTTACACTGTCCATCACAATAACAGGAGAATACCCATCTGCTCCTCCTCCTCCTCCTCTTCCTCCTCTGTCTCTCACAGAGTAGCAGTGTATGTGGACTGTCCTGCTGGCTCTCTGTCCTTCTACAGAGTCTCCTCTGACACACTGATCCACCTCCACACCTTCAACACCACATTCACTGAAACTCTTTATCCTGGATTTGGGTTTGTGTTCTGGTCCAAGTTTGGTTCCTCAGTGTCTCTGTGTCCTCTGAAGGAGGGTTAGGACAAACATGTGCAACAACAGAAGACGTGATGAGCAGCTAATATTACTGACTCCCCCAGAAGAAAAGTTTGTACATTTATAAAGTTAAATGCAACAATCTTGTGCATTTTGAGAGCAAAATTAAGAGATTAACCTTGTGATCCTGTAAACAGTTTAATCATAATCACATTGTTGGTGTAGATATGAGTGATGATGACACAGAAAAAAAGTCACACTCCTGGCATGGCTAACAAGATCAGACCCAGTTCTGTGAAGGTGCAAATGCACACACTCTCACTCATTCAAGTGCATAGATCACATTTACATGAATACATAATAATACAGACATAACCCAAATAATGGCATTAAACTTAATCAACATAAAGCCTGTCTCCCTTCTATGTTTCTCTCTTCCATTTTACTGTCTTCCAATTTCACACACATTCATTTATCTATGAAAGTCTGCTCCTCTAAAGTAGGTCAGGTCTCTGTGAAATGATGTACTCAATCCATTTTGACCACATTCTCCTAATTTTTTTTCTATTTGCATTTTTATAGAAAGGGCTTGTCTCTCCGTTGTGTAGATTTCATGAATAATTTTAAACCAGTAAAATTCTGCATTTTCTTGTGGATGTCCAGTCAGTGTTGATGGTAAATGTAGTCAACTGAAGCAACAAAATCCTCTGTGGAATTTGTAAATTGAATAAGTTAAATATTATCACAAGTCTTGTAATGAAGTTCAATAACCTGCAGTGAAACTGTTCCTGTACTGAGTCACAGGAGGGCCATAAAAAAGAATAAATCTGTAAAAGAATAATATAATACAGACAAAAGGTCATTAAGTCATGTCATTATTTATGCTGTCAGGTTTTTCAGGGTTAAGTTTTATATTTATGAAAAACAAGAAAACAAAAAAACAAAATTGTTCTCTCACTTCTGTCAAAAAAATCAAACTGTCCAACAGTAACTTTGTTGGAAAAAGATGTGAACATTTACAAGACGAGCTGCAAATGTAGGATCACTGACGTGCTTCAGCAGTCAAACTGTCTGTCTTTTTTTCTTTAAGACATTTGCTGAATTTTTCAGGAAGACTTTAGCTATAAATACATCAAATTTTATTTATTTTATTGTTCCATTTTAGAGAAAAAGTTTGATAAATTCAGCTCAAATTAATTGTAGAGTCTTTCAATAAAAACCTCGTACATTACATTTAAGTCCACTGAGGGGTGGACAGGAAGAACTTATTCGGACGCGTGTTCTTGGCAACTACAATAAACTAATGTCCAATACGCCGGTCTCTTTGGATTCAGTGACCCATTTATTTTCATGTACTCACCTTCACACAGGTAAATCATTATATGTTGATTATTCTTTCTCTGACAGGTTTCCATCTCAGGCAAGTATCCATTTAACAGTTTCAGTTCCAATACATTGTCCAACAATCTTCCATGCTGCCACACACGGTCAAAAAACTGTTTGCTTGCCCCTGTTCACACACCTGCTGCTCATCAGCTTCACCTTATATCACCTGTGTTTCTGCCCTAGTGCTCCACCCTGTGTACAAACAACAAAACTGCATTTTCTATTTACATATAATTATCTCTAATTAATTAACCAAGAAACAAAAGAAATAAAAAATATTACTGTGGCTCCAACATTAATTAATACATGAAATTATTGCTGTATTGCCAGTCTTTCTCTTTGAACGTTCCCAGCAGCGGTTCTGTAACAGAAACCAGATGAGCATCAAAATCCAAACGCTGCCTGCTTTGACAGGGTTTTCATGACTGCAGAGAGAAGAAGAGAGGAGGAGGAGTAGGGAAGAAGGCAGTGAAGGAGAGGGTGATGCTGGATCACTTCAAGTTCTCCTGCAGAGACCAGATATACTAATATTACCATTTGCTCAATGCACTATCATCAACTGTCTATAACTGTAACAGTCTCAGACATTTAAGAGGTGTCTCTCAGAGTTTTTTCACTTTTTTCTTTCTTTCCTCCTGACTTTTTGTTTTTCTAATTATTAGACTATATGGTTCATTTGAGTTCTCTTCATTGTGAAAAACAAAGAAAATGTTGTAAAAGTTACCAATGAGAGTTGTCTGTGGTTTTCACTTGAACACAACACTCAAACAAAAAGTGCTATATAGTGCCATGTAAAGGTGATCCATCAACATCATCATGTCATAAGAACAATAAAGCTACATGAACTTGGTTGATCACAGGGACTGTTTTCTTTTTTCTACTTGGAAACAGTTTTGGAGTCTCTACAGACACAATTAGATCAAATGATTCACAAGTGACAATGAAAAATATAGAGGGTGGTATCAGTGCCGTCCAAGACAACATGAAGGTCTTGAGCTCCTCCACCTGTCAGCAGGAGGCGTTCAGGTAGGTGACAGAATGACAAACTGAGTTTGAGTTGAACAGTTGTTTTAGTCCAGTGGTTAAACTTCAGGCTTTATTGTCTCAAGGTTAATAGTTCACTTCCCTCTTCTCATACGTACTTCCATCCTTCCTTGAGTACATTAGGATTAATATCATGTGTGTTTTATGTTAATTTGATATTAAGAGTGCAGCTGGAGAATATTTTTGAGATATGAATGGATCTTGATACTGACAGACTGAGCAGCAGGAGCTGATAAACAACTTATTAAACACTCACAAGCTTCTTTAAAGAACTTTGTTGCTTTAAACACATGAAATCTTAAACACTCATGTTGTTAACTGGTTGATTATCATTCAGATAAGTGGTTGCAGGTGAACATCAAACAGGTTAAGATCAATCATCTCTACAGACACAGTGACCCAGAGCAGCCTGTAGGGGGCGTATTGTGCTGCTGTCTTTAAAGACAAGAGCACATGTCCTCAAGCAGGAATCAAACCAACAGTCAGGTGATCAGATAATCTGAATCACAGCAGCTCCTCCTCCTGAGCATCACTTTGTCTGTGATTCTTTTAGAGTTGTTGAAGAAACTTGTGCTTTTAAAAGTCTGTCAAGTTTGAACCCACAACCTTAAAATCTTGAGTCCAACACAGAACTGAATGAGCTAATGAGTCCTGCTTGATGAAACTGGTCCCTCAAAGCACTTAAGTCATGATATGACATGTCAACAAGTCTTCTTTGCACTGACACGTCTTTATGTCTTCACTTTAGGTGCTGGACTTCAAAAATCCCTGAGCCTCATAAGAATGAAACCAAAGCAGTGGTCTAAGTTCCTAAGCCAACAAATCACAGATACTTCTGAAGATCTTTTCACTCTTTCTTTTGGACACGAGCTTTCAGATTTTAAAACTCTGTGTGAGGCCTGACGTTTGAACCCAGCAAGCAGTTGACCTCTGTGTCTTAAAGCTTTTCACTCTTTCAGTTGGACACAGCTCTCAGAACCAAAGAGAAGATTTGAACCTGGGTCCTCAGAACCTCCAGGCAGGGTTCCACCTTCACAAGCCGATGACTCAGAGACACATGAAGGCTGTTTCTCCGAGGTTTTAACTCTGTAAGTTGGACACAGGAATCAAAAATAACACACAGTTTGAACCTGGGGCCTCAAAATGTCCAAGTGCTGCTCTGCCGTCCTAAGTCAATGAACCAGAACCCTGAGAACCCTTTTATATTTCATGGTTTTATTTACTACACTCAGGAATTCTACTGAGAACCTTTTAGTGTGGCAGCAAGAACCCAGTCAGAGTGTTCTGGTGAGAACCTTTTGTATTTCATCTGTTTTATCTAGTGCACATTTGGGGGTTCTACCGAGAATCATTTTATATCCCAAGGGTTTTACCTGGAACCCACTGAGGGGGAACTCTTTCTTCTACAAAGGGTTCTTAGGTTGAAGGGGGTTCTTAATGAAACCCTTTGTCATACAAAGAAGCCTTTACAAAACCTTTCTTCAAAAAAGGGTTCTTCAGAAGTAAATGGTTCTGGATAGAACGTCAGGCCTTCAGGAAGAACCCTTTTGGAACCCTTATTTGTAAGACTGTAACACAAAAGCAGTCTAAATAAGAGAACGTCTGTTAACAGTCTGATTTACGATCCAAACCACAAAGAGGTTGAGATGTTACATTAAATGTACATTAAAAATACAGTGTAATGTGTTTTTGACTGATATTTAATTGATTAAAGTACAAAGATGAGATATTTAATTATCAAACTGATAAACTTTATTTTTTCTTGTAAATATAAAGTTTGATCTCAACAACATGTTTTAATAAAAAAGTTGTGACAGGAACAACAAAAGACTGAAAGTTGCTGGAAACTCAGAAACATGAACAATCAACAGGTAAACAGGTGAAAAAAAAACCCTTTACAATCTCTTTAATAAAATCAACAAAGTCCAGTTTTAATCACTGAGGCTCTTTCAGGCTGCTTGGTCTGATTAATCAATAACTGCATTAGAAATTATTTCATTTTCATACAGAATAATAACTGTCCTTTAATATTCCTGCAGTGTCTTTCAGTTGTGAACATGAATCCAATATTATTTATTTATTTATTTATTTATTTATTTATTATTATTATTATTATTATTATTATTATTATTATTATTATTATTATTATTATTCATTTTCAGATTTAAAATCATATTGAATTAATGTAGAAAAAATACAGAATCAAACTTTTCACAGATCACATGACTAAATTACATGGATGTGTTTAATAATCACATTTAAAAACGGATGTCGTGTGGTGTAAGTGTTGTTGTAGTCTTTAATCCAGTGTTGAGCTTCAGAGCTGATAAGACATAAAATAAATGGTCATGTTTGAAACACAAAAGGTAAAACTGCATAAAAGAAAGAAAATATTCCTCTTAGGTGACAGCGTTTATAATCGTGTCTTCGGTTCCCTCTAGTGGTCAAATCCGGAAACTACATCCTTATGTTAAAGATTTTATTTTGAAGTCTGAATATGTTGTTGTGTTTGTCTTCATACTGACGACCTGATAGTTCTGTTAAATCATGTTTGATTAGTGTCCTTCAGTGGTCACATAACGGAACTACAGTTTTCTCATTTTTAAATAAAACCTGGAAAAAAAGTAGAAATGCATATTAAATATATACAAAAATAAAAATACATAAATAAAATATTGCGGTCTTAAATAAAATTAGACACTATTACATAATGAGAACTTTCAATAGAAACAGCGGTGCGTTTTAGTTCACTTCGTAAACGTTTCTGACTTCATATGAGTGAAGATATGAAAGATGGATTAAACGTATTAAACTCTTAGCAACAGACGAGAAGGAGGCTTTCGTTAGCTTCGGCTAATGATGTAAGCTAATAGGGAGATATTTTTTTTGTTTTTAAGACAACTTTATTAAGTGTATAACAAATAGATTACATTCAAACATGGTATGAAACATCTTGAAACACTTCCTATACAGACAACCGACAAACATCTTGTCACTCACGTACGTAAAACTGTAGTCTTTTAATGTCTTTTATTGATTATTAATCATTAATCCCTGTATCAAAGCAGTATCACACTCAGAGCAGGAGCTTTGCTGCCCTCCTGTGGCCACAGTCAGTAACTACATCTCCTTTTGTTATAAAGTTAGACACAATAACATAAAGAAAACGTCCGTTGAAACATGAAAAATAAAATTCAAAAACAGCGGTGGGTTTGATTTTAATTGTTGGAATATTTTTTTAGCCAAAGTATCAGTTTCTAACCGTTTCTGACTTCATAGTGGTGATGAGTTTGTTTATTTAAAATATGAATGAAACGTATTAAACTCTTTATACCAGACAACAGTCCGGAAGGAGAGTAAGGCTTTCGTTAGCTTCGGCTAATGCTGTAAACTAATCAAGAGACTTGAAGGGCAACAACTGTGTGACTAACAGGATAAAAGTAGAACTAAAATGAATCCTGATGAGCTTCTCCGCTTGCTCTTGTTTTTTTTTTTTTTTTTTTTTTTTTTTGCATTAGTATAATAATGTTCAAATGACAGACGAGTCGTCTTTCATGAATTATCAACATTAATCCGTGTATTAAAGTAAAATCCAAAAAGAGTTGTGTTTCAGTGCCCTCCAGTGGCCACAGTCAGTAACTACAACTACATGTTTATAAAGTTAGACGCAATAACACAAACAAAACTTCCGGTTACACATTGAAAATAAAATTCAGTGAGGTGAGGTTTTAGTTTTAGTTTGTGTTTTAGTCATGAACAAGAAAACACCGTTTTGCGATCGTGTCCCACATGGTGATACTTCTAGAGGACAATTAATTAATAACGCTAAGTCTAACTTTATAATAAAATAAATTAAAACAGTACATTAGTTAATTTATCGAGTCATCTATTTATTTTTGATTTATAAAGTTACTGTTCTCCGCAGGTCGTGGACACAACATGTGTGTACAAAGATGGTTAAAACGTGACACATTCTTCAGACTAAGTGGGAGAATATTTTATCAGTCACGTAGCATCACGGTAGCTCCTCTAGCTTCGGCTAACGAGTGTTAGCTTGTCAGCTATTCAGCAGACTCGGGTAGCATTAGCGCTAACAAGCTTCACTGGCTCAGACTAGCTGCTCGCTGGCTAAATACAGCGAGTTATTGCCCTCTAGTGGCTGTAGACTGCAACTACAACTCTGTTATCAAGATAGACAAATTCACTACAAACAGTACTTCCGGTTACGATCTTCAAAATAAAAGAGAGACCTTTGTAGTTACACACTGTAACCAGCAGAGGGCAGTGTATATTCATGATTATTGACACCGATGCGTTTTAATGAGTCTGTTTCTTATCAGAGGAAACCTTTGTTTGGATTCCGACTGTGGTGACATATTTAACTTCTTTCACCAAAGCAGGAATAATAGAAAATAAAATTTTCTGATACATTTCATCGTAATTATGATCGAATGTTCACACAAAATAAACGTTTTACCTTCTCTGGTTAGTAAAACTAAAACAAACTCTCTTAATGAATATATTCTGAGAACAGACAAATTTTTCAACTGATTTAAAACGCTTTAAAAAAAAAAAAAAAAGAAAAAAGAAAAGAAAAAAAGAGGTAGTTGTAATTCCTGACTGTGGCCACTGGAGGGCAGCATAGCTTTTGTCCTGATTATGATGACACTGATCCTGGTATAAGAAGCGTTTCACACTGTTTCATTCCCTCTATAAAAGTACTTGTAGTTACTGACTGTGGCCACTGGAGGGCAGCAAAGCTCCCGCTCCGCCTTATGATGCTACTTTGATACCCGGATGAATGATTAATAATTATAAGATATTTTTATATCACTACAAGAAAGGAACCAAGAGCAAGTAGAGAAGTTTGGTTTTGCAAAATACTTTCTGTAGAGATATTCAACCTTAAACCTGTTTTACACGGAAGTAGGTAGCCAGTTACTGACTGGCGTTCGTTACTTAATACTCACGTTACTACAAGAAAGTAATCAATGAAAATATTAGAAGCTCACTTCCACCAGTTTTGTTCGGTTTAATCCGACAGTCACAGTGTTGTGGTTGTGCTGCTTACAGCATCAGAGCCGTTAGTCAGAAACATTAGCCTTCCTCCCTCATCTTATAAAAGGTTTTCATTTTTTTCTTGGTTGCAGAATACGGGACGATTTGTCCGTTTTTATACACAAACATGAACTCAATTATCTCAGTAATTATTCTTGAAAAACAGTAAATGTGAAGCGTTTATGAAACGCAGTTGTAGTTACGGATTATGACCACAAGAGGGCACAATAGATACATCACGTGTGAGGAAATGACCGTGTCTAGAAGAGAACCCTTAATTGTGCTTCTCTCGCGAGATTTGTACGCCTTTTGTATTTATTGTGTATCTATATTTTAAAATGGTACGACACCATGTTTAGTATTAAGTAAGTATTAATATCTATAGTGATAGAAAACATCCGATTCTGATGAAGTTCACAGACAGAGATTAAACGACTATTCTCGCGAGATCTTATGCGGGTCTGGGGTTCCCTCTTTGACGCGACCTCTAGAAACGCTCTAAAAGGGTCGTGTCTCTTTTGTAAATCCAGGGTTTCCTTTCACAGAATCAATCGATCGACACAATGAAATGTAAAGTTTGACAAAATCTGCTACACTCACACATCCGGTGAAGACTTTAGAAAATAAAAGTTTTTCAGAATAGGGAAAAGAATACATTTTATTAATTAAATGAATGCTCTCGTTTTTCATCCAATTATTAAACTTGTGTAGTGGCGTTTAATTTATGGTTATTTATATTTACTGAAGTGAAACTTAGTGTTTAACATATTTTAAATAAAAACATGGACTCTATTCCGGTCTTTCTAAAAAAAAAAATTACCTGTATTTCTTGTAAACTCAGAAAAATTCAGTTATTAAATTATCATTACGTTTTTTTCATTGTTGATTAACCTGTTGAGCATTTTCCTATTTAATTCATTAGTTCTTTGATTGATAAAATGTGAGAAAATAGTTTAAAATAATGTCACATTACATTCCCAAAGCTCAAGGTGACGTCTTCAAGTTTATTGTTTTGTTCAAAACTCAGATATATTCAGTTCAGTTTTTCAGTCAGAGGAGTAAAGAAACTAGGAAATATTCACATTTGAGACACTAAAATAAAAAAAAGACTAAAGATGATACATTAACAATCAAAATAGTTGATCATTAATTTAATAGTTGACATTTAATCAATTAATCATTGCAGCTCTAATTTTGTATATTTAATTTTATCATAATCCAGATGTTGTGGATCAAACCTTAAAGAAATTCAAACATTAAAGTAGAATTATCAAGTTTTCTATGAAGAAAAAGGCTTTAAAACTCTTGATTCTTACATTTACAGTTTTAATTCATGTCTGAGCAGAAAAACTCACACGAAACAAAACAAATTAAAATTAACTTGTTTTCAGCATCATGATTGTTGTAATTATGAACACATGTGGGATGTAAGTGAACTGTTTATTATTCGTTTGCTTCAGTTCTCCTGATGAAAACAACCTGTGAAGATCAGCTGACCGATCAGAGACACGACAACGTCTGAATGTTTCAGTCTAACAGGAGCATCAGAGAAAATCTGTAACGGTGATGAAGGTTCACTGTAAGTCGACAATAAATCTCAAACTGATTAATGAGGTAAAGACAAAGAAATCAATAACTGCAGGGAACAACAACAACAACAACAACAACAACAACAACAAACACACTGCAGACAGTTTATGACTTCCTGTATTAGAGCATTTTATATTATTTAAAACATGACTGGAGGCAGACTTTAAAATCTTATTTACATTTTTATCATTCTGTTGATATTATTTCCTGTTATCTCACTGTATCAAACATGATTTCCTCCTGAATGTACTTTATTACATCATAACACAGAGAGATGATGATAATCATTCTTCTCTGATCTGAACTAAACATGAAGACCAGAATAAAGTTTTCACAAAATACAAAAATATGGTTCTAACAAAAGTACAGAAAGACAGAGACCGACTCATGATACTGATACAGTTACAGCCTCTGTTTGTTTTCACACAATAAACAATAAATCAATAAA
The DNA here is from genome assembly GCF_056507025.1 of Lutjanus erythropterus. Classification (NCBI taxonomy): domain Eukaryota; kingdom Metazoa; phylum Chordata; class Actinopteri; order Lutjaniformes; family Lutjanidae; genus Lutjanus; species Lutjanus erythropterus. The sequence goes on along the minus strand of NC_139340.1, from coordinate 18,177,832 downwards.
TCAATAATGTAGTCACGATCCCAGCAGAACAATCAAAGGTATAAAAACAGAATTATTACAGGTTGTTGATTATAAATATGAGCAACATAAAGAAAAACTCCTGATGTCCAGATGATTATTATCAGCCTCCATATAAACTGTGTGAACACCTTGTTCATCCTGACATCACTATGATGTCATCAGACTGTAAACCTCTGACCACAGACAGCATTAATACCTCATATTTCCATGTAACGATCATTAGACATAAACAGTTGATGAACTCACTGACGACTGTTTCACCATATTTCAAACTTGTTGTGTTTGTCGAAGGGTTTTCTGTCCTTGATGTTGTTCCTGAAGAGTCTGGACGGCAGAGAGAGCGAACATCACTCATCACACACAATCACACGTCTAACAGCATTAACTTCACTCATCATCAATGATTTCTCTGAGTACAAACCACTGATTACTGTCTGCTCACCTCACAGTGTCGATGGAGGAGTCGATGGAAACCAGCTGGAGTAACAAACCAGCTGAAGCATCAGAGATCTGATTGTGACTCAGACTGTAACACAAACACACAACAGAGACACAAAGGTACATTTATTACTGCATGTTATCATGTGTTCAGTGTATCAGTGTCTGTCTGTCTGTCTGTCTGTCTGTCTGTCTGTCTGTCTGACTGTGGGACACTCACTCCAGGACTTGGACTTTGTGCAGATGTTGGATGAGTGTGAGCAGCAGCTGGTCAGTGAGCTCACAGTGACTGAGGTCCAGTTCTGTCAGTCCTTCAGAGAAGTCCAGCATCAGGGCCAAACCTCCACAGGCCTTCTGATCCAGTGTTGTGTGACTCAGGTCCAGTTCTCCTCCCAGGGCTCTGCACAGGGACGTTGCCCGGATCATTGTGTCCTGCTCACTGTTCATACGGACCAGGGACAGCAGCTGGAGGAGGACAGCTTTACTGCTTCTAAACAGGAGAATCAGAGAAAAGATCAGACTGTCATGATTCATAAAGATGAATGTGAACAAGCTTCTTCTCTGGTTTAGGACATTTTGTGGTCTTTCCCACCTGAGCTGGACTCTGTGTAGGACAGGAAACAGCAGGTCCAGTCCGCTGTCCTTCACCTCACAGTCCCTCAGGTCGATCTGTGTGTCCTGTCTGCTGCGTCTCAGGATGATGGAGACGGCCCTGCAGTCATCAGCAGTCAGACTGAGCGTCTCACTCTGACCCTCCTGTGGCATCTCCACACAGGAGGAGCAGGACAGATCCAGTCTGTGCTGCAGAGTCCTGAGCAGGTGGACTGCTGCCCCCTGCAGGGGGTCAGACGCAGCACAGCAGTGGACGAACCTCAGCAGCAGATTCCTGTCAACACTGGGAGCAAAATTCATCCCAGAATAAAGAATTGAATGAATAACAACAGAAATATCCCAAACAAAATACAACATAAATTAATTAAAGGATAATTATGCTTCTATGTTTTTATTATCACCGATATTTTAAGGGTCATGTTCAGTTTGATCTCCACATGAAGTGGTTTAGATCATCTGATCATTTTGTTTCTGACAGATGCAACAGTGATACAGGAGCAGCAGTGATACAGGAGCAGCAGTGATACAGGAGCAGCAGTGATACAGGAGCAGTGATACAGGAGCAGTGATACAGGAGCAGTGATACAGGAGCAGTGATACAGGAGCAGCAGTGATACAGGAGCAGTGATACAGGAGCAGCAGTGATACAGGAGCAGTGATACAGGAGCAGTGATACAGGAGCAGCAGTGATACAGGAGCAGCAGTGATACAGGAGCAGTGATACAGGAGCAGTGATACAGGAGCAGTGATACAGGAGCAGTGATACAGGAGCAGCAGTGATACAGGAGCAGTGATACAGGAGCAGCAGTGATACAGGAGCAGTGATACAGGAGCAGTGATGTCTGACCTGAGTTGAGAAACTCTGTCCAGTGTAAAGAGGATGGACTTTATTGTCTCTGTTGTTATGGACGTCCACATGAGGTTCAGTTTAACTCTGTCACCGTGTTTGAGGATGAAGAGCAGAGCAGCACAGTCCACAGAGTCCAAGTCTCTGCAGGTGAGGCTGATCACATGACCCAGTGACCTCAGTAAACTGGGTATACTGGGACCAGCATGAGCTTTATAGATCTCTCTGATGGCCGTCAACACAAAACTGGAACAGGATCTGAAAAAATAAAATGTGTTTATCAGTGAAATAATTAAACTGCTGTGAAACAAAAGCCACAACACACACACACACACACACACACACACACACACACACACACACACACACACACACACACACACACACACACACACACACACATAATTAAACATGGATTTCTGTCACTGGTAAAATGTTAAAAAACACAAACTGATCACCTTTTAAATAAAATCCTGTCCAGAAAAGGAAGCAGACGTGTGAAGCTCTCATGTAAGAAGCGGTTCTTCTTCAGGTTCACAGTGAAGGTCTGAGCTGACGACTGCTGCAGCAGATAGTGAAGAAGCTCCCAGTTCAGACAGCAGGAGCTCAGGTCTCCACCAACCTTACTGAAGAAGGACCTGGTCAAGTCCTCGTCCTGGATTTCATGGAGGAGGAAGAAGAGCTGCTGGGAGGTGTCCTCACTCAGTCTGCAGATAAAGATTTATAATTATAATATATATATTTTCATTCTTGATTTTCCTTCATTAGTATGTGTTTCTGAGGAAAGACTTTTACTTGATAGTTAGACGACCATCATGAAGCAGCAGTGGAATGAGACTCTGAGCAGAGACACAGAACTCAGTCAGGTTTAACCGTCTGACTGTCCAGGATCTCAGCAGAGACGCCAAACTACTGACAACCCTCAACAATACTCTCTGTGATGGTTTGGATGTTGGAGGGCTGACAGAAAGCTCCTCAACAGCCAACAGAGAGGCTGCTCTCCCTCTTCTCACCCACTGAGACAGGAGCAGGGTCACGTCAGTGGAAAGCCTGAAGACCAAAGAGAGAAGAAAGAGGAGTCATGAGATGATTGATGTTCACTGCTAACTGGACATTTAAACTAAAGAACAAAGTAATAACAGAAATATGAACCTCAGACTGTGGAGCTGTGCTGTAGGTTTTAAGAGGACAGAGGCTCCTCTGACAGACATCTTTCTGGGTGTGAGGATGAGATCCACATCAGAGCCACACAGTCTGAGAACTGTCCCCACAGACCTGCAGGTTCTCCTGGGTAACTTTCCTGTTAACTGCAGGTTGAACCCCAGGAGCTGCAGCAGAGAAGCCAACTGCTGAGCCTCCTCTCTGGATCTGACAGACATGACTGAACACACAGTCTGGAAGAAGTCTGGATCGCAACTGAAACACAAAATGAAGGATGAAGAGTGAAAACAGCAAAGACAAAGTGCAAGAAATACTGCATGACAAACCATCTTCTGTACAATCTCATATCAAGGATTAAAATTAGAGAAAAATGAAGGAAGTCATAGAATATGAATCAAATATACAGTATTTGTCTGACTTACCTGAGCTGTGAGATATAAGGCAGACACTGTAGGAAACTCCTCACTTCACTCTCTTCATGTGAGCAGCCTGTCAGCTTCACTTGTTTCTTCTCTGATTGGAGTTTCAGCACTTCCAGGAGGATGGAGCTCTTTCTCTCTGAGAGGTTTATGAACCAGACTGAAGGAACTGACTGGAAAACTGACTGTAATGATGGAAGGACACTCAGACCTGTTTTAGTCTCATAGTCCTTCATGTGGGAGAACAGATCCAGCAGGAGGTCAGACTGATATTTGTGACCATTAGCATAGTGGTTAATATTACTTAAAGGGAATGTTTCATATGTGCACACAGATGTTAACAGCTGCAGTATCTTCTCTCCTGTCTGCTGTTCTCTCTCTGCTGCTGCACAGAACAGATTCAACAAGAACTTTGCTCCACCTTTAATCCACCGAGAGAAACTGTAACAAGAATGAAACATTTTGTTATGATTTGATGTCAGCAGCAGAAAAAGAGCCATGCATTACTGAGATGGAGTTTATCTGCTAAAAGCCTACAAAGATCCTGATAATGAGAATAATACAGTCAAATCCATCAACCTAAAATACAAGTAACAATACTTTGAACAGGGTCACACATGGATTTCAGAAGACTTTTACTAAATGAACTTGTTCACAAAATGTTGGAGGAAGCAGTGAAGTCAGGCTACAAAGGTGTATCCTCACCTCTGTATTAAAGACACTACGTTATATTGGAATATGACTCCTGAAGCAACAGGGATTTGGTGCAGTTATCAGCCACTTGGGGCAGAGCTGTTTTACAGGCTGTGACGTGGAGACGTAGAGGAAGCTCTGTGTAGGAGTGTGTGTTCAGCATGACATACTTCTTGTCTTACTTTCAGTGACACTGCTCTGTCCTTCACTCTCTCACACAGTGGGAAACATTTTGGCTGCTCTGGCTGCTCATTTTAACACCATTAAAAACACTAAGTTTAGATTTAGAAAGTCTGACTTTTAGATTTTAGAAAACACAACAGGGACAGTAGTCTGGAAACAAAGATTTTTCCATACTCTCTTTTCTTTATTTATTTTTACTGGAAATGATTAAAATCAAATTCCATAATTTTTCATGCTGCATAAGAACCCTGTCTATCTTTTAATACAGTAAACTACTAATTGTAATATAACAATAATTAAAATAACTAATATTTGTGGTGCACATTTCTGACTGTGTGTTCAAGGACCTCTGTGATGAACACTTCTTGAAAAACTTTTGTCTCAACATGATGGATCAGACTCAAGGTCAGATCTTAAATGACTGTTTGTTCATTCAGTCACTGTTCAGTCACATGAGTCCACAAACCTGTTGACCTGAATGTTAGATATTCACTGGCCTCACAAAAGCCTCCATGATAAATCCAACTTAGAATAATATGATTGGACTGTGAGGAATAAAACAGCATGTCATCTATAAAACTACACTGTGATCTAACGTTTATGTGACTCATCAATTCAACACATGACCTTCACCTTCAAACAACTAACTACTAACTTCATTTTTATCAACATTATGTTTGTAAATGACAGTCCATCAACTTTCTTCATGTTTCTGAGCTGGATGTTTTTGACAAACCTCTTCTGAATGAAGCCACACAGCATCATTAAATATACAGTATTTGTCTGACTTACCTGAGCTGTGAGATATAAGGCAGACACTGTAGGAAACTCCTCACTTCACTCTCTTCATGTGAGCAGCCTGTCAGCTTCACTTGTTTCTTCTCTGATAGGAGTTTCAGCACTTCCAGGAGGATGGAGCTCTTTCTCTTTGAGAGGTTTATGAACCAGACTGAAGGAACTGACTGGAAAACTGACTGTAATGATGGAGGGACACTCAGACCTGTTTTAGTCTCATAGTCCTTCATGTGGGAGAACAGATCCAGCAGGATGTTACACTGATATATGTGATCATCATCATCATCATCATCCATGTCATTCAAAGGGAATGTTTCATATGTGCACACAGATGTTAACAGCTGCAGTATCTTCTCTCCTGTCTGCTGTTCTCTCTCTGCTGCTGCACAGAACAGATTCAACAAGAACTTTGCTCCACCTTTAATCTGCTGAGAGAAACTGTAACAAGAATGAAACATTTTGTTATGATATGATGTCAGCAGCAGAAAAAGAGCCATGCATTACTGAGATGGAGTTTATCTGCTAAAAGCCTACAAAGATCCTGATAATGAGAATAATACAGTCAAATCCATCAACCTAAAATACAAGTAACAATACTTTGAACAGGGTCACACATGGATTTTAGAAGACTTTTACTAAATGAACTTGTTCACAAAATGTTGGAGGAAGCAGTGAAGTCAGGCTACAAAGGTGTATCCTCACCTCTGTATTAAAGACACTACGTTATATTGGAATATGACTCCTGAAGCAACAGGGATTTGGTGCAGTTATCAGCCACTTGGGGCAGAGCTGTTTTACAGGCTGTGACGTGGAGACGTAGAGGAAGCTCTGTGTAGGAGTGTGTGTTCAGCATGACATACTTCTTGTCTTACTTTCAGTGACACTGCTCTGTCCTTCACTCTCTCACACAGTGGGAAACATTTTGGCTGCTCTGGCTGCTCATTTTAACACCATTAAAAACACTAAGTTTAAATTTAGAAAGTCTGAGTTTTAGATTTTAGAAAACAGAACAAGGACAGTAGTCTGGAAACATAAAGATTTTTTCCATACTCTCTTTTCTTTATTTCCTTTTCCTGGAAATGACTTAAATCAAATTCCATAATTTTCCATGCTGCATAAGAACCCTGTTTATATTTAAATACAGTAAACTACTAATTGTAATATAATAATTAAAATAACTGATATTTTTTGTGCACATTTCTGACTGTGTGCTCAAGGACCTCTGTGATGAAGTCTTTTTGAAAAACCTAGTTGTTTTCCTGCTGTTTTATAAGATGATTGACAGCTGACTCCTCACTCCTCTTAACTGGCCTCTCGGGGCCACAAGTCATCAACAACTGCTTCACTTTCACATCTTGTTTCACTGAGTAACAACGTATGTGGGGCTCATGTTCATGTTGGCAGATTGTTTTCTTGGTCTTTTCACTTTGAAATCACCACTTTACATCAGCAGTTTTTCAGCTGTGGTTGGTTCAAAACATTCAATCATGTCATCAAGCTGCAGAAACGTCTTTGTCACTTAACTTAAGACTCATGGTGGTGATACACTGAGTAACTTTAGTCTCAACATGATGGATCAGACTCAAGGTCAGATCTTAAATGACTGTTTGTTCATTCAGTCACTGTTCAGTCACATGAGTCCACAAACCTGTTGACCTGAATGTTAGATATTCACTGGCCTCACAAAAGCCTCCATGATAAATCCAACTTAGAATAATATGATTGGACTGTGAGGAATAAAACAGCATGTCATCTATAAAACTACACTGTGATCTAACGTTTATGTGACTCATCAATTCAACACATGACCTTCACCTTCAAACAACTAACTACTAACTTCATTTTTATCAACATTATGTTTGTAAATGACAGTCCATCAACTTTCTTCATGTTTCTGAGCTGGATGTTTTTGACAAACCTCTTCTGAATGAAGCCACACAGCATCATTAAATATACAGTATTTGTCTGACTTACCTGAGCTGTGAGATATAAGGCAGACACTGTAGGAAACTCCTCACTTCACTCTTTTTATGTGAGCAGCCTGTCAGCTTCACTTGTTTCTTCTCTGATTGGAGTTTCAGCACTTCCAGGAGGATGGAGCTCTTTCTCTTTGAGAGGTTTATGAACCAGACTGAAGGAACTGACCGGAAAACTGACTGTAATGATGGAAGGACACTCAGACCTGTTTCAGTCTCATAGTCCTTGATTTGGGAGCACAGATCCAGCAGGAAATCACACTGATATGTTTGATAGTCTTCATCATCATCATCCATGTTATTAAAAGGCAATGTGTACACAGATGTTAACAGCTGCAGTATCTTCTCTCCTGTCTGCTGTTCTCTCTCTGCTGCTGCACAGAACAGATTCCCCAAGAACTTTTCTTCACCTTTAATCCACCAAGAGAAACTGTAACAAGAATGAAACATTTTGTTATGATATGATGTCAGCAGCAGAAAAAGAGCCATGCATTACTGAGATGGAGTTTATCTGCTAAAAGCCTACAAAGATCCTGATAATGAGAATAATACAGTCAAATCCATCAACCTAAAATACAAGTAACAATACTTTGAACAGGGTCACACATGGATTTTAGAAGACTTTTACTAAATGAACTTGTTCACAAAATGTTGGAGGAAGCAGTGAAGTCAGGCTACAAAGGTGTATCCTCACCTCTGTATTAAAGACACTACGTTATATTGGAATATGACTCCTGAAGCAACAGGGATTTGGTGCAGTTATCAGCCACTTGGGGCAGAGCTGTTTTACAGGCTGTGACGTGGAGACGTAGAGGAAGCTCTGTGTAGGAGTGTGTGTTCAGCATGACATACTTCTTGTCTTACTTTCAGTGACACTGCTCTGTCCTTCACTCTCTCACACAGTGGGAAACATTTTGGCTGCTCTGGCTGCTCATTTTAACACCATTAAAAACACTCAGTTTATATTTAGAAAGTCTGAATTTTGGATTTTAGAAAACACAACAGGGACAGTAGTCTGGAAACACAAAGATTTTAACATACTCTCTTTTCATTTCCTTTTACTGGAAATGACTAAAATCAAATTCTGTATTTTTCATGCTGCATAAGAACCCTGTCTATCTTTTAATACAGTAAACTACTAACTATAATAAAATAATAGTAATAATAACTAATATTTGTGGTGCACATTTCTGACTGTGTGTTCAAGGACCTCTGTGATGAACAGTTTTTGAAAAACTTTTGTCTCAACATGATGGATCAGACTCAAGGTCAGATCTTAAATGACTGTTTGTTCATTCAGTCACTGTTCAGTCACATGAGTCCACAAACCTGTTGACCTGAATGTTAGATATTCACTGGCCTCACAAAAGCCTCCATGATAAATCCAACTTAGAATAATATGATTGGACTGTGTGGAATAAAACAGCATGTCATCTATAAAACTACACTGTGATCTAACGTTTATGTGACTCATCAATTCAACACATGACCTTCACCTTCAAACAACTAACTACTAACTTCATTTTTATCAACATTATGTTTGTAAATGACAGTCCATCAACTTTCTTCATGTTTCTGAGCTGGATGTTTTTGACAAACCTCTTCTGAATGAAGCCACACAGCATCATTAAATATACAGTATTTGTCTGACTTACCTGAGCTGTGAGATATAAGGCAGACACTGTAGGAAACTCCTCACTTCACTCTTTTTATGTGACCAGCCTGTCAGCTCCACTTGTTTCTTCTCTGATTGGAGTTTCAGCACTTCCAGGAGGATGGAGCTCTTTCTCTCTGAGAGGTTTATGGACCAGACTGAAGGAACTGACTGGAAAACTGACTGTAATGATGGAAGGACACTCAGACCTGTTTTAGTCTCATAGTCCTTCATGTGGGAGAACAGATCCAGCAGGAAATCACACTGATATTTGTGATCATCATCATACTGGTTTATATGACTTAAAGGGAATATTTCATATGTGCACACAGATGTTAACAGCTGCAGTATCTTCTCTCCTGTCTGCTGTTCTCTCTCTGCTGCTGCAAAGAACAGATTCAACAAGAACTTTGCTCCACCTTCAATCCGCTGAGAGAAACTGTAACAAGAATGAAACATTTTGTTATGATATGATGTCAGCAGCAGAAAAAGAGCCATGCATTACTGAGATGGAGTTTATCTGCTAAAAGCCTACAAAGATCCTGATAATGAGAATAATACAGTCAAATCCATCAACCTAAAATACAAGTAACAATACTTTGAACAGGGTCACACATGGATTTTAGAAGACTTTTACTAAATGAACTTGTTCACAAAATGTTGGAGGAAGCAGTGAAGTCAGGCTACAAAGGTGTATCCTCACCTCTGTATTAAAGACACTACGTTATATTGGAATATGACTCCTGAAGCAACAGGGATTTGGTGCAGTTATCAGCCACTTGGGGCAGAGCTGTTTTACAGGCTGTGACGTGGAGACGTAGAGGAAGCTCTGTGTAGGAGTGTGTGTTCAGCATGACATACTTCTTGTCTTACTTTCAGTGACACTCCTCTGTCCTTCACTCTCTCACACAGTGGGAAACATTTTGGCTGCTCTGGCTGCTCATTTTAACACCATTAAAAACACTAAGTTTATATTTAGAAAGTCTGAGTTTTAGATTTTAGAAAACACAACAGGGACAGTAGTCTGGAAACACAAATATTTTAACATTCTCTCTTTTCATTTCCTTTTACTGGAAATGATTAAAATCAAATTCCATATTTTTTCATGCTGCATAAGAACCCTGTCTATCTTTTAATACAGTAAACTACTAATTGTAATATAACAATAATTAAAATAACTAATATTTGTGTCGACATTTCTGACTGTGTGCTCAAGGACCTCAGTGATGAACACTTCTTGAAAAACTTTAGTCTCAACATGATGGATCAGACTCAAGGTCAGATCTTAAATGACTGTTTGTTCATTCAGTCACTGCTCAGTCACATGAGTCCACAAACCTGTTGACCTGAATGTTAGATATTCACTGGCCTCACAAAAGCCTCCATGATAAATCCAACTTAGAATAATATGATTGGACTGTGTGGAATAAAACAGCATGTCATCTATAAAACTACACTGTGATCTAACGTTTATGTGACTCATCAATTCAACACATGACCTTCACCTTCAAACAACTAACTACTAACTTCATTTTTATCAACATTATGTTTGTAAATGACAGTCCATCAACTTTCTTCATGTTTCTGAGCTGGATGTTTTTGACAAACCTCTTCTGAATGAAGCCACACAGCATCATTAAATATACAGTATTTGTCTGACTTACCTGAGCTGTGAGATATAAGGCAGACACTGTAGGAAACTCCTCACTTCACTCTTTTTATGTGACCAGCCTGTCAGCTCCACTTGTTTCTTCTCTGATTGGAGTTTCAGCACTTCCAGGAGGATGGAGCTCTTTCTCTCTGAGAGGTTTATGAACCAGACTGAAGGAGCTGACTGGAAAACTGACTGTAATGATGGAGGGACACTCAGACCTGTTTTAGTCTCATAGTCCTTCATGTGGGAGAACAGATCCAGCAGGAAATCACACTGATATTTGTGATCATTATCATACTGGTTTATATGACTTAAAGGGAATATTTCATATGTGCACACAGATGTTAACAGCTGCAGTATCTTCTCTCCTGTCTGCTGTTCTCTCTCTGCTGCTGCACAGAACAGATTCAACAAGAACTTTGCTCCACCTTTAATCCGCCGAGAGAAACTGTAACAAGAATGAAACATTTTGTTATGATATGATGTCAGCAGCAGAAAAAGAGCCATGCATTACTGAGATGGAGTTTATCTGCTAAAAGCCTACAAAGATCCTGATAATGAGAATAATACAGTCAAATCCATCAACCTAAAATACAAGTAACAATACTTTGAACAGGGTCACACGTGGATTTTAGAAGACTTTTACTAAATGAACTTGTTCACAAAATGTTGGAGGAAGCAGTGAAGTCAGGCTACAAAGGTGTATCCTCACCTCTGTATTAAAGACACTACGTTATATTGGAATATGACTCCTGAAGCAACAGGGATTTGGTGCAGTTATCAGCCACTTGGGGCAGAGCTGTTTTACAGGCTGTGACGTGGAGACGTAGAGGAAGCTCTGTGTAGGAGTGTGTGTTCAGCATGACATACTTCTTGTCTTACTTTCAGTGACACTGCTCTGTCCTTCACTCTCTCACACAGTGAGAAACATTTTGGCTGCTCTGGCTGCTCATTTTAACACCATTAAAAACACTCAGTTTAGATTTAGAAAGTCTGAGTTTTAGATTTTAGAAAACACAACAGGGACAGTAGTCTGGAAACACAAATATTTTAACATTCTCTCTTTTCATTTCCTTTTAATGAATGAATGAATGAATGAATGAATGAATGAATGAATGAATGAATGAATGAAACCTTTATTGATCCCACAACGGGGAAATTCCATTCGGTTACAACCCGTCCCAGAGGACACAAAAGCACAAAAGACAATACAAATAACTGACATGGGAGGACAGGGACAGGAGGACCACGATGCAGCCAGCCCTGAGCGGCGCCTCGCTTACTTAGATGAAAAACAAATGAAAAACAGGAGGGGAGGAAGAGGGAAAAAAAGGCAGATCCCAGACTATGTACCTGATGAGGGGGGACACAGTGTGGGATTTGGAAAAAAACACCTCAGCACAAAGCAACAGTTAAGACATTATACAAAACTTGAACACCTGCACATGTGGGTGGGGGGAGGAAGTGTGTGTGTGTGTGTGGGGGGGGGGGGGGTCACAGCGCAGTCGCCCAGGGGAGGGCTGCAGCTCCTACACAGGGCGCTGCCCTCAACCTTCGACTACTACGCCGCACGGGGGAGGGAGGGGGTGAGGGGCCAAAGAGGGCGTTGAGTCCAGGGTAAGGGTGAATGTCCCAGAAGGAGGTGGGGGTCGGAGCATCTTGTCTGCAGTAACATCCAGGAGAGTAGAGAGATAAGCGTCCTTGAGAAGGCCGTTTATGTCTGGGAGCCAATGGAGATAACAGATTGTTTTGGGACGGGCAGACGCTGGAATTTTTCTGTCTGCCCTTGAGTCTCTCTGGGTCTCCCGGTGGCTTGCTTCAATATGTCCGAATTAGTGGCCACATTCAGCCGAGCCGAGCTGACACCTTCTCCAAGTTGGTACCCATCTGGCGAAGGAGCTCAGGAATCGCATCCAGTTTGCGATTGAGCTCACAAATCGCTTGAGTCTGAGTGCTGGTAGCCCTGCACATTCCCTCATTCAAGGCGAGCAGCTTGTCAATTGCCGCCAGCGTCTTCCTTTTTTTGTAATAGATCAGGGAGCCGCCAAGACCAATCAGCAGAAAGCCTGAAATCATAAATCCAATTATGTATGCGTCCTCAACATCCTCAACGGAAAGGACCGACAGACACACGATCCTCCACTTCCCCCAGGAGTCCAACGTGTAACCAGCTGCGAACGTTCCGTCGGGGCAGGCGGGTTCTCCTTTACCCATCTTCATTGTGGAGAAAATTTGGTCAATTGCATTGAGAGACCAGCTGACCAGATCCATCATTTTGGGTTTAGAGGAAAATGCAGAGAGAGGCTCCGAGATAGTTTAGACAAAGACAGCACAGGACAGAGGGCATAGCAGGGCAGATAAGGGCAGGGAGGGAGCAAGAGAAAAAGCGTCCGCCTTCTTCGAGTGCCAGAGTATTTACTGGAAATGATTAAAATCAAATTCCATAATTTTTCATGCTGCATTAGAACTCTGTCTATCTTTTAATACAGTAAACTACTAATTGTAATATAACAATAATTAAAATAACTAATATTTGTGGTGCACATTTCTGACTGTGTGTTCAAGGACCTCTGTGATGAACACTTCTTGAAAAACTTTAGTCTCAACATGATGGATCAGACTCAAGGTCAGATCTTAAATGACTGTTTGTTCATTCAGTCACTGTTCAGTCACATGAGTCCACAAACCTGTTGACCTGAATGTTAGATATTCACTGGCCTCACAAAAGCCTCCATGATAAATCCAACTTAGAATAATATGATTGGACTGTGTGGAATAAAACAGCATGTCATCTATAAAACTACACTGTGATCTAACGTTTCTGTGACTCATCAATTCAACACATGACCTTCACCTTCAAACAACTAACTACTAACTTCATTTTTATCAACATTATGTTTGTAAATGACAGTCCATCAACTTTCTTCATGTTTCTGAGCTGGATGTTTTTGACAAACCTCTTCTGAATGAAGCCACACAGCATCATTAAATATACAGTATTTGTCTGACTTACCTGAGCTGTGAGATATAAGGCAGACACTGTAGGAAACTCCTCACTTCACTCTCTTCATGTGAGCAGCCTGTCAGCTCCACTTGTTTCTTCTCTGATTGGAGTTTCAGCACTTCCAGGAGGATGGAGCTCTTTCTCTCTGAGAGGTTTATGAACCAGACTGAAGGAACTGACTGGAAAACTGACTGTAATGATGGAGGGACACTCAGACCTGTTTCAGGATCATGAGAGTACAGATCCATCAGGAAATCACACCATTTCTCTTTAAGAGGCTGTGTTTCATATGTGCACACTGATGTTAACAGCTGCAGTATCTTCTCTCCTGTCTGCTGTTCTCTCTCTGCTGCTGCACAGAACAGATTCCCCAAGAACTTGATTTCGTCTTTAGCCTCTGACCAATCTGCACAAAAACTGAAATACAAAGAAGGAAAAAATTTCATGCTGATTTGATCTCAACTGCAGCAATACAACCACACCTGACTGCAGTTTGTCCATGTCTGTCCAGTATAAAATAAAATTGAGTTTAAAATGCTTCTTTGTTCAGAGCAGCTGAACATCATTTTATATTTTTACTGACTCACAACACAAACACTAATACTGTGTCTAAAATCACTATATATTTGCTTTCAAGTGCTTATGTGCAGTATTTGTACGTTTCTGTACAAGTTTAAAGTTTAAAATATATTCACAATAAATATAATAGAAAATATAATAAATATAATAGTGGATCAACAAAATCTAGGGACCACATGATGTACAATAGTTGCTAAAAATTCCATCATCCAATGCTCAATCTTGTTTCTCAGGTGACAAATATTTAAATTTCAGTTATGCTACACTACATCTGTGTGTGTTAACACTAAATGATGATGATTCACAGGAGTCTGACAGTTGGTAGATTTTTCATCATGTTCAGTAAAGTTCAGCCCAGTCATCAGTAAAAATGGAAGCTTGTTTTTGTTTAGGTGTTGTTGTCTGATTTCATTCTTCTCATGCAGGCAGATAACTGTGACATATTTCCACACTGCTGAAGTTAAATATTTTAAATAAAAAAGCTGTGTACTTTCACACTCTTCTCTCTTCTTTACTGGTTCAAGCAGACAGTGACCATTAAGAAAAGTTTGTTTAAATGCCAGTTATGACAAGACTGTCTTAAAACACAACAGGTCACTCCTTAGCAAGCCCTGAAAGTCCTTGACAAGGAATCACAACATTATCATCATTGTGATACACTTGTTAAATATAAAATGCAAAGCTTTGACAACTTAATTTTGTATTCCAATGTCCATTTAGTGCATAAGATGATCCATAATGCTGCTCCTCAACAACTGAAGAGCTTTATTCATCTTTGCTCTGAGCACATGAGCAGAGCTCCAAGCAGAGATGTAGCGTCCCTAAACAAGGCTCCGACTTTGCACAATCTGCTTTTTCTGTTAAAGCCATTTAAGAATAAAATAATCTCCTAGCCCATCTGAAACTTTGCACAGACTTTGACATTCTCATCTGTGATAAAAAAAAATCTTGTCAGCTTAAGTTTGACATATTAACAAGTGTTTTAAACATATATGAATACATGAATACATATACGTAATATTTTAAAGTTTACATTCTGTTTTGTGTTTGTTCTATGAAATGTGTTATTGTATGTGTATGGAGATGATAGGTTTGTTCTGTGTTTTGTTTCCTTTCACCTGCCCGGACCTACAGATGGAAATGATCTAGAGAGCTAAATCTAGTACAAGCATCCTTTCTCTTCTTGAGACTAATGTACTTTGTACATGGTCCCTGATACAAATACACTGAATAAACTACACTAAAAAACTATACTGTAATTCATATTTGAATTCAGTGGACTAAAAACATGAATGACTGGTTTGTTGCATGGTGTACTGGAGTCAGTGAATGAAAATACTGCCCCTTTAGATTTACTGAATCAAGAATTCATTTTGAACCATGACACCAAAAATTTAACTGTATCATTTTAATACTGTAACTGGTCGTGATGAAACTACTTTAGTTAATATACTGTTGGCCTGTTTAATCTTGAAAGGGGCTAATATTTTATAAACTAATCGTATGTGTATAAAAACTACAAATATTGTCCAATGAAATGTGGAAGAATTGAAATATAAATATTACAAGACAGTATAAGATGTTACTTCAGTACTTGAGTAAATGCACTTACAGAAGTTACTTGCCACCACTGGCAATTAAGTCTAACTGAAGATTTGTTTTGCTGCAGTGAAAACCAACTGTTATTAAACAGACTGTTTATCAGACACTGCATCAGCAGTGGCCTCTTTTACTTTTGATGACCACTTCCTGTCCACACAGTCTGATCACAGTAAGTCCTACTGGGACTTCAACTAACTTCAGAAAAATGAGAGAAATGTGGATTAAGTCATGAGATGGAAAATACAATACTGACGACACAGAAATACCAAAGGACTATTTAAATTAGTACAGCTACGTTACAATTTATACATCATAAAACATTTGCATAACTTTTTGGACACAGCTGTTCATGTGAAGACTTGGATCATGTGAAGTACAATTCATTTACCTGAGCTGTGAGATATAAGGCAGACACTGTAGGAAACTCCTCACTTCACTCTCTTCATGTGAGCAGCCTGTCAGCTTCACTTGTTTCTTCTCTGATTGGAGTTTCAGCACTTCCAGGAGGATGGAGCTCTTTCTCTTTGAGAGGTCTATGGACCAGACTGAAGGAGCTGACTGGAAAACTGACTGTAATGATGGAAGGACACTCAGGCCTGTTTCAGGATCATAGTTCTTCATGTGGGAGAACAGATCCAGCAGAAAATGACACTGATAATTGTGGTAATGATCATCATAGATGTCATTCAAAGGGAATGTTTCATATGTGCACACTGATGTTAACAGCTGCAGTATCTTCTCTCCTGTCTGTTGTTCTCTCTCTGCTGCTGCACAGAACAGATTTCCAAAGAACTTGATTTCTTCTGTAAGATCTAACCAAAAACTGAAATAAAAAGGAGGAAATTAGGAATGATTTGATCTCAGTGCATAAATACAACACACCACTGACACACTCTGTCTTGTACATTCTTGTCTTTTAGAAAACCAAAATTTAAAATGCTTCTTTCAGAAGAGCAACTAAACATAATTTTTGATATCTTACTGATTCACAACATGAACAATAATCCTGTGTCTGAAATAACGGCATATTTCTTTCCTAGTACCTGTTTTAATTTTATGCAAAATTACTACAGATGTGTAAATTAATGTTATGCAACACTTCATCTGTTGACACTAAATGATGATTCTCAGGTATCTGAAATCTGAGTTTGTTGATCACTGTACAGTTTGTAGAGTTTCCATCACAGTCAGTAAAGTTCAGTCATCAGTTATAAAGGAAGCTTGTTTTGTTCATTTATGTGTTGTTGACTTGATTTCATTATTCTCATACAGACAGAAGACTGTGACACGTTTCTACTTATTTCGAAGTTTAATATTTCAGTTTTTAAAAGTTGTGAACTCCCACAGTTTTTTCTTCTTTATAAGTTTGGTCAGACAGTGACTAGGCTTGAGCAGTATCCATTTTTTCATATATCCATAACCTACTGATATTTTACCGGGATATACGATATTATGACAGTATTTGTGTAAAACTTGTGTAAAACTGCTCAACTACACTGTATTCCACTGTACTTAATACTCCACAGCGTAGGCAGGCATGGTATTCACCGTCACTCTCTGTCTCTATAGACAGTAATTAGTTTGCCATCGCCCTCTGTAATGCTTGCTAAAGTTACACACTAACGACAAAATGCTACTCTGACCAGTCAGTAGTCTGCAGTGTACTGCAGAAGTGAGCTTACCTTTATCATCTAGACTAAATCCTAGATAATCCAAAACAGGGGCAGATGCATTTTTCTTCTATTTAGCTAATTAGTCCTGTAACTGTATCCCCAAGACACCACGTATCCTCTTCTCACGAAAGCCAGGTTTGTCTGCTTACTGGCGCTGCTGTGCAGAGACTGACCCCTGGTGATGTAAGCTGCAAACTAACATACAGCAACTCCCCATCAGTTTAATAGTAAGAGGAACGTTTGTATTTTTAACAGTAAATCAGACCATTGGGATTTCTTAATACCCTGGTATACCTTAATACCATTAGGCCCAATCCTAACATTGACATTCATTAAGAAAAGTTAGTTTAACTGTCAGCTATGTTTTATATTGCAATACAGTGGACTGAAAACATGAGTGAGTGGTGCTGTACTAGAGTTAGAGCATGAAAATACTGCTCCTTTCTAGTTATTAAATTAAGAAGTCCTATGAGCTGAACTGATAAACTAGATAAAGCTAGTGACTGCTGTATAACTGCAGCTGACAACTTGGGAAAGACCATGTGACAGTGTGGAAAGACAGCTGGCAGGAGGGAAAGACCCCACTGGACTAGCTATTCATGCCAGCAGGCTCCTTCACTTCGATAGGTGTATAGGAATCACCCCTCATGGCTATGAAAACCCAAGAAAGAAAATACCCCACATCTGTCAAGACCAGCAGCAAAGATGAGTGGTCAACAGTCAATACTGAACTGAAGAGGGTTCTAGATGGGCTTTGGGGGTCAGCAGAGAAGAAGGTAGAAACATTGAGTGGCCTCATCTACAGTTGCAGGGTACGAAGTTTTGATACAACAGAACCAGGAAAGAAAACAGCAGCACCCTCTCACAAGTCTAGAAGGCAACATGAAAATGAGCAAGAAGGTCCTTGAAGAAACAGTGGAAAAAGGCATCACAGGAATAGAAAGTGGGCATCAACCTCCTACAACAGGACTTGAAAGATCGCCTTGCATCAATGCGAAGGGCAGAAAATCTGACATCTTTTCATGAGGATCCCTTTAGATTTGTGAAAGGACTATTCACAAAAGAAATGTCTGGATCACTTAAAATGTCAAGACAGGAGACAGGAAGTAGGACTAATGGTTGACTGCACCATCTCCCTTCTGGCCTTCAGCATGGCAATGAAACATCCAAGCATCCAAATGGTGGTTAGGAGGAGAATGCCTGAAATCTAGAAAACAACTGCCTCCCATTCATTCTTACATGACTTGACCACCCTGACGTCTAGTGTTATATGTACGAGGTGACTACTGGAAACGCTTCAATCAAACATTGAATCTAATGAGGATTAAACCCAGCAAATCCAGAAGCATATCCATTGTCAAAGGAAAATTCAAAGACCAGAGATTCCACATAGATAACAAATCCATTCCAACTGCCTGTCAAGAGTTGGGGCGGTGGTACAAAGGCAAGCCTCAAAGAATCAAATCAGAACGTCTAAATAAGGGAAGAAACCAGCAAAGGCCTGGTCACTATAAACAAGACCCCAGCCCTGGCAAGCTAAAACTGTGGTGCCTACAGTTTGGGCTGATTCCATCACTGATGTGGGCTCTGACAGTCTATGGGCTTCCTGCCACCAAAGTTGAGAGGATGAAGAGAACAATCAGCTCTTACGTCTCAGCAATATCTGCTTGTATGGGAATGGTGCATTAGCACTGCCTGTCTCTTGCCTCACGGAAAAATACAAGTGCACTAAGGTGAGGCTAGACATGATTCTGACAGAGTTATGAGATGATGTGATACGAGCAACAGCTGCCAGGCTAACAACTCAGAAGAAGTGGACCCCATCTGAGACTGTAGAGAAAGGAAAATCTGCTCTCAAGCAAAAGAGACATTGTAGGTCAGGCGCAACATACAAGAAGAGGCAATGCAAAGCACAAAAGCAAATTCACAGGCCAAACAGGGCCAAAGGACAACATGGGAAAACCTGGGTGTTTGAGGGCGTTCCCTACGGCAAGCTACAAGATCACTGCCAGAGACAGAAGAATATAGCAGCAACTGGCTTTGCCTGAAGAGGAAGGAACCAACCTGGGCCCCATTTCCCCAAGCCACTGTAGCGCTATGTGCATCGTAAGTTGTATGTTTAAGATACAACTTACGACGCACGTAGCGCTACGAAGGCTCTGGGAAACGGGGCCCTGGGCTGTAAGGTGACAAGCAAACTCAAGAAAGTGGAGGAGGGTGCACCTGGGATACCAGGTAGTGCAACTGAGCCCTCTGGAGGTGTGTACTTGATGGGCTTACACCCCTTATGAAGCTCAGCGTAAGTTCAATCAGGAAGACCTTCTATTACACTGCCTTCATTCACAACTTTCCTTTACTCCAGCTCTCTCCTCCTATTCCCTCTAATCAGCTGCTTGTGGGCGTTCACCTCCATCTTTACTATCCAATCAGATTTTGCCACGGTCGCGATAGCCAGTCAATTTGCTGCCGCCAAAACTTTAAATCGCCTCTGTCTTTGCTCCATCAGTTGTCATTCAGTCAATCGTGCGACCCTCCTCCACCCCTCTCTTCTCCAGTCATTGGACCCAGGTAGCCACAAGATGTTCACCTCGATCCTCCCTGACGCCCTCTCCTCCAGCCTTCAGGTCCAGGCAGCAGGAGTCCAGAGCCACTTCACCTCACCAGTCTCTGCTTTGCACCTCATCACCACCACCACCAGTGTCTAGACCCCAGGGGGGTTCTCTTCTCTACAGCTTCATCACCCCCATTTATATATATATATATACATATTGTTTCACCTCAATGGGGTCTAACCGCCAAAGACTGTTCATGTTTCATATATCATGCATGTGCCAATAAACCATTTCTCTTTTACTCTTAGTCTCTCCTGATTGAACTCATCCCTCTTGCTATTCTCTTTTCTCCATCTATCCCACCCTTTCTGTACATGTTTATCAGGTCTAGGGGCATACAGCTGGGAGGCCCTTCAGTAACATGTGTTGGCCTGTACACTGCTCTTGGTCTCTATCAAACTGCAGAGTTGGCAGACCCATGGGGAGATCATCGGGATATGAAATTCCGAACCCTAAACATAACCCTAACCCCATGAGGCTGGAGAGCACAAGTATTACCAGTGGAGGCAGGTTGCAGATTTTATGGCCAAATCAACCACTGGGCTTCTGACAGCTGGTTCACACTACACGCTGGAGCAGTGTGTGTTGCCAACATCGCCGAACTGCACCATTGCACATGTTTTGGAGTCCACACAGGTTGTGTTTCTGCTACGAGGCAGATGATGATAGTTCTATCTTTCTAAGTAGACTTTGCAGAAGAGTTTGAAGAGAAGAAAATAGTTGTTTTCGGAAGCCAAGAGAAAAGAAAAAAAAAACACTGCTTTGCACCCAATTTTTTCATGTCTGTGACATACTGCACAAATGTAGACAATGAAACTGAGTAGCAAGAGGTGTCCTGTTGTTGATATAATGTCGATATAACTGTCAACAGATTATTTTTAATTTGTATTTTTGCTAAGAACCATGTGCATCATGTGGGAAAAAAAAATAGGTGAACCTGTGAACCTCGGAAACTCTAGATGCAGTGTGGTCAGTGCGGTGCCTGGTGCGTGCAAGTCACACTGCTCTAGCGGGTTGTGTGGATACTCTAACCAGTTAATATGGTGTACCTGGGATGCCAGGTAGTGCAGCTGAGACCTCAGGAGTTGTCATGGGCCTATTAACAAAAACCTTTGAAGGAGGTTCCCACCTGATGACCCCAATGAAGAGATTACACCTTCCACCACTACATTAAGGAGGTGAACAATCTACCCCAAGTTTCAGTCCCTTTAGCAAGGTCAATGTCTGATCATCAAGTTAGTACAGAATTTCGGAAACCTCTCATAGTATTGTGTTTGGTAAGTATTCCTCCTTCTTGAATATTCTTGAATCAACAATCAATTCCTAATTAGTTTATATACTGTAGGGTTGTCTATGAGTTATAAATACAATACTGATGACACAGAAACAACATAGGAATATATAGATGTGTACAGAAATGTTCAGATTTATGTAGATTACAACATTCAGATAACTTAGTTTTTAGACTTGAATCATGTGAAGTACAATTCATTTACCTGAGCCGTGAGATATAAGGCAGACACTGTAGGAAACTCCTCACTTCACTCTCTTCATGTGAGCAGCCTGTCAGCTCCACTTGTTTCTTCTCTGATTGGAGTTTCAGCACTTCCAGGAGGATGGAGCTCTTTCTCTCTGAGAGGTCTATGGACCAGACTGAAGGAACTGACTGGAAAACTGACTGTAATGATGGAAGGACACTCAGGCCTGTTTCAGGATCATGAGAGTACAGATCCAACAGGAAATCACACCATTTATATTCAAGATGGACTCTTTCATATGTGCACACTGATGATAACAGCTGCAGTATCTTCTCTCCTGTCTGCTGTTCTCTCTCTGCTGCTGCACAGAACAGTTTCCCCAAGAACCTGGTTTCTTCTGAAGGTTCTGATAACTGGGGCACAAAACTGAAATCACCAGGATTAAAAGAAAAAAGAAATCATGTACATTTTTATCAAAAAGAACAAACACCTTTCAGTATGAACTGTAACATAAAATCTGTTATGATAATTAAATCTGCATGTATAAACACTGAAAAATGAAGAGAAACATTCTAATGAAACAAGAGGTATTGACATATAAGCAGTTACCTGAGCTGTGAGATATAAGGCAGACAGTGTAGGAAACTCCTCACTTCACTCTCTTCATGTGAGCAGCCTGTCAGCTTCACTTGTTTCTTCTCTGATTGGAGTTTCAGCACTTCCAGGAGGATGGAGCTCTTTCTCTCTGAGAGGTTTATGAACCAGACTGAAGGAACTGACTGGAAAACTGACTGTAATGATGGAAGGACACTCAGGCCTGTTTCAGGATCATGAGAGTACAGATCCAGCAGGAAATCACACCATTTATATTTAAGAGGCTGTGTTTCATATGTGCACACAGATGTTAACAGCTGCAGTATCTTCTCTCCTGTCTGCTGTTCTCTCTCTACTGCTGCACAGAACAGTTTCCCCAAGAACCTGGTTTCTTCTGAAGGTTCTGATTGATGACAAAGAAATCTGAAATCAAGAGAAGGAAACATTTTGTGATGATTTGATTTGAGCTGCAGAAACATTCCTGATGCACTGTTTTGTACATGTTCATCTCTGTATAAAATCAAATTTTAAACATATCTTGAATCCGAGTGTCATTTTTTGACTTTTATTGACTCACAAGACAAACATTAATCGTGTCTGAAATCACTGCACATTTTCTTCCTAAATTCTATGTTCACTCTCTAATTTTACTTTGTGTATGAGTTGTGTAGAATCAGTGTAAATTACATTCACAATACATTGATATGGGAAAATGTACAGTCATTATCATGTACAATAGTTGCAAAAATCCCATCATGCAATGCTTCACCTTTTCCCTTAGATTACAGAAGTGTATATTACAGTTATTCTACAGTACATCTGTATGTTGACACTAACTGATGATGATTCTCAGGTGTCTGTAATCTGAGTTTGTTGATCACTGTACAGTTTGTAGAGTTTCCATCACAGTCAGTAAAGTTCAGTCATCGGTTATAAAGGAATCTTGTTTTGTTCATTTATGTGTTGTTGACTTGATTTCATTATTCTCATACAGACAGAAGACTGTGACACGTTTCCACTTTGTTGAAGGTAAATATTTTACATGAAAAAACTGTATTCTCTCTCACATTCATCTCTCTGTTTAACTGGTTCAGTCAGACAGTGACCTTCATTAAGAAAAGTTACTTTAACTGTCAGTTTTGTTTCATATTTCAATTCAGTGGACAAAAACCTGAGTGTGTGGTTTGTTAGATGTGTCCTGGAGTCAGAGCTTGATAATACTGCATCTTTCTATTTATTGAATTGAGAATTCATTTTGAATCAAGAACTGATTCTGAATCATTACATCAAAAATCAAATTCAAGCATTTTAATGTTATAGCTGGTCATGATGAAACTAATATTTACTACTTTACTTCATACACTGTTGGGTTGTTTCATGTATATTTCATAAACTGATCACTCAAAGATGTATATTAAAAATACAGAATCAAAATATAAAAACTAAAAGACAGATTTTACTTCAGTACTTGAGTAAATGCACTCACAGAAGTTACTTTCCATCACTGGTAATTAAGTCTAATTGTAGATTTATTTTGCTGCAGTGGATCCTCTGTCTATAGTTTCTGCCACCAACTGTTATTTAACAGTTTATCTAATTATTTATTTATTTAGTTTAAGGCAGGCATGTCCAAACTGTTCCATAAAGGGCCGAGTGGCTGCAGGTTTTTGATCCAACCAGTCTACAGCACACCTGATTCGACTAATCAGCTGTTTGAAGACTGAAATCAGGTGATTAAATGAGTCGAGCCTGGTGTGCTCCGGCTTGGTAGGAATGAAAACCTGCAGCCACTTGGCCCTTTATGGAACAGTTTGGACATGCCTGGTTTAAGGCAAGGCAAGGCAATTTTATTTATATAGCACCATTCATACACAAGGCAATTCAAGGAGCTTTACAGAACTTGAAAATGCATTAAAATAGAAACAATAAAAGAACATTAAAATTGCGTTTGAGATAATTAAAAACAAAAGCTAAAAGCAGGACAATAAATAGTTTAAAACATTACAGAAATGCATATAAAGAGAGAAGCAAACATAAAACAAAAGCAACAGCAGACAAATATAAAAACAATAGCTACAGATTATCCTAAAAATATGTAACGTATCCACTTCACTGGTAGGCTGCAGTAAACAGTAATGTTTTAAGACCTGATTTAAATAAACCGACAGTTTCAGCTGACCTCAGGTGTTCTGGAAGTTTGTTCCACAGGTGGGGAGCACAGAAACTAAAGGCTGCTTCACCTTGTTTGGTTCTGATCCTGGGAACACTGAGTAAACCTGTTCCAGATGATCTGAGGGGTCTTGGTGCTTCATAATGTATAAGCAAATCAGAGATATATTTAGGCCCGAGACCATTTAGTGCTTTGTAAACTAGTAACAAGATTTTAAAGTCTATCCTTTGACACACGGGAAGCCAGTGCAGTGATTTAAGCACTGGTGTAATGTGCTCCACTCTCTTGGTGTTTGTGAGGATTCTGGCAGCAGCGTTCTGGACGAGCTGCAGTTGTCTGATTGATTTTTTACTCAGACCTGTGAAGACACCGTTACAATAGTCCAGCCTGCTGAAAATGAAAGCATGGACAAGTTTTTCTGTATCTTCCCCAGACAGAAATCCTTTAATTCTTGCTATGTTTTTAAGGTGGTAGTAGGCTGATTTAGTAATTGTCTTTATGTGACTGTTGAAATTTAGGTCTGAGTCCAGAAAGACACCGAGATTTCTGGCTTGATCTTTAGGTTTTACTGTCATGGATTCAAGGTGAGCACTGACTTTTAATCTTTCTTCTTTAGGGCCAAAAATAACTATCTCAGTTTTGTCTGTGTTTAGTTGTAGAAAATTCTGGCACATCCACATATTGATTTCATCAATGCACTTATTTAACAGATGTAGGGGACTGTAGTCATCTGGTAACACTGTAATATAAAGTAGTGTGTCATCTGCATAAGTATGGTAGGAGATGTTGTGATATTCCAGTTTAGACTTTTTGTGAGACACTGTATCAGCAGTGTCTTCTTTTATTTTTGATGACCACTTCCTGTCCACAAAGTCTGATCTGTAAGTCCTACTGGGACCTCAACTAACTTCAGAAAACTGGATAAAGTCACATGGTGTAAATATAATATTGATGTCAAAGGAATGTAGGAATATTTAAAATAGTACAGTGATGTTAAAAACTCAGAAAGCATCAAAGTTTTACATTAAACAAAGTTTATGAAGTTAAAACAAAGTTTTAGATTATTGAGAGCTCAACACTTGAAACAAAGAGTTAAATCATGTGAAGTACAATTAATTTACCTGAGCCGTGAGATATAAGGCAGACACTGTAGGAAACTCCTCACTTCACTCTCTTCATGTGAGCAGCCTGTCAGCTTCACTTGTTTCTTCTCTGATTGGAGTTTCAGCACTTCCAGGAGGATGGAGCTCTTTCTCTCTGAGAGGTTTATGAACCAGACTGAAGGAACTGACTGGAAAACTGACTGTAATGATGGAAGGACACTCAGACCTGTTTTAGTCTCATAGTCCTTCATGTGGGAGAACAGATCCAGCAGGAAATCACACTGATATGTTTGATAGTCTTCATCATCATCATCATCATCCGTGTTATTAAAAGGCAATGTGCACACTGATGATAACAGCTGCAGTATCTTCTCTCCTGTCTGCTGTTCTCTCTCTGCTGCTGCACAGAACAGATTCAACAAGAACTTTGCTCCACCTTTAATCCGCTGAGAGAAACTGTAACAAGAATGAAACATTTTGTTATGATATGATGTCAGCAGCAGAAAAAGAGCCATGCATTACTGAGATGGAGTTTATCTGCTAAAAGCCTACAAAGATCCTGATAATGAGAATAATACAGTCAAATCCATCAACCTAAAATACAAGTAACAATACTTTGAACAGGGTCACACATGGATTTTAGAAGACTTTTACTAAATGAACTTGTTCACAAAATGTTGGAGGAAGCAGTGAAGTCAGGCTACAAAGGTGTATCCTCACCTCTGTATTAAAGACACTACGTTATATTGGAATATGACTCCTGAAGCAACAGGGATTTGGTGCAGTTATCAGCCACTTGGGGCAGAGCTGTTTTACAGGCTGTGACGTGGAGACGTAGAGGAAGCTCTGTGTAGGAGTGTGTGTTCAGCATGACATACTTCTTGTCTTACTTTCAGTGACACTGCTCTGTCCTTCACTCTCTCACACAGTGGGAAACATTTTGGCTGCTCTGGCTGCTCATTTTAACACCATTAAAAACACTAAGTTTAGATTTAGAAAGTCTGACTTTTAGATTTTAGAAAACAGAACAAGGACAGTAGTCTGGAAACACAAATATTTTTCCATACTCTCTTTTCTTTATTTCCTTTTCCTGGAAATGACTAAAATCAAATTTGGTATTTTTCCACGCTGCATAAGAACCCTGTCCATTTTTTTAATACAGTAAACTACTAATTGTAATATAACAATAATTAAAATAACTAATATTTGTTGTGCACATTTCTGACTGTGTGTTCAAGGACCTCTGTGATGAACACTTTTTGAAAAACTTTAGTCTCAACATGATGGATCAGACTCAAGGTCAGATCTTAAATGACTGTTTGTTCATTCAGTCACTGTTCAGTCACATGAGTCCACAAACCTGTTGACCTGAATGTTAGATATTCACTGGCCTCACAAAAGCCTCCATGATAAATCCAACTTAGAATAATATGATTGGACTGTGTGGAATAAAACAGCATGTCATCTATAAAACTACACTGTGATCTAACGTTTATGTGACTCATCAATTCAACACATGACCTTCACCTTCAAACAACTAACTACTAACTTCATTTTTATCAACATTATGTTTGTAAATGACAGTCCATCAACTTTCTTCATGTTTCTGAGCTGGATGTTTTTGACAAACCTCTTCTGAATGAAGCCACACAGCATCATTAAATATACAGTATTTGTCTGACTTACCTGAGCTGTGAGATATAAGGCAGACACTGTAGGAAACTCCTCACTTCACTCTCTTCATGTGAGCAGCCTGTCAGCTTCACTTGTTTCTTCTCTGATTGGAGTTTCAGCACTTCCAGGAGGATGGAGCTCTTTCTCTCTGAGAGGTTTATGGACCAGACTGAAGGAACTGACTGGAAAACTGACTGTAATGATAGAAGGACACTCAGACCTGTTTCAGGATCATGAGAGTACAGATCCAGCAGGAAATCACACCATTTCTCTTTAAGAGGCCGTGTTTCATATGTGCACACTGATGATAACAGCTGCAGCATCTTCTCTCCTGTCTGCTGTTCTCTCTCTGCTGCTGCACAGAACAGTTTCCCCAAGAACCTGGTTTCTTCTGATGGTTCTGATTGATGACGAACAAAACTGAAATCAAGAGAATGAAACATTTTGTGATGATCTGATCTGAGCTGCAGAAACATTACTGATGCAGTGTTTTGTACATGTTCATTTCTGTATAAAATCAAATGTTAAACACATCTTGCATCCGAGTGTCTGAACTAGGAGTGTCCCGATCCGATATTGATATCTGATATCGGTCTGATATCAGCCAAAAAACGAGTATCGGATTTTATTGGACTGCATCTAAAATCTCTGATATAAGCGCTCCAATAAGCAGTCCATTTTCTGCTCCAGCACTTCTATCTATAGGTGACTCTGGTTGCTGACTATTGTTCTCTGTTTGAGTAACATCACTTGATCAAGCCTCTTCTAACATTTCACACTACAAAATAAGTAATAAAAGTATGTATGATTCGTGCTGATATTGTATCAGATTGATATCGGCCAATACTCAAGGCTGCAATATTGGTATCGTATCGGAAGTGGAAAAGTTGTATCGGGACATCCCTAGTCTGAACATCATTTTTTGACTTTTATTGACTCACAAGACAAACATTAATCTTGTGTCTGAAATCACTGCACATTTTCTTCCTAAATTCTATGTTACTCTCTAATTTTACTTTGTGTATGAGTTGTGTAGAATCAGTGTAAATTACATTCATAATACATTGATATGGGAAAATGTACAGTCATTATCATGTACAATAGTTGCAAAAATCCCATCATGCAATGCTTCAACTGTTCCCTTAGATTACAGAAGTGTAAATTACAGTTATTCTACAGTACATCTGTATGTTGACACTAACTGATGATGATTCTCAGGTGTCTGTAATCTGACTTTGTTGATCACTGTACAGTTTGTAGAGTTTCCATCACAGTCAG
Organism: Lutjanus erythropterus; assembly: GCF_056507025.1. Taxonomy (NCBI): domain Eukaryota; kingdom Metazoa; phylum Chordata; class Actinopteri; order Lutjaniformes; family Lutjanidae; genus Lutjanus; species Lutjanus erythropterus. The sequence continues at coordinate 18,149,612 of NC_139340.1, read as the reverse complement.
TAAAGTTCAGTCATCAGTTATAAAGGAAGCTTGTTTTGTTCATTTATGTGTTGTTGACTTGATTTCATTATTCTCATACAGACAGAAGACTGTGACACGTTTCCACTTTGTTGAAGGTAAATATTTTACATGAAAAAACTGTATTCTCTCTCACACTCATCTCTCTGTTTAACTGGTTCAGTCAGACAGTGACCTTCATTAAGAAAAGTTACTTTAACTGTCAGTTTTACTTCATATTTCAATTCAGTGGACTAAAACATGAGTGTGTGGTTTGTTAGATGTTTCCTGGAGTCAGAGCTTGATAATACTGCATCTTTCTATTTATTGAATTGAGAATTCATTTTGAATCAAGAACTGATTCTGAATCATTACATCAAAAATCAAATTCAAGCATTTTAATGTTGTAGCTGGTCATGATGAAACTAATATTAACTACTTTACTTCATACACTGTTGGGTTGTTAAATCTGTATTTCATAAACTGATCATACACACATAAATAAAAGACTACAAATATTTCCTTATGAAATGTGGCAGAATCGAAATAAAAAACTAAAAGACAGATGTTACTTCAGTACTTGAGTAAATGTACTCACAGTAGTTACTTTCCATCACTGGTAATTAAGTCTAATTGTAGATTTCCTGATATCAGCTGTTATTTAACAGACTGTTTGTGAGACACTGTATCAGCAGTGGCTTCTTTTATTTTTGATGACCACTTCCTGTCCACACAGTCTGATCTTTAAGTCTGACTAGGACCTCAGCTGACTTCAGAAAACTAAATAAAAGACAAACACGGAAAAAGTCTTGAAATGTAAATACAACACTGATGTGAAAGAAATATCATGGGACTTTTTAAACAAGTACAGTGACGTTCACATTTATGCTACATGAAAATATGCAACATTTTATTTAAAACAAAACTCTTAATACAAAGACTTGAATCATGTGAAGAACACTTCATTTACCTGAGCTGTGAGATATAAGGCAGACACTGTAGGAAACTCCTCACTTCACTCTCTTCATGTGAGCAGCCTGTCAGCTTCACTTGTTTCTTCTCTGATTGGAGTTTCAGCACTTCCAGGAGGATGGAGCTCTTTCTCTCTGAGAGGTTTATGGACCAGACTGAAGGAACTGACTGGAAAACTGACTGTAATGATGGAAGGACACTCAGACCTGTTTTAGTCTCATAGTCCTTCATGTGGGAGAACAGATCCAGCAGGATGTTACACTGATATGTTTGATAGTCTTCATCATCATCATCATCATCATCATCATCATCATCATCATCATCATCATCATCATCCATGTCATTCAAAGGGAATGTTTCATATGTGCACACTGATGATAACAGCTGCAGTATCTTCTCTCCTGTCTGCTGTTCTCTCTCTGCTGCTGCACAGAACAGTTTCCCCAAGAACCTGGTTTCTTCTGATGGTTCTGATTGATGACGAACAAAACTGAAATCAAGAGAAGGAAACATTTTGTGATGATCTGATCTGAGCTACAGAAACATTCCTGATGCACTGTTTTGTACATGTTCATCTCTGTATAAAATCAAATTTTAAACGTATCTTGAATCCGAGTGTCTGAACATCATTTTTTGACTTTTATTGACTCACAAGACAAACATTAATCTTGTGTCTGAAATCACTGCACATTTTCTTCCTAAATTCTATGTTACTCTCTAATTTTACTTTGTGTATGAGTTGTGTAGAATCAGTGTAAATTACATTCACAATACATTGATATGGGAAAATGTACAGTCATTATCATGTACAATAGTTGCAAAAATCCCATCATGCAATGCTTCACCTTTTCCCTTAGATTACAGAAGTGTATATTACAGTTATTCTACAGTACATCTGTATGTTGACACTAACTGATGATGATTCTCAGGTGTCTGTAATCTGACTTTGTTGATCACTGTACAGTTTGTAGAGTTTCCATCACAGTCAGTAAAGTTCAGTCATCAGTTATAAAGGAAGCTTGTTTTGTTCATTTATGTGTTGTTGACTTGATTTCATTATTCTCATACAGACAGAAGACTGTGACACGTTTCCACTTTGTTGAAGGTAAATATTTTACATGAAAAAACTGTATTCTCTCTCACTTTCATCTCTCTGTTTAACTGGTTCAGTCAGACAGTGACCTTCATTAAGAAAAGTTACTTTAACTGTCAGTTTTGTTTCATATTTCAATTCAGTGGACAAAAACCTGAGTGTGTGGTTTGTTAGATGTTTCCTGGAGTCAGAGCTTGATAATACTGCATCTTTCTATTTATTGAATTGAGAATTCATTTTGAATCAAGAACTGATTCTGAATCATTACATCAAAAATCAAATTCAAGCATTTTAATGTTGTAGCTGGTCATGATGAAACTAATATTAACTACTTTACTTCATACACTGTTGGGTTGTTAAATCTGTATTTCATAAACTGATCATACATACATAAATAAAAGACTACAAATATTTCCTTATGAAATCTGGCAGAATCGAAATAAAAAACTAAAAGACAGATGTTACTTCAGTACTTGAGTAAATGTACTCACAGTAGTTACTTTCCATCACTGGTAATTAAGTCTAATTGTAGATTTCCTGATATCAGCTGTTATTTAACAGACTGTTTGTGAGACACTGTATCAGCAGTGTCTTCTTTTATTTTTGATGACCACTTCCTGTCCACACAGTCTGATCTTTAAGTCTGACTAGGACCTCAGCTGACTTTAGAAAACTAAATAAAAGACAAACACGGAAAAAGTCTTGAAATGTAAATACAATGCTGATGTGAAAGAAATATCACGGGACTTTTTAAACAAGTACAGTGACGTTCAAATTTATGCTACATGAATATATGCAACATTTTATTTAAAACAAAACTCTTCATACAAAGACTTGAATCATGTGAAGAACACTTCATTTACCTGAGCTGTGAGATATAAGGCAGACACTGTAGGAAACTCCTCACTTCACTCTCTTCATGTGAGCAGCCTGTCAGCTTCACTTGTTTCTTCTCTGATTGGAGTTTCAGCACTTCCAGGAGGATGGAGCTCTTTCTCTCTGAGAGGTTTATGGACCAGACTGAAGGAACTGACTGGAAAACTGACTGTAATGATGGAAGGACACTCAGACCTGTTTCAGGATCATGAGAGTACAGATCCAGCAGGAAATCACACCATTTCTCTTTAAGAGGCTGTGTTTCATATGTGCACACTGATGATAACAGCTGCAGTATCTTCTCTCCTGTCTGCTGTTCTCTCTCTGCTGCTGCACAGAACAGTTTCCCCAAGAACCTGGTTTCTTCTGACGGTTCTGATTGATGACAAAGAAATCTGAAATCAAGAGAAGGAAACATTTTGTGATGATCTGATCTGAGCTGCAGAAACATTCCTGATGCACTGTTTTGTACATGTTCATCTCTGTATAAAATCAAATTTTAAACGTATCTTGAATCCGAGTGTCTGAACATCATTTTTTGACTTTTATTGACTCACAAGACAAACATTAATCTTGTGTCTGAAATCACTGCACATTTTCTTCCTAAATTCTATGTTCACTCTCTAATTTTACTTTGTGTATGAGTTGTGTAGAATCAGTGTAAATTACATTCACAATACATTGATATGAGAAAATGTACAGTCATTATCATGTACAATAGTTGCAAAAATCCCATCATGCAATGCTTCACCTTTTCCCTTAGATTACAGAAGTGTAAATTACAGTTATTCTACAGTACATCTGTATGTTGACACTAACTGATGATGATTCTCAGGTGTCTGTAATCTGAGTTTGTTGATCCCTGTACAGTTTGTAGAGTTTCCATCACAGTCAGTAAAGTTCAGTCATCAGTTATAAAGGAAGCTTGTTTTGTTCATTTATGTGTTGTTGACTTGATTTCATTATTCTCATACAGACAGAAGACTGTGACACGTTTCCACTTTGTTGAAGGTAAATATTTTACATGAAAAAACTGTATTCTCTCTCACACTCATCTCTCTGTTTAACTGGTTCAGTCAGACAGTGACCTTCATTAAGAAAAGTTACTTTAACTGTCAGTTTTGCTTCATATTTCAATTCAGTGGACTAAAAACCTGAGTGTGTGGTTTGTTAGATGTGTCCTGGAGTCAGAGCTTGATAATACTGCATCTTTCTATTTATTGAATTGAGAATTCATTTTGAATCAAGAACTGATTCTGAATCATTACATCAAAAATCAAATTCAAGCATTTTAATGTTGTAGCTGGTCATGATGAAACTAATATTAACTACTTTACTTCATACACTGTTGGGTTGTTAAATCTGTATTTCATAAACTGATCATACATACATAAATAAAAGACTACAAATATTTCCTTATGAAATGTGGCAGAATCGAAATAAAAAACTAAAAGACAGATGTTACTTCAGTACTTGAGTAAATGTACTCAGAGTAGTTACTTTCCATCACTGGTAATTAAGTCTAATTGTAGATTTCCTGATATCAGCTGTTATTTAACAGACTGTTTGTGAGACACTGTATCAGCAGTGGCTTCTTTTATTTTTGATGACCACTTCCTGTCCACACAGTCTGATCTTTAAGTCTGACTAGGACCTCAGCTGACTTCAGAAAACTAAATAAAAGACAAACACGGAAAAAGTCTTGAGATGTAAATACAATACTGATGTGAAAGAAATATCACAGGACTTTTTAAACAAGTACAGTGACGTTCAAATTTATGCTGCATGAATATATGCAACATTTTATTTAAAACAAAACTCTTAATACAAAGACTTGAATCATGTGAAGAACACTTCATTTACCTGAGCTGTGAGATATAAGGCAGACACTGTAGGAAACTCCTCACTTCACTCTCTTCATGTGAGCAGCCTGTCAGCTTCACTTGTTTCTTCTCTGATTGGAGTTTCAGCACTTCCAGGAGGATGGAGCTCTTTCTCTCTGAGAGGTTTATGGACCAGACTGAAGGAACTGACTGGAAAACTGGCCTCAGGTTTGGAAGGAGACTTGAACCCCCTTCACTCTTGACATGCTGACAAACATCAAGTAGGATGTTATGTACGTCAGTGTTAACTGGAAACAATGACAGAAGTATATTTACTACAGAGTGAAAGTTTTCTCCTTGGTGAAGTGCTGCTCTCAGACATAAATCCAGTAACAGCTGCTTCTCTTCTCTCTGCAGTTTCCTCTGGTGTTGATCTTTGTCCTGTAATCCTGCATCTCTGTAAGTCATCCTGAAGCTGCATGATAACAAACACATGTATCAAACAGATTAGTGTTACAGTAAATATACTAAGAACAATCAAGTGTAAACAAATAAACACTATAATATCTTTACCTACATCTTCAGAAGAATTTCTGAGAATCCACAATAGGAAAGTTTAGATTCATCATGCATAATGAGGCCTGTCTGATTCTGCAAAGTTTAACATTTATGATCCCCAACTCATTTTACTACATCTGATCACTGCAGCCACAGTCCAACTTTAAACAAGTTTTGTAGTTTTAACTGCTAAAATCTAAAACTGAGATGTTTACAGTAGGGGTGTCACAATTTTAATACTAAATCAAAATCAAAATCAAAATCAAAGGCAGAGTCACTATTCTCCCAGTACTTATATATATATATTTTTGTCTCCACACCTGTCTACTTGTGGTGTCTGGTGTGTCTGAAGGAAAAACAATTGAAAGACGACACAGAGGAGCCACCAACTGTTACATCACACCTGATGTCATGTCGACATCTTTTTAAAGAAGAACTTGAAAATGTAAATGACATATTTCAGGACATAAAACCAATAATCTGTTGACGGTTTCAAAACGAAACTCAATAGTTTAACAGTGACATAACCATAAATCTTTAAATTGACAAATCAAATTGAATCTTGATCTTAAAATCACAAGTCAAATCAAACGGTGGATTTGAAGAATCATGACACCCCTAGTTTACAGAAAGGTAAGAAATTAAATTTAACTCTGGGTCTGATATTTTTATTTGTGCAGTTTTCTACAGAATACATGTCTGGCATGAGGGAAATGTAATTTATCAGACCATCTCCTTTTAAAGTACAGACGCCAATTTGTGAAGAAACTGTGGTGTGAATGAATGATGTTGAAAAGCTGATGCTACACTCCACTGCTGGAATTAAAAAGTTGAATAATACCAATAATGTATGAGGATGTGGAACATTATAAGGTTTGAATGGAGTTTATGGCTTAAAGGTAAATGAAGAGCTAAATATAGAAATGGCTCAGATACAAACAGCTGAAAAGGCGGGAAAAGGAGAGGATGAGGAGCTAAACTGCATAGCTGGAGTAGAAATATTTGGAAAATGTTGGAACTAGTCAAAAAGTATTTAAAGGTGCAACAGATGCTAAGTATTGATTGGATTGTTAAGAAGAAAACAAGCTTTAGTGAATTAAACAGTGTTCAAATTACAGGGGAGCTTAAAGAGACCTGAACTCTGCTGGAAGCAATAATGCAAAATACATAATAACAAACTAAAATGATGTTGTGTAATAACTCTGTGAGGGGAGTTTTTATGTTTCATGGCTCATGACACATCTTTTTAACATTGCTTTCTCCTGAAGTGTTTTTAACTGATAGATATTTTATCTGATTTTACCTTGTCTTACACTACAGTTGTAACTTTCATTTTATTTATTTATTAGCTTGTTTATTATCTCTCTGCCTTATTGTTTAAATGTTTCAATTTTCTTTTCTCTTTCCCTCTTATGTTCAGCACTTTGTGTTGCATTTTATGCATGAATTGTGCTATATAAATAAAGTTATTATTATTATTATTATTATTATTATTATTATTATGAGCTGCTTCCACGTCTTATTTTACAGGTTTAACGTCAGTCACAAATTAGAATTACCGCCTCGTGATTGTATACCTGTTTTTGGTTATAAATGGCATCACTTCATCATTTTGTCTTGTCATTTGTGTTAAATTATGTTGGACGGACAGGCATAAAAACAGTTAATTATCTGGAAACAGACTCACATTTCTACAGAACGTGGTTAACTATGTTATTAATTATGCCTCTATACTGACCACCAGCCATGCATTATGTTTTTGGGTTGTCTGTCCATCCGTCTCATTCTTGTGAAAGTGATATCTCAAGAATGCCTTGAGGGAATTTCTTCAAACCCCCCAAAAGCCCAAAGTTAAAGTCAAAGTTATAATCATCATCACACAAAACCAAAAGCTTCATACCTGAGTGAGCTGATGAACGGCAAAGCCTCTAAGAGAGACTCAGACAGACTTTGGTAGACAGGAGTTGCCCTCTCCCAGTGGAGGCAGACATTAACCTTCTGAGTGAACTTCTGCATGACTTTTACTGCTCTTTCAAACAGACGTCTTTTACCCTCAACTGGAAGGTGCAGCTGATTTCCATCAAAGCTCAGTAAGCTGATATGATCCATCTGCCCTTCAGTAAGAAGGAAAATCTCCCACAGCTGCCGTGGCAGAGGGTCACACCTATAATATAAAGAATAATGAGAGACCATTTCAACATTAAAAAATATCAGAGGAGAGTAACAGTTAAGCATCATCAGAAAAGTCTGTCTAGTTAAAAGAAACTACAGCAGAAGAACCATCCATCCATTCTTTAATCCAACAAGTTCTTCTCAGAGTCATTCTGTTTCATCAGTCTCGTTATCTCTTGGACTAAAACCAGTGATTACACATGAAGAGTTAGTTCTACTCAATTAGACACATTTAACTGGCAGTAATTTGACACACGCTGACACTTACCATTGGACGTTTTGAAGGCATCCAAATAGTCGTCTTATTCCTTGCTCTGACACCATGACGTCCTTCAGGTTGAGTGATATTTTTCTTTCCTCTGACTGAGTGACTATGTAAGCCACAGCACAGCAGTGGTTAGGACTGAGACTCTCTTCACTGAGATCAAGATGGTAGTCCAGTTTATGCAGGAAGTAGACACATGCTTCAGGACACTGGGACTCATACAAGCACTGACATAAGAACAGCATGTCCACATTCGGCCCACTGTCCTCAAGATCAGCGTCATCTTTCTCACACAGACAAGGGAAAAATGTTCTCATCATTTCCTCAAAGAACCAGCTGGATGTATTCTTGAGCTCCTGAGCTGGAATCAGACGGTTCATCAAACTGGGGCTCTTCTCATTCAACAATCGACACATGAAAGGAATCAGATGTTTCATGTGTTTCTTCTCCTCAGTCAGGCACTGCTGAAAAACATCCTTGATTTTTTCTGGATTCTTCAAAAGCCACAGAGCTGCAAAGAACTCCTGCATCGTGTAGTGGAGAAATGCACAAGTGGTTTTTGTCTCAGTGATGGCATCTTTGATAAAAAGTGGTTTCAGGAAGGAGAGGACACAGCTGTCTTCACAGGGCACTTCTGTCAGGTTCACAGTTTTTTTTTCAGTTGCATAAAAAGCAACCTCAGCCAGAGACAGTATTTCTTCACTCTTCTTGTTGATGAAGGAATTCAGATGTTTGTTTTTTATTTTGTTGCTGTTCATTTGAATACATGAACGAACAATATTGATGTAGATTTCAGTTATGGTGCACAGATGTGCAGAGTCTTCTGGTGTCTCAGATGAGAAGCATGCAGCCACCATCAGCGCGTACATCGGGACATGGCAGAGAGTGAACAACTCCACGTTGCTCAAAACCTTCTCCTGTTCTTCACCTAGCAGTGCAGATAAGTATGTTTTTATGGTCTTCTCACTAAAGCCTTTCACTTCCACTCTGAGAAAATCATCAGAAAAGAAGTCTTCTTCATCATCTGGTCTGCAAGTCACGATGACCTTAGCATCAGGGAGTAGGTCCTTCTCTACAAGTCCTCTCACCACTGAAGAAGAGAGATCTGTGAGTCCATCAAAAATGATTGTTACATTGTCAGAGTTCTTCTTTATATCCTCTAAGACCTCTTCTTTGTCTTTATCGGGTTCACTGAACACACTGAAAAGAAGATCCTCCAAACTCATGTCCTTCGTGATCCACGATGTTTCTCTCATGTGAAAGTAAAACATGTAATCCAGATCCTTGTTGTCTCTTTCTGCCCAGAGTCTCAACATTTCATGACTCAGTGCCGTCTTTCCAATCCCAGGCTTACCAACACAGAGGATGTTTGTATCTGTTTTCAGCAGGTCACTGGGTGAAATCTCTGGTCCGTCCTGGGGGATATACTTCTTCATCTTTTTAGGGCGACTCATCTTGCTTTTCTTGCTCTTTGACTTCTTTATTTTAGATGATGAAACACTTCCTTGTTTGTCTAATACAAGTGCAGAGTACGACAGATGTGGTTTGTTTCCTTCAAACAGATTTCTGTTTGCCTTCCAAAACTCATTTGATATTCTTTGTGCTTTTTTCTTCAACTTTTCCTGATACTGCTGGCACGGCCTTGGACCTAAAATAAAAACAACAGTGAGTAAATAAATATACCAGGAATTAATTGCTGTAAAAATACACTGAATAATAGATAAATATTTGCACATCTTAAAAGTGCAATACATAAAATAAGCACATCAATGATAAACAATTAAAAATATTTTCTGTTTCTGTTTTCTTCTTGCTGTTTGCCTCTTTTATTCCCCATTGCCATCAACCTGACGGTTTCCATATTTTCTCTCTTCATCCAGATGATATATTGACGTATCTCTCATGTCCAGACAACTCTATCCCAGCTTTGATGGACAGGATATGGTACATTTTCAGACTACAAAATTAATGTAAACAAAAGTGTGATCACATCTCTTAACACCCGAGCTACTGCTGAACCTCCTGCTATGATGTTTCAGTGGAGCCTCAATCATCAAATTCTCCTTCAACTACAAACTTCTACATTCTGAAGTGAACTGAAAGAGCAGCAACTGTCAGGTTTTATCTCTGAACAGGTACAAGTTCTGAAGAAATCAGCGGTCAAAGAGGCTGTAAGATTTTACTGATCATTTTTACAGTCCGTCTGTGTCTGGCACCGAGCTACATAGCTGAAACGTTGGCCACATATAAGCTGGTTCACAGCCTTGTGTCCTCAGTCGAGGATCTCCTGCTGGTTTCAAAGGCAGGATGTCAACATTATGTAATAACATCTTTGTTATCTTTTTTTTTTTTTTTTTACTTTTTCTATTTGTTTATTTCCACTCACTTACACACTATTTTATTGCCACTTTATTACACTCAGTTGCCAATAAAATAATGTTGACAGAATCAATAAAGATGTGACACATTATCAATCAGAATTCTCCTTCAGAATACCTTGTATGTAGTTTGAATCCATCTCTGGGTCTTCTTCGAAAGAATAGCAGCTGATCCAGTGGTGTAGGTCAAACGTCTTGTTCTCAGAGGGAAGGGATGTCCTCCCTAAGGTCCTCTTCCTCGTCATGTCAATAATCCTGAGGAACTCATAGCAGGCTTTAGACCCACTTTTTATGACTTTGTCCACTATCTTTCTGGCTTTGTCATAGTCATTTCTCTCTGTCTGTATTTGACTGTACTCTTCATCACCTAAAATTCCTTGCTGTTTTAAGTTCTCTGCAATCACTGAGTGACTCTTTAATTCTCTCACAAGCTGGAGTCTGGCACTGCTGACATACTCTAAAGCAGACTGTGTTGTACAAGCCATGTGTCCTTAGTTCTGTCTGTTCTGCACACAGACCCAACTTCAGTGATCTGGAGAACAAAATAGCAGGTTAATTAAAATTTCTGACATTTATGAATCGATTCAGAATCTTCCACATCCACATCACAATGCATCTATGAATCTAGTCTTTCGTCCACCCCTATTATAGTTTTATTTCTTTAATTCATTCAAAAATTTAAATGGAAGATAAAATTACATTTACACTGCATTAACAAAAAAGACAACCAAAACCAGTAAAAATGATTTGCCCAGGTTACAACGTACACAGACACATGCAGACTGTATATCAGAGGGAGACACTTACACAAAGGCCTCAAAGTCTCCAGTGAAGACAGACTCCATCAGCTGTTCAGTTTCTGTGTATGTGATTTTCCTGATCACTAGAAAAAACAAAACAATCACAACTGTCATCAAATCAATAGTGTTAGAGAGTTCCATGAGTCTCAGACCACGGTACCATAATCTGTCAGTTGGTGGGACCATCAGGCTGCAGATGGCCACAGCAACCGACACATAAAAGTAAAGACGCACTAGAATTTAACATCAGCTGAACATAAGACAGCACAGGAAAGTGCTGTTTCTTCTTAAATATGCAAATATACACTGTTCAACATACAGCTCTCTGTCAGTGTAACTATACATGATTTTAGATGCAACATTTCGTTTTATATCTCGTTGATTGTGTCAGAGGTTTGTTAGTTTAGCTCAGTGAACTACATCTCTCATCTTGCACAATATACATCACCAACATCAAGCAACATCTTGCATCATTATCTTAACTAAAGTGTTTTATCAGCGACTCCTGGCTCCTGTAAAACATGAACAAATCCATTCAGAAAATGAATGCCATAGAACATTACTTCTCCATCCTGGGGAAAAAAAAAACGCTGCTGGGAAGTAGCTGGGTGCCATTTCAAGGACAATAAATTTTGTGGTATAGAATCTCTGCATCGACTAAAGCACAGACATATCGGAGCCATTTTCCTAAATTTTGGTATTGATATCAGAACAACCATATTCACTGTATCTTAGCCTGAAAAAAAGATCGGAAAATTCTGACCGATACCGATATCCGATATTAGTATTGCTGTTATAGCCGATAACCGATGTTTACCGATATCGATATATATATATATATATATATATATATACATATATATATATATATTTTTTTTTTTTAAGTGTCTGAGATGATAAAATTTTGTACAGACAGAAAATCGTGCAAACTGAATTTTTGAATGTCTTCCTTTATTTTCAAAACGGAATCAATCCTGTGCTGCCTTTGCGTCACTGACACTGTCACATGCCCAAACAAATATGGCATGGCCAAATATCCCTCCCCCTCAATGACACACATACACAAATAGCAACTTGACAGATATAAACATCGGTTGATAATATCGGCCCAGTTTTACTCATCGGACTGATGCCGATATGTTAAAAAATGACAAATATCGGCCGATAGCGATATTAATGCCGATATATCGTGCATCCCTACTAAACTACACATCAACAAGAAAGTTAGCTTAACCGTTAGAGTTAGATTACTGTTGATCTGCCATCTCTATAAGGCCTATGTCTCAGTGGAATATTAGACATGTGGATCTAATTTTATAGTTTTGTTCCATAAAACGTCTTTAAATTATATAGTTATAACCAGATAAAAAGTACAAACTACAAAGGAGAAAGATTTTTAAAAAATCAACTGACTCAGACATTCAGTTTTGGCGCTAACGTTTCAAAACATTATTTTGCTAAAAGCAGCAGTTAACGTTAGCTGCCTCAGGTATTAACGTATAACTTACGGCATTAAAAATGTTTAAAATTACTTTGTTTTCTCTTTCTGACGAAATAAAAACGACACAAATCTCCTCTCTCACGCTGTCTTAATTTCACACTAACACCATGAGCTCCGTCAGTTTTACACTTAACATAAATTACAATTACCCGTGCTAATATGAAGGTGATTGTTATTTTTCAGTTCTAGTGTGAATGATATTTGTGATATGTGCTAACATCTCAGTTTTACATACTGTATAAAGTCGTGAAAAGACTTAGAGTCGATTAACTATTAAATTATGCAGTATGGAGCGGCGAATGGCTAATAATATACATAGAAGAAGACCAACTTCTGATTGTGACTTCCGGTAGGGAGTAGAGCTATGGCGGCGCCCTTGTCCACCATCTTCCCTGCAGACGGGTCTGTCAGTTTCTGTTACTGTCAATGGAAATAGTCACATCCGACGGTGTTCCTTTCAAAATAAAACCGGAAGCCCGTGCAGGAAGCAACAAAATAAAAAGCCTTAAAACTGATACACTAAAAACGTCAACTTTCTACCTAGCGTTGATAAAACAAACGTATGTGAATCGTTTTTCAGTTTTGGTCGTGGACTCTTTCTCTGCCACAATGTCTGCACAGATATAATGACTTTTTCACTCACAGAAATCATAAGTTAACGGTCATAATCTTATAGTGGATCAGGTGAACTTCATGTCCAGTACAAGCCATGCAATCATAGAGGAAATATTATAAATAATAATCATCCAGCGTTTTTTTTCTTACAAATCTTCGGACAATAAGAGAAAACAAAAGGGTAGGCCTCTTCCTCTTCTTCTTCTCTTCCTCTTAATTCACCTTTTAAAACAGTTCTGATCTTCTTTACTCTTACCTGTATGGTACAGTGTTCACTGCATTCAGACGTATCGAAGACAACTTCTGATGAACTTTTTCTTAACTTTTTAAACTTAAGTTTTTATACATCCAACCGTACCGTCTCAAGCACGATGTCTGACAACTTCCTGGTCTGTTACTTTCACTTTGCTGCCCACACATCCTGTATGAAGAGGGGCTGCTTGTAAAGTCCCCTGACATCCACAACATGTCACTGTTGGACCAGAAAACACAAACTGAGACATGAACTCCAGGCTGACAACTACAGTCTACATCAGAGGTGATCCTGTGTTTATGTTTTAGCTCTTATGATCAGCTGCTTTCTGACATCGAGCAGAATGATAAAGTCAGATTCTCATATTTTGACCACAAGCTACTAAATATTAGTAACACCTCCAGGAACAAACAAACCTGCAGCTTCTTAAATGTCCATGATACTGAATCAACACTACGATTATTAAAATTCACTAAAACTGAACTAAAACCAGGTGTGAAAAAAGATCATAGTCAACTGAAATAAATATAAAAACTAGACTTCAGGGAAAAAAACACAAACTAACTGAAACAATATTTTGTACTTAAAAAACTAATTACATTAAAATCATACAGGAAATGTGTTTAGTTTTAGTCTTTGTTGATTTGGTCAAATTTATCAACACAACAAGTAAACTGTCCTCACAAAGTGTTGTGTTTGTTTTGTAATAAATGTTATGAACTTCATTGATCTTGACCCTGACAAACACCTGCATAATAATAATAATAATAATAATAATAATAATAATAATAATAATAATAATAAACTAAATAAGACTAAACTAAAAAACTAAAAACTAAAATGAATTTAGTAAACACACTGGAAACTAAGTGAAACTAAACTGAAGTGAGAACAAAAATTAAAAATTAAATAAATAATAATAACCAATGAAAAACATGTGAATAAAAACAGAATGCAATGATTTGCAATTCAGTGGAACAGAAAAAAAAAAAAGATATTTGATGTTCAAACTGATGAATTTGATAGTTTTTTTATAAATACAGGTGTCATTTACTCTGGGGACACGTCACTCATACTGAAACGGGTGATTTTGTCCTCGTCACTTTTTAAAAGCATGATTTGTTAGAAATGTTCTGAAAAATAATTTTCACCAAGAAATGTTAACTAACAAATGAGAATGATTGGATAATTGTTTATTTACACAATAAGAAAACAATGAGTCATGATTGGTTGAATTACTTCCCTGTCAGATAATCTAAAATCACATATTTTGATCTATTATATTTACTTTATTAATGATGCTTTTGATTGGTCTGAAATGTTGGCAAATGTTTATTTAAGTTAAAGCAGAGCAGTTTGGGAGGACTTCAGCTGTTATTTGTCAGAACAATAAAACACAACAAAACAAATAATGAAATAATAATAATGATGATGAAAAATGTGAGATAATAAAATAATAATTAAAAAATAAATGATAAATGAAAACTGAAACAAATGAAACAAAAACATCTTCAGCCTGAAAGATGAACTGTTGCACTCAGGACGTCACACGTCTCTACTTTCTGTCTGTTTAGCAGGTAACATTTATTTCTGGTGAAAAACATTTAGACACACAAAAACAACATAAAATTAAATCTTAAGAGGGCGGAGATACAGATATTTTCTCCATGAAATAATTTGTGAAATCTTTTACTTATGATGGAATGTTTCAATTTCATTAATAAAGTCTAAATATTTTGAAAAAGAAAATAATAATTTGATGATAATGAAGTACAGAGATCATCTTGTGAAGTTCTAACTTTGCTGTTGAATTTTGTAATATTATAGTTTCTTTCTCAGATTTTCATAACTTTCCAACCTTTTTCTCAAAATACTGTAACTGTATTATTGACAGTAACATGAATATCTTCTTGTATCAAAGAGTAACTTTAGTATTTTTCAACCCGGATTATATTTTAGCACATTTCTGTGTCATAGGAACAAATAAGGACAACAATTTTTGAAATATGTTCAGTATTGAATGACACCACTGCAGCTGTCAGTCATGAAACACACTGTGATCTAACTTTAAAAAAATGTCATCCATATCAGTCACTTAGACACAAAAACATGAGGTTGAAAAATACAGAAATTACCCTTTAATTAAGCTGTAATGTTTTTTTTTCCTGTAAATAAAAATTCAAAACTTTTACTCAAATATAAAATCAATGTGCACATGTAGGCTAATCTGATCTATTTCCTTTCCTTGACATATGAAAACTTTTTCTTGTCATATTACAACTTTATTCTTAAAACATTTCAATCTTTTTATCTTAAGAATTGTGAGTCGTGGAACCACAGTGGCGTTGGTACCCTGCTGTCATGAAGACTGTGGATCAGGAGAAAATGAAGTCGCCCTCTGGTGGTGGGGATGAGAACTGAACACAACAGCAGTTTTTCACAGTTTTTTCTCCTCAAACAGCTTCTCCCAGGCTGGCATGATGTGTTTATAAATCTTCTCTATCTGCAACACACACACACACACACACACACACACACATCAGCTTTATACAGCTACATGTGGTCACAACACCTTTAATCACACAGACAGCGTCCCCTCCCCACTAACCTGTTCAGACTTCTTGACTCCGTATCTGAAGAGCGTCGCCTGGTGCTCGCTGTTATGAAACAGGATATCGAACGTCACCTCTCGTCCCATCATGTCGTCGATGGCCGGTTTCACCACGCTGTGGAAATCTCTGGCTGAATGAGAGTCATCCAACATGTTGTTGACCTGCGAGGTCAAAGGGAAGTTCATCACGTCCACAGAGACTCGGTCATGATTATTTTTCACTGCAGTAATTCATGATATTTTATGAGATTATCGTCTGTTTTCTACACATCTTACCTTGTACTTTTTCCCCAGCAACTCCAGTGGATCCAGTTTGACCTCTGACCTCAGAGCTCGGCCAAAGAGCGGCAGCTTGGCGTCTGAATCTGACAAACACATTACAGGTGTTTTACAGCTGTTTCAACCATAGAAATAAAAAAAATCTAAAGAAAAGGATCTGGATTGTAAAATAAGAAAGAGTAAGGCAGGTTGCTCCAGTAAAATAAAGAAAATTTAACATGATTTCAGAACATTAGCAGACTTTAGACCATTTTATTATTTATTCTGAACATTTTGTTATTTATTTTGAATATTTTGTTTGTTATTTTTCAACATTATAAGCAACCAGGCAGCTTTACAACAAATATAACATACAGAAATCTACATTTTTGGCCAAACTCACAAAAGCTGATCAAACATACATATATAAATACAAAATACATGCTTTAATTCTAGAGAATGAGTTGATTTCTCACTCTGAAAATTCTCACTGCTCTTGTTGATTTTTGTTTTTTAAAAAAGAAGTTTCTAATACAAAGTAAGTAAAGCAGGAAAACACCAACCCCGACATGTCAGGTGTGCGACGTAGGGGACGCCGTCCCTCTCTCCGTAGTAAACCGCGAAGTGAGAGAAGTATCTGTTCCTGCGATACTCCACGATGTCCCCCGGGAACAACTTGGGGTGGGAATGTTTCTGCAGAGACAGAAGGAGATGATCTCAACCAGGAAAAATGTCTTGATACTGTACCACGTCTGTGATAATATCTACCATGATCTTACATGGTTATTTTATTATTTTTATTTCATTTTATAAAGGGGCGCTGCTGACTGCGGTGTCGTTTTTGTTTTGCAGTTGTGCAAAATTCAAACAGTTATTACCAGAAAAGTCACACACAGTAGAAACAAACCACGTCCTGCTATATATAACTATGTATAATTAAAACTGACTGAACAACCCTGCTGCTCATAACTTTATATTTTTCAGTCAGTCATAGAAGAAAATTTTAATTTAACCACAACAAAAACAGAAGTCATCTGAACAGGAAGCCACAAAATAAGAAACATTTCCATAAATACTTCTCTTTTCTGTTATGCATCATATAATTTTTATATTTCCTTGCATTTCTATTATTTTTTTCTTTGATTAAATCTGCCGTAACTTCTTTTACACTGCTGGTGACAGTTTCTAATAAAGCAGCCTTTATAAAGTGATTGTAACTAATAAATAATTACTACTTTCTTTCTACTCGACAAACTCAGAGTTTATTCACAGCGGTTCACAATAAGATTCAGTCTGTGGGTCGTTTGAGGAGGACGATAAATTAGCTTCGCTCCTATCCTGTCACTCTTTCTGGGGCGATGGCGGTCTGCCTGGGTCACCGTCTCAACGTCTCATGGAGTTGAAGCATTAGCATTAGCTAGCTACACTGCTAGCAACGAGAAAATCACAGTCATCAGCTACAGATAAGAAGCAGCTTTTGTTTACTTCTCAGTGGAATCAAAGACCTCATGTTTCAACAATATTTCCAGTGTCCTTGTCATCACAGTAAACTGTACGAACAGTATGATACTGGAAAGCTTGACAGGCGTAGCAACAGTAACTAAGGAGGGTGGGGCTTAGCGAAGGGTCATTTGTCTGTCGATGTAAAATTCAGCCCGTTATCCTGAAAACAAAAAGCCCACTGCTCTGAAAACACACGCTGTGGACTTTGTCACTGCCTGCCAGATTCCATTAACATTTTGCTCATTTTAACCGTTATAAACATCTACACCTTCTACAAGATCATTAATGATTTATTTCGCCTCATAAAACTGATATTTACTCTTTCTGCAAAGATTCAGCATTAATTTTAGCTCTAAGAAACATGAAACCGGCAAAACAGCAAAGGAAATTTCAAAGGAGAACATGCTTGCTGTAGTTGTAGTCTTGTTTTTAGAGAAGCCGGTATTTCATCTTAGCATGTTTCCTTAATCTCTGATGATTTCAACAATATATGTTACATATTAGTCCTTTAAATGCCTTTTTCTACCACTCTCTGGTGAATTCAGCAACTAATTCTACTTTCCAAGTGATAAAATCAAACAGTTAATCAACAGACTTTGGTAGTAATACCTCCCATCTCTTTCTAATATATTTAAAACCTAAAAAGGCAAAGGAAGTGTGGAGTTTTCACATTTTAGCAACCTCAAAACTGTCCTTGCCATTGGCCTGATTAAAAGGTGGTAATAGAACACTTGTACAGAAATGTAAGTGACAAAATTACAGATTAAAATTTAAACAAAAGATGAAATAATGATAAAACGCCAGGTTGTACTCACCAGGCCCATGGGTTTAAGTATTTACTGTGGTTTTCTTCAGTCAAAAATAAATCCACATCACACACACACACACTGGAACTCCATCTGCTTTACATACACGCTGCGCTGATGATATTTTGAAGATCATCAGTCTGTCACAGTCACAGTAGACTGACTTCACCTCCCCCCATCACTCTTTATCACAGCTACATCATCAAAACTCATTTGTTTTTTGTTAGATTTTGTGTTGTGGTGCGTCTTAGCTTCACTTCAGGTGTGTTTTTGCGGGTCAGGGGGATTTTTTGGGGGGACATTTCTGCAGTCTGGATGCAAGATGTTCCATCAGCAGGAGCCATGAGTCCCTCAGCGTCCTCGTCCCTCAGCATCCTCGTCCCTCCACCTCTGGGTGGGTGAAGCAGGTGTTTCCTAAACAGAGAGCGTGAAAGAGGAAGTCGCTTCGATTCAGCTTCAGTCAGTCTTGTTTTATTAGAGACATGAAGGCACTGTGAACAACAAACCTACTGCAACATCACTGTCAACACACATTTACACAATCTGTTCAGCACCGGGTCCAATAACACACGCTTTTAATTATTCCAGATGTGTGATGGTCGATCTCAGGCCACTTTATTTTTTTTATCTTTCACACTGTTTCTAAAGGAGGACTGTGTATTTTTTGTATCAGGACTGAATGAGATTGAGATTCTCAGTTACACTTGAAATATAAACAAAAATACACAATATAGGGTTTGAGAATTTACTTTAGGTCTTTGAAATGTTGCTACTTCTTCAGTTCAGCTGAAAAAATATATTTTAAGAGATCAAACTCTTGGCTATTAAACTTCCTAGTGATTTATTTTTTTTATTAAATGTAGAACTATCCCTTTAAGAACTGACAATCTGGAGATGTGTGGTTTTCACTGACTTTGCTGTGGGGGTTTTATCATTCAGACTTTTTGCTGAAACGAATCACAAAAATGCTAAAATTCATCTATTTTCTGAGGCTTGTTGAACACAACAACAAAAAACAAAGAGCCAGTGTGTGGAGTCACTGTGACTTTTAAACATTTACATTCACCACGAGTCCATCGTCTTTCTACTCCAGATGTTTGCTCAGTCTGATAAATTCACAGTTTGGACATCTAGATTTTATTTTAAATTCAATCAAACACACGAGTAATAATTCCTGAAGAAAACGTGTTTTGGGATCAGTGGCCTGGTAGAAAGGAGACAGAGCTTCATGTTCAATATGACACAACATTTAGAACAATCTCTTTTTAATTCACTACAGATAAACTGAAATAAAGACCAGGTTTGTCAATGTTTGATGCAAAATGTCATGATTTAATAAAACCAGAGTTCTTTTTAATGACTAAATTCTTTCTATTCTTCCCTGAATTGTTGATGTCTGAGAGGTAAAATGTCTGTTTTCACAAAGTCAGGCCTGTAAAGTCACCTTGTCTGGAATAAATGTCATGAAATATCAGGATCTAGATGTTAAAAAAGTCTGGTGCAACAAAAAAGGTTTGAAACTCCTCCCGACTGACCGCACAGCATCTGTTCGTCTCGATCGGAACAGCAGGGCTCCTGAGCATTTCCATTTTTAAAATCTCCTCTCTTCCAACAGGAATGTCTCCAAAGATTAAAGTCATGATTTTACATTTTGAAATGTTCAACAAAGTATGAGAGCAAATGTTAAAGAAAAACTGAGTTTTTGTGATTTAAGTCATGATAATTAATAGAAAAAAGGTCATGTTATGAGGTTTTCTATGGGCGTGGCTAAATGGTTTGGTCCTCATCAACCAATCAATTGGTTGAAGAGTATTCAGAATTTCACTCATTCAAAAGTTATATCAATATGATGTGAGTTTTTTTAAATGTATTTTTCCACACCTCTGCACCCGACAGAAGCCGCACAGGAACCCTGCTGAGTCCGTGACGAACGCCCCACCCAGACTTAAAGCTTGAGAGATGATGCTCCACCCTGCTGTTATGAAAAAACTCCACCCACATGTACAAAATATAGATTATCTTCTCTAGAGAAACAAAAATAAACATTTCAGTTCATGAGATCAGCTTCATGACACACACATACAGTTAGAAAGGTCACATTCTGACTGGGATCTGAGTCTGTGGACTGCATCGTAAATTGTGAATATTTTCTGCTCCCTTTACTCCCCTCTGACAGTAAACTGAATATCGTTGGGTGGTGGACATTTTTCACCGTTTTCTGACATTTTATCAACCAAAAAAACTAGTCGATTAATCGAGAAAATGATCAACTGATAGGGCTGCGACGATAACTGCATTACCGCGGTCGTGTGATGCCTTGAGCTCATAACCGTCATCACTGCAACTTTTATTCAGGGTCATTCTCATTTTGAGATCAGCAGATTGATTTACTAATACACCTAAGGATGAGCAGCGCCAGACACAGGTCAGGAACACAGCGTCTGATTGGTCGACAAGGACTGCCAGATGCCTGACAACATGCTAACGGCAGAAGTCAGAAAAAAAAAATAACTACAGAAGATGTTCAGTGTTGGATTTATCATAATGCATTTATTTTACCACCAAAGAAGACGCTGCCACGCTGACATCTGAGTGCTAAGTTTAAGTTTCTGCTCCACTATGAGCAGCGCTGTACTGCCTGCTTACTTTCTGTCTCTTATTTAAAAGGGCAGGTTGATCATTTGAGGTGGTTTTAATCACTCTGTAACTTTATGTTTTGGCATCAAAATTATATTTTCCTGAGCTCTATGAAAAACATGATGTGAAGTGGGTTTCTGCATGATGATGTTGCTATAGAAACCATATAAAGCATGTCCACCTGTCAAAGTAAACTCCAGACAAACTAGAGGCAGCGTATCACCAGAGTAACCACTAACTGCTGCTCACTATTCTCTGCTCAAACACTCTTTGGCTGTAGCTAGCCTCCTAGCTGCCGTTAGCTCAGTTAGCTGTGTAGCTAAAGGACCTGGGAAGGCATCAACAAACAGCGCTGCTTTGTCACCATGATAAGAACAAATCCATACCGTCACAGCCCTATTGAGCCAACAATCACAATAATTGCAGCCTTAAAACACACACACACACACACACACACACACACACACACACACACACACACACATTAATGCCCCTTAATAAAGTCAGTGCAGCGTTACAGTCGTTCAGTCTGTCAAAGGCACCTGAGTTTAACTCCAACAACCTGAGCTGGAGATTCACCAGTGTATCAACACACACACACACACACACACACACACACACACACACACACACACACACACACACACACACACACACACACACACACACACACACAGTGTATCTAACTGTGCTCTGGCCTCTGGCTGTCCTGAGTGTCTTTGCCCCAGCTGAGGCCGTTGATGGGGGCGTGTTTATCCCAGCTGTCTGTGTTGTGTCCATGTTTCCTCTGGTGGCGTTTGTAGTTGTCCCAGTGGCCCGTGGTGTAGTCACACTCGGCGCAGGCATACGGCTTCTCACCTGTGTGCCGCAGCATGTGCCTCTTCAGGTTCATGCTCTGATTACACGAGTAGCCGCAGACGCCGCAGTGGAACGGCTTGGCGCCCGAGTGGATGCGCTCATGCCGCCGCAGGTTGGCGAGGTTTCCACAGGCGTAGCTGCAGGATGGGCACTGGTAAGGCTTCTCGCCCGTGTGCACGCGCAGGTGGCGTTTGAGGTTGTCGAGGTGCGAGGAGGTGTAGGGGCAGTGCGGGCAGCGGTGGGGTTTCTCCTCAGAGTGGGTGTGAGCGTGGCGGGCCAGGTGGTTGGGATAATGGGACAGGAAGGGGCAGTGAGGGCAGCGGTACAGCTTGGTGCCGCGTTGACCCCGCCGGGATCCACGAGATGCGGTCGGGCTGCAGGGAGGCCCAGTTTCATCTTTGGACAGCAGGTCCAACGAGCAACGACGACACACCTGAGAATTCACACAGAGAACGCAGTCAGAGGTGAGACGACGACTTCTTCAGTTTGATTCAAGGTTGTCAAAAGTATTCAACTACTGATACTTTAAGATACAATATCCAAAAATTACTGCATGAAGAAACTATAAAGAATGTTCAGTTCAGTTCAGTTCAGTTCAGTCTTTAATGTCCTGTCTAAAACTTGACTTGCAGCAAAACCAGACAGAGTTCAGTGACTTTATCTGAACCAGAGATGTGTGCAGGTATAAAAAAAAGAAAAAGAAAATATGATTCTATTTAATGTGCCAAGAACTTTATTTCTTTTTGCTGTGGTATCAAAAGAGGCATTGAATA
Organism: Lutjanus erythropterus; assembly: GCF_056507025.1. Lineage (NCBI taxonomy): Eukaryota > Metazoa > Chordata > Actinopteri > Lutjaniformes > Lutjanidae > Lutjanus > Lutjanus erythropterus. Next base: position 18,126,863 of record NC_139340.1, on the reverse strand, counting down.
TTATTTTTATACTAATATTGTATCAAAGTTTAAAATTCAGGTGTTGTGACAGCTGTAGTTTAGAGTCCTCTGAGCTTAGGTAGAAAAAGGTTTTTGCAAATCCTTCTGTTTTTACTTTTATACAGTGTCACACATTTTTTGAAATTGGGGTTGTACAACCATTCTGTTTCACAACAAATACAGGCCTGCAGTTTAATTTAGAAAAATAAAAGAAATCTGAATCCCAATAAAAATACTGATCTGACAAATCAAAATTATGAATTTTTATTAGTATTATACATCACTGAGTCTTAGTTTAACCACAGTTTATACTCAGATCAGTTTATGGGCACTGTTTTACAGTGATAACAGGAGGAGGCAGGACAGCTGAAGGCAGCCGACACGGTCAACTGACAGCTAACTACGTCGAACGGAAGTAGAAAGGAGTTTCTGTGTTTGCTCATAGAGACAACTTGTCGCCATGGAAATGAACTACACTTTGCACAATCATGTTTTTCAACATCAAATTCACATTAAGAAATATTTTTTTTGCATGTAATGAAACCTCAGTGACTCATGATGGAGGAAAAAGGAAGAGAAACAGAAACAGCAAATCAGAGTTTTAGGAAGCGTACCTGTCCTCCATCGCCCTCCCCCTCGCCCTCGCCTTCCCCCTCGGCCTTGTCCGCCTCCAGGTCAGCCTCCTCCAGGGTGAGGCCGCACAGCCGGCAGCACAGGGGGAAGAGGAGGACGGGGAGCGGGGCGGAGGGAGAGCCGAGGCCCCCCAACGTCTGGAGGTAACCTGAGTCCTGGGACACCCGCAGGGTCAGGTCTGATACTACTGCATGGAGAGAGAGAGAGGGAGGGAGGGGGAGAGAGAGGGAGGGAGGGAGGGAGGGAGGGAGGGGGGGGGGGGGGAGAGAGGGAGAGGGAGAGAGAGAGAGAGAGAGAGAGAGAAAACATATTTAATTTCTTCACATATTTTCATTTAAGTAAATAAAAGAACTACTTTTATTTAGTTCAAGAAAACTTTTATTTGCTAAAGCCACATTTATTTCCCAGCTCTTTTTGTTTCCATATGTTTCATTCAAATCCACAGAAAAGGCCTGGCACACATCCAACTGCCGCCGCCAGTCGCTGTACCCGAAACCCTTTGCCCACATTGAAGGGTGACTGTTGGGCTGCACACCAGACCAAAGCAGAAACTTAAGTGAGCTGTCCGCTGAAATAAAGTGGTCCTTTAAAGTCAATTAGCTTATGACATAAAGAAATAAGGAAAATAAATATATGAGGTAATCAATATATAAATAAATGTAAATATAAATATATAAGCATACTACCTTTATTTATTTAAGGGGACAGCTAACTGAGCTAACTGAGTCTGATCTCCACAAAGTCTCAAATTTTAACCCTGAAAAGCATGAGAAAACCCCACCTAAAAGTCCTAAAAATGACACGCTGCAGTTTTTTACTGATAAGAAACTTATCTTACAATCTCAAACTTCCTCCTTTTACTTCTTCTTCTTCTTATATACTCATCTTTAAAAAAGAAAAAAATCCCTCCTAGTTCTCATTTCCTCTGATGGGCCTTATTGACATCTCATTTATAAATCACACTTCATGTCACCATATCACTCTATTATTCTGGATAATAATGATCTAAACTGTGAGGATTTCATTGTCAGATGTTGCTCGTGATGCAGGTGAATACACTAGAGGTTAGCTGCAGGTCTGTGACCACTCAGCCAAACAGAACTTCTCTTTCTCATTTTTCAGACTCTTTCAGTTTCAGCTTGTTGGTTCCTCTTTTCTGCTCAGCTCACTGCTTCCAAAACTAAAAATTTCCCCTGTAAGCTTAGAAAACCCCCAGTGTTTATTATTTTATACAAAGAATAAACCAAAAATCAACTATATTCACATCATCTCCAATTAGGATATTTTATTTATACTTGGATAGGTAGATGGAGGTCGACACGCCCCCAGTTTGGGGAAGCAGCAGGAGCGCCGGTGCAGAAAGCTAAGCTAATGTCCTGCTGTGGACAGGGTCCACTGGAACATGTATTTTAGCTGCATTAACAAAGTCTGTATCAGCTATAGTTAGAATATTTTCACCACTTTAACTTGCTGTCAGACAGACTTTTCTGATGGCAAACTGTCGTTATATGAGCCACATATCTCTCTGCAAACCAACTAAACTCCACAGAACGTGGGAGTTGCTGGTCTACCGCTGCCTCAGTCTGTTTGTTTGTTTGTGCTGTGCCTTTAACTCCACACCAACAAACACCACAACAGTGTGTGAGTTTTATTAGCATGTTTGAAGCCTCAATAAGAAACCAATATTTGTGATTTGCAGACTATTGATTGTGAAATATTACAGCATGAAGCACTGCGGTGCTAACAACAACAACATAACAGGAAGGATATCCTGTGTTTCCTGCACGACATTAACAACAGCGTTGCTATGGTGACTGACTGACGGTGTGAGACGAGAGAGGGAGAGATTTGATTTTTTAATGAAAGAAATTAATTTTTTATTACCGAGAGAGTAAAGTACCAAAAAATGGTAACATTAGGTACTGGTTCCAAATTCCGGGTAACGGTGTTTGTACCACATCAGATCAACTGTGAACAGTTTCCAACCCCAGTTATTATGTATGAACGATAGGCTGTATATATATCTTTTATTTTGGCTGATAAAAAATTTGGCAGGTAGAAGTTTCATCTATCAGACATTTACCTGCTGTGCTAAAAAGATAATTTCAGATCCTGCAACAGAATAATTAACAGTGAGAAAAATCCATAGTTGCAGCCTTAATTCCTGACAAAATGGTTCCAAACAAGGCATCCAGCAGTCACCTGTGCACATGAAAACACAGGAGAACCTCTGATTGAGATTTGGTTTTTAACATTTTGGGAATCAATTAAAGGCGGGAATCTCTTGGTGTCTCAAGATTTGATTAGATTCCCATTCGGAGGGCTATGATACGATTTTAAAAGAATTACCGATGCTCACACTGAGCCATCCTCACCAAAACCCAGAAGCAGCCTAGTTTAGAACATGAACATGACGCACATCTTTACATCTGTTACATTTCACTATCCAGCTGCTTCAGCTGTGAGGAAAGTGCAGCCTGTTTTACAAAATTGTTAGAGGCGATGATAATGTTGAGGATTGGGTTTTAAATTGCTGAACACTGACTTTTCTGTATTGATTCATGATCTTTCAACAGAGAATCACGATTCATCTAAGAATCAATTATTTTTTCACTCCCAGCATCAGCGCTCTCACTCTCAGATTCAGTGTGCTTTTATCATGAAATTGAACTTAAAACCTCCTTCATGTTTCATAAACGTTGAAATGATCCTGCAGATGAGTGTTTGTTACCTTCTTCAGTTTCAGCGCTTGTATTTTTCCGCCTCGCTCGTCTTTTCTCCTTCTCCCTCCTCTGTGGTCTCTCCTGCGTGTGCATGCGCTGGTGTCTACGCAGGTTGCCAAGGGAGCTGCAGGCGTAGCTGCACTGGTGACAGCCGTATGGCTTCTCCCCGGTGTGGGTGCGGGCATGGCGCTGCAAGTTGACGAGCTGGGCCGAGGCGTAAGGGCAGACGGGGCAGCGGTACGGCTTCTGACCGTCGTGGGTCCTCATGTGGCGCTTCAGGTGGTTGGAGTAGCGCGAGGTGAAGGCGCACAGCGAACAGGAGTACAGCTTAGGAGGGAGGTCACCGGCTGTGCCCATCTTACCTACGCTTCTCCTTTTTCCGTCGGAGCCGCCGCTGATGGGTCTGTTGGCCATGTTTGATCCCTCCACCTGAGAGGAGTTGACCGAAGTGTCGTGCTGGAGGCCTTCCTCACAGGACAGACAGTATAGCTCCGCCCCCAGGTCCAGGCCCACACCTGCAACAAAATAGATCACATTTTAACAAGAGAACAGAAGAGATCACTGAGCAGGATCAACAACAACAACAAAAGATGATAAAACATCATAACTGCAGTTATGATGTGACAGGCCTGTTGGTATACTGTGAGGAGGAGGTAAACCCGGCCTGCTGAAGAGACAGACATTTTCCTGTTGGACATTTTTTAAAGAAACCAGAAGTCAAATAGTCCGACAGTTACCGAGATCTAAACCGGCCCCCAGAGGCGTGTCTCCCAGAAGTTGACCACATCCTTTACAGGAGAGGAAAGCTGGGAAGGTGGAGTCTGTTGGTGCTGTCGGGTCGTCCTCAACACTCAGGGAGAAGACTGTCATACCTGCAGAAGTAAAGAAAACACTCGTATATGGAAACCATTTGATTAATTGAGAAAATAATTGACCCATTAATAAATGATGAAAATTGTTGTTAGTTGAAGCCCTAAAAACACAATATTAGGCAAAACAATTTCACCATATTTTATACTGAGGTAATCCAAAGGTAATGGTAAGTAATCAAATTACATTACTTTAATATTGTGACACTTAAATTACTGTGTGTGTGTGTGTGTGTGTGTGTGTGTGTGTGTGTGTGTGTGTGTGTGTGTGTGTGTGTGTGTGTGTGTGACTGACCAGCCTCTCTGTCCAGCCCCATGATCTCTGAGTCTCCAAACTCCAGCTCTCCACTCAGCAGGAAGTCGCTCTCCAGGACCAGGCAGCCCGGCTCACACACCACTGCCCCGTCCTCCGACTCCACTGAACACAAACACACATTTTTCATCATTACTGGTAGAAAACGGGTCAAAATGCAATAAATAAAACAGCGAACAGGCTGGAGAAGATGGTGAAGCTGGAGAACTGAGCGGGTGCTGCTTCCTGTTTCTCAAATTGACTAAAAATTATATTTGAGCGCATTAAGAGGTTTGTGTGTCTCACTCTATATTGTCATCTTTAAGTTACACCTTTATTTTAAAATTCATATCGTGGTAGACTTTGTGAATTGATATCATGATGGAACTTGTGATTTATGCTCTCATTTATTTTTGTTTGTAGAAATAGTTTTAGACGTAAGTAAAGTAAAAGAAAAAGGACAGAGGGCAGAGTGACAGTCAAGATTTGTGCTCTGAAACAGCAAAAGGAGATGAACAAGAGTGAAGGAGGCGGAGACAAAGCAACAGAGAGAGAAAAGTGAGGAGAAGACTGAGGCAGACAAGCAAAGGAAATCAGTGAGGATGAGATAAGTGCAGAGGAGGAAGAGTTGGAGGCCGAGTCAGGAAAAGGAAGAGGAGTAAAAGAAAGGATGAGAAACAGAAAGACAACACAGCACTGATGAAGCATGACATTTTCATGCACTTCAATGTCTGGTTTGACACTTTCTTACAGTAATACAACACAGCAGTGATTCGACTTATATCTACATGTGCATCGATTAATCGCTTCATCAATTACTGAAATTAATTGCCAACTATTTTTTATAACTGATTAATCATTTTGGGTCACTTTTTAAAGAAAAATGTCCAAATCTTCTAATTACAGCTTCTTGTGAAGATTTTCTGGTTTCTTTGCTCCTCTCTGACTGTAAACAGAATATCTTTGAGTTGTAGACAAAACAAGACACCAGCTTGGACTTGAGGAAACACTGATCAACGTTTTATGACATTTAATAGACTAAACAACTAATCGAGAACATTAGTGGCAGATGAATTCATTATTAAAATAATGATTAGTTGCAGCCCAACTTGTGTCCATTCTAGATTTTTGACACCATGTGAGGAACCCCAAGCACAAACAATGGAGATACAATTAAGAAATAACAAGAAATTCCCAGAGCAACAATTTCAAGGTATAACACAAGGAAAGTTGAGGAGAGAGCGCACATGTAAAAAAGAAGGGAATGAAAGAGAAAAATCAAACAGGAAGCAATGAAAGAAAGAGAGGAAGAAGAGGAGGGAGCGCAGAGAGGTCAGGTATGAGCCTGTGAAGAGGAAGTGGAGACAGGAAGCAGAGAGGAGGAAGAGGGGAAGTTGGAGAGTCCAACTGAGCCAGAATATTCAGGATGAGATAACACACACAAACACATCTACTTAAAGGACAACACGTCTCCAACAGTCTTCCTCTCTGATAGACAATGAGGAAGGGACCAAGCCTGCAGTGTCAATATGCTAGACCAGTTTGACATGACTGTTTTCCAGGGGCTAAACTTTAAGTATAAACTGTGAAAAAGCAAATTAAAGGAATAATTCAGATTATCTGTAGTTGTATGAGGTACTTATCCATAATCAGCATATTTCCTACAGTAGATGGCGGCCGACACGCCCCCAGTTTGGAGAAGCAGCATGAGAACTGGTGTAGGAAGCTAAGCAATGTACTGCTGTGGAGTGTACTACACTCAGAATATTTTCACCACTTTATCTTGTTGTATGACAGATTTTTCTGACGGAAAACGGATGTTTTATGAGCCAAATATCACTCTCTGCAAACCAACTAAACTCCATAAATGAAAATAGTCTTTTTCCCTCACAGAACACAGGGGTTGCTGGTCTACTGTTGCCCTGATCTGTCTGTTTGTTTGTGTTATTTTGCAGCTTCTGTGTTTTAAAATGTTAGTTCAGATTTACCAATGTATTAGATCGAATCAGTGGTAGCCCAACAACTCCTGAGATAAAATGACTGATTTTGCTAAAGGAGCCTGGTTGAGCGAAAGACAGTGACATTCAGCTTTTATAACGTTGGTTTCCCATCATAAAAGTCTGCCTGACAGCAAAGTGAATCAGTGAAAATATTCTCAATATAGTGTACATTTAAGCTGACAGTTACTTTTTTTTTTAACTGCATCCCAGTTTGTACTCCTCTTTGCTTCCCCAAGCTGGGGACACCTTGACCTCCACCTACTGTAGGTAAGAGACCAACTATGGGTAACAATATCATACAACCTGGCTTCAAATAATCCAAACTATTCCTTTCAAGAACAACACGTCCTTGAGAGTCTTCCTCTCTGATAAACAATGAGGAAGGGACCAAGCCTGCAGTGTCAATATGTTCGACCAGTTAGGCAACGTTTGATATGGCTGTTTCCTGAGCTAAAGCAAGGAAACTAAACTTTTGGCCTGAACTTTAACTCTACACTTTAAAAAAGTTGGATTAAAGTGTCTTTTCCATGGACAAAAAGTCAACAAAGAGCCACTTCCTTAAAATCTGATAGTGCTTTAAGGCTTGTAAAGAGAAAAAACAGCTAATCAGAAAGCAGTCTCAGGCTCAAACAGCTGGAGGAAAGCAGTTAAACTCACATTTCACCGGCTGGGGGTTGGATTGTTTTCTCCGCGGCATCTTCGCCTCTGTTCGTCCCAGATCCGGCTCTGGTTGTGGGGCGACACCACACACACAGTGGGCTCAAGTCCCTCCGTCCGTCCGTCCGTCAGCCAGCAGGGCAGCCAGCTAACTGCATGTCATCATCATCATCACCTTCTTCCTCTTCCTCTTCCTCCAACGGACAGTAACAGCGGCGGTGTCATCACCAACAACTGCTGCCTGAACCGGAGGCTGGACACGGACACCAACACCGATTAAAAACACACGAACCCTCTAAAGATCAACACATTTTAAACTACATTTATCACCAACTGTAATGTGATGCTCAATAATATTAAAAACACATCTGCCACTTTAAAGTTAACGCTGTGACTCAGTCTTTGTTATTGTTCCGCAGTAAATAGACGAAGCCATCTTGTTAGCCACCTAGCTAGCTAGACAACTTCAACATCATAAATTAAACCGTTTCAACGAGAAACTCTGAATTAAAACAAGTGTCGGAGTCTCTTCGCTGATAAACTCACCTGTCATAAAGTCCACAAATATACTGTCGTCGACAAAATGTCGCTAACTGCTCCAAAAACAGTCTTTTGTTGCCAAACGCACACCGCTGCTCACAGGAGTAACGTTACGCCGGGTCCGGGCTCCAAGTGACGTCAGCGAGTGGCAGAGGATTGTGGGACTTGGAGTTCATCTTTTGTGTCTTTTATCAACCTTACCAGTAACAATACATGCCTGTTTTGGGTAAAAAAAAAATCCCAGTGGTAAATCATAATCATCAGATTAAACAATCGAAATTATGAGATAAAAAAAAATAGAATTATGAGATTTAAAAAAAAAAAAATCTGAATTGTGGGATAAAAAGTCATAATTATGATTTTGGTTGGTTGGTGGTTATAAACCATAAATATATAAATAAAATAATAAATTTAGCCCAATCCAACCAGAGGAGCCTCTCAGAACAAACACAAATCTCAATGAGGCTTCATAAGCTTGTTTAATATAATTAAAATCCAATAATAAATATAACACAACTGTGATTATCAGACTGACAATTCAGTTAGAAAATATCAGTCGACAAAAACAACAACAAAAATATGTTTGTTTAAATATATCTGTGTTTATTTGAGTATTTTCTTTCAATTTAACCACATTATCATTGTCTTTCAGTTGTTATTTTTCTATATGTACAGAGTCCTAACATCTACAGTGTGAATCATCAGATGGCTCTGGGTCTGTGTCTCTTTTAATGAAAAAAACACCCAGTATTACATTTTAAATTAAGTATTAAATTGATCAGTTTTAAATTGTAAATGGGACATGGAACATTTTCATTGTAGCCTAATACATCTTCATATTCCTGGACAAAAAAACACACAAAAACACACAATCACAAAAACCAACTGGGTCAACAGAACCAAATCTTCTGACAATATTAAGAGTTTGATCACAAGTTCATCATAGACTCAAACTCATCAATCCTCTGTCTGGTGTTTCCTCTCCGGATCTTCCTGTAGGACACAGATTTGTACTTTGATTGCCGGCTGCTGCTCTTTTTGTCGTCCGCGACGTCCGCCTTCCCGTTCATCTTGTGTGAGTTTTCTCCTCCCTCCTCTTTGTCTCCGTTTTCCTCCCTCACTTCCATCACAGGGTTTTCCACCACGCTGGGTGAGTTTTGGGTTGGACTGGGCTCTTTGCCTCCTGGTCCGGCCCTGAACGACGACTGAGCAGCTGAATCCATCGTCACGTTCCTCTCCGACCTGCAACCTGGAGGTGGAAATATCATCTGTGACTTTTTGTCTGATTAAAACACTGTTTTAAAGGTTATAGCATTCAGTTTCATTGGACCTGTGGAGGCCTTTTCATTATCACTTGTTTTTGGCAATAGAGTGTCATCTTTGTGGAATTTTAATTAGATTTTAATGAGTGAATTAACTCTCTGGCCTGAATCTCCACTGTGAGTAATTGAGTTTCAGCCAATCATGACTGCAGTTATGTAAGATCCTCTCCACACTGCAAACTCAAAGTGTACGACTTCCAGGAAACACTTACAGTAACAAATATTCTAAAAAGTTAGAACCAAATTCAAGTGCGGCAGCTTATTGCTGTCATGCATTTTAATGACTTTTATTTGCTGACTAATCTGCATTATTGAGTTGCCTTTTATATAAATCACTTAATTTGTATTAATTTTGTCCTTTTGACTTTAGAAAACTGATTTTATTTTGAACTTTTTGAACTTATCTTTTCTCATTAACTTGATGTAATTTAGTTTGAGGTCAGAGAAACTTAAACTGATCAGTTATCACATTCAGATTTATTAAGAATAGACATAACTGGAAATTCATGCTAATTTGCATTTCTTGCTGTCTAAAAAGTTAACTAGCCTACTCATGATAGCTTGTAGAGAAGCTTTTAATTTTTCCTCCTTTGAGAAAAAACTTGTTGGCTAATTACTGGAGCAACATGGCCGAATAATAGAAGATTAGACAACAGTGAAGAACGACAGACTGCCAGGCAGCATCTGACAGACTTTTGTTGACGGACCAACTAGTGAAACTAAAGGTTTAAATTTAAGTTAAGTTAAAGAATGATTAAATCTGGTTTAAAAATGAGTTCTTCTAGATTGTGGTTACCTGTGTGTCGTTCAGGTGTAATGTCTTGGATCTTGTCTTCAGCTGCAGTTTCACCTTGATGTCCTGGAGCAGGAGATGATGTCTCAGATGTCTCGTGTCCCTCTGGTCTCTGTATGTCCTCCTCTGTAGGGTCTCTCAGACTCAGATGAGCGCTGGCAGCAGGCAGGTTTGTGTCTGTCAGAGCAGCAGTTTGGGTTGAAGTTCCCTCCAGCTCGTTGTCTCTGCTCAGTGATGTGGGATAAACGTCCCCGTTGTGGTTTTTGGCAGCGGCCGTGTCTTTGTCTTCATCAGAGAGGATGCTGGGACACTCTCCACGTCCCGTCTCTGCACCAGGATGACTCTGTGTTTCTTCTACAGGTGGCGACGGAGGAGGGGGAGATTTTTGGGAACCTGAAGGGTCGAGCTGATTTCCCTGCTCATTTTCTTCTGCATTTTCTTCACTGTCTACTAAGACCTCCATTTCTTCTTCTGTTCCCTCCATCTTTTCTTCTTTTCTATCAGTCTGTTGTTGTTGTTCTTGATCTTTCTCCACCTCGTCTTCTTGTCTGTCCTCCATCTTTAAACCTGTTTCCTCCATCCTTTCTTCTTTATCCTCCAACATTTCTTTTCTTTCCTCCATATTTTCTTGTCTTTCCTTCAACTTCTCTTCTTTTGTATCAGTCTGTTGTTGTTCTTGGTCTTTCTCCAGCTCATTTTCTTGTCTTTCCTCCATCTTTGTTTCTGTTTTCTCCATCTTTTCTTCTTTTCCATCTATCCTTTGCTGTTCATCTTTCTCTACATCATTTTCTTCTTTTTCCTCCATCTCTTCTTCTGTTTCAATGTGATGTTCTTTGTGTTCTGTTATTTCAAACGTTTCTTCTTTCCCCTCCACATTTTCTTCTACCTCATCCATCTTTCCTTGTCTTTCCTCCATCTTTTCTTCTTTTCCATCAAACTGTTGATGTTGTTCTTTCTTTACCTCTTTTTCTGTTTCAGCAGGATGTCCTTCATGTCTTTTTATGTCGATCTTTTCTTCTTTTTCCTCCATTTTTTCTTCTTTTCCATCAGTCTGTTGTTGTTCTTTCTCTATTTCATTTTTTTTGCTTTCCTCCATCTTTTCTTCTCTGTCATCTATCCTTTCTGATCTTTCTTCCATCTTTTCTTCCTTTTCCTCCATATTTTTCTCTTTTCCATCAAGCTGTTGTTGTTCTTCCTCATTCTCTACCTCCTTTTCCATACTTTCTTCCACCTTTTCTTTTTCTTCTGCAGTTTCTTCTCCTCCTATCAGGGCCTCCACTTCTTCTTTTCCATCGATCTCTTGTTGTTCTTGTTCTTCTCTTTCCTCCATCTTTTCCTCTTTTTCCTCCATCTTATCTTCTTTTTTCCCAGCCTGTTGTTGTTCTTGTTCTTTCTCTCCTTTCTTTTCCTCTCTTTCATCCGTCATTTCTTCTTTTCCATCAGTCTTTTGTTGCATGCTTTTCTCCACCTCCTTCTTCTGTATTTCCTCCACATCTTCTTTTTTTTCAACATCATGCTCTTCATGCTCTTTTATTTCTCCTTCTGTCCCTCTGTCTTGCTTTTTCCTTTCATCATCCACCTCTTCTTCCTCCTCCTCTTCCTCTTTCTCTCCATCACCCTGTCTTCCTTCCTCCACCTCCTTTTCTTCCTCTTCCTCCTGAGTTTTAACCTCCATCTCTCTGTCTTTTTCTCCCTCAGTCTCCCCTAATACTTGTTTCTCTTCTGCCTCCTCTTGTTCTCTCCTTCCTTCATCCACCTCTTCTTCCTCCTTTTCTTTCTCTGCTCCATCTTCCTCACGTCCTTCTTTTACCTTGTTTCTTTGTTCTTCATTCTTCACATCCTCTTCCTCCTGTCTGTCTGGTTCTTTCTCCTCTTCCCCCTTTACCTCTTCCTCATCATCTTCTTCAATCTTCTCCTCCCTTCTCTCTTTCTCCTGCTCAGTCTGGGTCTTTGCTTCTTGTATCTCTTCCTTTTTCTTCTCTTTTTCCATCATTTGTACATTTTCGCCTTCTTTCTCTTCTACCTCATCCTCATTTTTTCGTTTCTCATTTTCATCTTTTTCTAACTCTTCAATCTGTGTTTCTTTCTCTACACGTCCACCATCCACCTCTTTCTCCTCCATGTTCTTCTCTTCCTGCACCTTTTCTATCCTCCCTTCTTCTTCTTCTTCTCCTCGTTGCACCTCCTCCTCCTCTTGCTCTTCTTCTTCTTTGCTCTCTATTCTACCTCTCCAGTCTTTACTCTGCTGATCTCCTCCCTCCTTCTCCATCTGCTCCTCGTTGTCGTCCTCCATCATCACTTCATCTTCTTCTTCTTTTTCTACCTTTTTGTTGTCTTCTTCTTCTTGGACACTTTCCTCCTCATCAGATCCAGTCCCATCAGACAAAACCTGTTCCATTGTGTCCTCCAAAGACAGAATATCTCCAAACAGCCCGACTGCCTGAATGACTCGAGACACTATTGAACCTTCCTCCAGGTCCAGGCTGTCCAACATGTCCGCCGCCGTCCACCAGCTCGCCATGGCGCAGGGACAAAGAGAGAAAACTGCTCTTTAACTGCTCAGTTTACTGAAGGAAATAAACGTGCAGGTCTAAAGCTCTCGTCCATGTTATGAAAGGATTTGATTAATGCTGATTGGCAGACACGCAGCACACGTCAGTCCACAGCCTGGTGACCTGAAGGCCACGTTTTCAGCCTCGGGTTTGTAATACTTTAATCTTTCAGGTGTGATCGTTCTACACACAGATTCCTACTTTGCTTGAAACAACCACCATGAGTACATTTCTAAAGGTCCAGAGCGTCATATTTACAGGAATTTATGGGAAGAAACAGAGTGGAATATTCATAAGTTTTCATTAATCAACTGAAAATAAAAATCACTGTGTTTTTGTTACCTCAAAATTAGCAGTTTATATCTACAAAGGGGGTGGGTCCAATGGCAATCTTGAAACCTCAAATACAGGGAGGATGTTGACACCAAAAAGAGTTTCAGAGATTTTGTTTCCGGCATTCGGGCAACTTTAAAGAATGCATTTTTGCCTTAAATACTTTTAATTTTACTTTTGATTCTCCGGAGAAAATACAGAATAAGTCACTCCTCTGGTGTGAACTACTCTTCATTAGTTTTCTTTCACGCTGTCCTGCACCTGAAAGAAAACTGCAGTGCAGATTTTACAAAATGCATGCCACTTTTTTCCTTTAAAACGTTCCTTTTGTAGACTTTATAGTCCCTGCACAATGTCCTGAAACAGGTAGTGATAGTGAAAAGGGGATAGACATACATATACTGTTAAATTAAATGTGCTCAATAAATATTTTTTTTCTTTTTTTTTTTTATAGTATTATATATTTTTCTTCCTTCCTTTGCTTCCCTCTTCTCTTTCAGCCTGAAGATCAACATTCCCATAGTGGCTTATCCGACGATGGTATGTAAAACTATAAGCTGTAATGACTGTTTAAGTCTCACATGTGTTGGCATTATGTCACCATTTCTCATCCTCACTGCAGGACACAGATTCATTCTTGTCCAAATGTACAAAAAATAATCATCATCATTAATTCTTTATATTTTAGATCATCTGAAAGATGCAGATGTTCAGGTGTTTCCTCTGCTGTTGGATCAGTCAAAACCTTCAATAGTAAATCACAAACCAAGCACTACCACCCATGTCCACTAGATGATGCTATGACTTTTTATTTTTATTTCTCAAGCAGAGCACACATCAGAAAACCGCCTGTTTCCAAAAACAAGCAGATATAAAATCTCTCACAATCATCTACCCAAGAATCAGCAGAATTATGCGTCACTTTTCCAGGAAATGCTCCCCATGGTTCATTATACAAGAATAAAAAGAGTTATGACTTCAAATTTGCCAAAATAAAAAAAAAAAGCAGACACTGTCCCACAGAACTTTCTACTGTCTGCTGCATGTAGAAAAATGAGGTATAAATATTCAAATGTACTGCAGAGACATGCAGTGCGTGCATGTAACGCAGAAAACGAGGAAAGACCATTATAGACATAATCCTAAATTATAATATAATATAATATTACAGCATTCTGTTTATTTCTCAGGAGCAGATTGTTGTTATAGCATAGAAAATAATTTTTAAGTCAATATTTTGTGTCAAATTGTTTTTTGTTTTTTTTTGTAGCAGTCTGCAGGTCATTATGGCAAAATAAACCCAAACAAAGGGGTCTTGAATCACCTTACATAATTTAATATTAATATGATAAATACATTAATCACCTGCAAAGATATTTAGCTTTTGGAGCTATTTGCTTAATTATTAATTTTCTATTTCTTTTCCTTCTTATTAATGAGGATCCTAATATGTCAAATCCAAAAATACAAGCCATCATTTATCAGAACATTTATTGCAATAATAAAATAAAGTAACAGTACAAATGGGATTTGATTCAGTTTCACATCATCTTTTATGAAAATATGCACTAAATGTGTTTTACAATCAGTTTTACATCCAGCGGTGCTGCAACCTAAAACCTTAACTCGTTTTATTATTAATAAAACAGGCTCTAAACATTCTGACTCATACATTTTTGTTGCATGATAAGTTGCCAAAAGTGCGTTTTCTCCTGTTTCTAAACTGGCTTTTTTTCCACAAGAATGATACCAACTTTTACAAAACTGGCTGATCTGAGCTCAGTTATTACAGTTTCTTTAACAATAGTGCATAAAGTAAGTCTTTGATCCACCCCACAGTACTTCTGTTCAAAAAGTTTTTATGTGTTTAGCAAGATAACCTCATTTTTGAACCTTTTGCTCTTGTTTTCTTAAACCTCCTTGCATCAGTAGTTTCTTCTACGATTCATTTCTGCTCTGTGATTTTGCTTCCTGCTGCGCCCTCCAAGCTGCAAGAACCTCGTCGTCTTCAGCCTCGGCGGCGGCGCGTGCTCTGATCCTCTGCCTGGTCTGGGCGATGAATGTAGCGATGTCATCCTCTTCCTCCTCTTCGATTTCCGCCCTCCTGCTCCTCCTCCCTTCCGTCTCGCTGCTTTCATAACGTGAATGATGAGCAAACTGTCTCTTTGTCGAGAGGTCGCCGTAGCTCTCTGTCCCTTCTTCGCTCTCGTCATAAGCGCCGTACGATCTACCCGCCCGGCTGTAGTTGTGGGACTGCGTGAACCCGTTGCAGGAATATTCTGCGTCTTCACTTGATAGATTCTCATGTAACCTTGATCTGTATCTGGAGGTGACGCCATACGTCTCCTCATCTTCTTCATCCACAGCATATGAGGCCCGGCGGCTTGAGAAGTCGAATTCAGAAGCAGAGGCATCAAGATCGTCGTAGGGATCGTCTGACGGGCCAACTTCTGCTCCGGAGGCCGTTTTCCTCGGAGGAGGCCTGACACTTTTCAGCCAGTCGTCGATGCTGGTGTTCTTATCTTTCTCCAGGGCAGGGTTGAGATTCAGGCACCCAGAGAGGCCGTAACTCCTCGCAGGTTTCTCCTTTTTCTTTGCCTCTTCAAGAAACTCCTCCTCTTTTTTCTTTCTCTCCTCTTCCTCATCTTCGTCCTCCTTTGGTTTCTTTTTCTTGTAGAGGGTGCTGCGCTTGTTGTCCTCCAGGATCTTCTTCTTTTCGTAGGTAGCCATCTTGTCCCTCATCTCAGACTTGATCTCCTTGTCTATGGCGTCCAGTTTGCCCATGTTGACCTGGTCTTGGAAGAGGCTGAAAAGAGGGACGCTGGTGGTGGTGATCTTGTTCTTCTTGGAGCCCAGGGTGGAGTCGAGGGTGGATCCCAGAGCGGAGCCTCTTCCTGTGAGACCAGAGATGCCGCTCGACCCGCCACCTGAGAGGACAGACGCCGCCCTGCCACGACCTTGAGACAGTGCACTGGAATAGGAAGCACCGCTCAACAAGGATGCTTTGTCATCGTCCACGCCACGGCCTGAAATCACACTTGACGGACCGCCAAAGCTAAGCTCCGATCCAGCCCGTGACGGAGGAGGCAGGCTCATCTCGCTTTGCTTCTGTTTGATTGTTTCAGAGACGACATTTGCGATCCAGTTTTGGATGCTGGACAGATTGACCATCGGTTCACCTCCTGGGCCCTGGACGGTAGGAACTGGGACGATGGGAGGAACTGGCGTCAGGGGATTCACTGGGACTGCAGATTGTGCTGATCTTGTACTGCGAGCCTGTGAAACTGAAGATATGACGGATGACCTGCCGCTCAGCATGGACATGTTGTCATCATTGGCAACACTCGGTGGACCCGTGACTCCAGCTCCAGCCCAGAAGGCGGAGAGCGGTATTGTCCCTCCGCTGATGCAGCTCTCGGTCTCCCAGCCACACATGGACTGACTCTCTTCTAGCGTTTTCTTTGAGCGCTCCAGGAGCTCCTCGCGTCTTTGCCTCCGCTTGGCCGTTTTAGAGTCCTCACCCCGACTCAACTCCAAAATCTCATCCGTGTTTTCTTCCCCGAGACGCTTCTGCTGCCTCAGCTTCCACGACTGATACGCTGTCAGGTTGACGTCTTGGAAGGACGGCGTCTTAGCTTCTCCCTCGCCGTCACCACTCTCTCCATCTCCTACAGAACTTTTCTCTCCATCCTCTCGCTCTTTCTTGTTCCAGCCAAACTGAATCCTCTTCACGCGCCAGCGCTCCAAAGGCGTCATCTTCTCCTTGTTCTTCTGGCAGAAGTTGTACATGGAGCTGGTGTCGGAGAGGATGCTCTCCACCTCGTCATCAATATTCTTCTTTCTTCCCTCTCCACTCTCTGTGGCGGTGCTCTCGCTGCCTTCATCGTCCTCTTTCTTGTGGTAGCGAGCAGCAGCTTGTTCTTCGATTTCCCTCAACCGCTGTTTCCAAAGATCAGAGTAACTTGTGCAGCTGGAGGTGGACATTGCGTCTGAGGGTGGACGTCTGTTGCGACGCTTCAACCGCTCTTTGACAGCTCGCACATCCTCGCTTGTGACACTCTCCACATCTGCGTCTACACCTTCCTTTGTCCTCTTGGGTCGTCCCTCGGGGAGAGATTCTTCATCCTCTCCGTCGCTGTTCAGCTGCGCCTCCCACCAGTCATCACTCTGATACCTCTCGTTCCTCCGCTGCCACTCACGGATCATGCTATCGAGACCATCGTCATCGTCGCCTTCTTCTGTGCCCTCCTGCTCCAGTAAAATCTCTTCTTTAACAGGGGCTGATCTGTGGTTGTCCAGCCCGTTCTGCGCTCCGATTAATCCACTCCTGAGCGCCGCAGCAGCTGCAGAAGAGGCAACACTGCTCATCAC
Source organism: Lutjanus erythropterus (assembly GCF_056507025.1). NCBI lineage: Eukaryota > Metazoa > Chordata > Actinopteri > Lutjaniformes > Lutjanidae > Lutjanus > Lutjanus erythropterus. Next base: position 18,109,778 of record NC_139340.1, on the reverse strand, counting down.
ACTTTCACCGTCCTCCTCCTCTTCCATCATGATGGAGTTTGCTTTCACCTCAATCATACTCTGCTCTTCCTCTTTATCAGTATCATCATCATCATCTTCATCCCCGCCCTCGCCGAAGATGCGAGCGCGTGTGCGAGCGTCAATGACAGAGCACTGGCTGAGCGTTTCGTCGTCGTCGTCGCGCTCCTCCATCAGGTTCTCATTGAGCTCTCGCAGCTGCTTCAGGAAGCCTTCGTTGGGATTGATGGCTCGTTTTTTTCTCATGGAAGTCAGGGCCTCCATGATGGTCATGTGCTGGAAGATCATCAGGTAGGACGCCACGAGGACAGCAGAGCGACTGACGCCCATCATGGAAACAACCAGAATCTTTCCTGCAAGAAAAGAAAACAGTCATTATAGCTTGACTGATGCTGGATTTTGAGGCCAATACTGATAATTATATTTAATTTTTACAGAAACACATGAACAAATATAGTACGATGAAGTCTGGAGCACACAATTATTATTAAGAATATTTTAATGAAGTCAAAAGGGTGTGACAGCCATGTGACCACAAGATGTAACAAGCTGAAAACAACATGAAAGATGTAAGATGATGCAAATTATATAACAAGAAAATAACATAAATTATGCAACAAAACAAAAGCAACAAACCCGCCATGAAAAACATAGTAGGACAAAAATTACAAAACAAGACGTAAAAATTTGAACAAGATGAAACAGTGGGGCAACTTTTTAGTTTTATACTAAATTTCAGAGCCTGAGCTTTTTTCACTTTTACTATAATACAGAAGTTGAAATCAGTACTTGTACTTTTTCCTGAGTCTTATCTGTATCTCCATTTGAGTAGAAGAATGTCTGGACTTGAACGAAAAAAAAAAATACTGTAAGTGGACTACTTGATTATTATAAGCTAATTATTTATACATTATTATTTTAAAATACATGATGTAAATCTGATCATATCGTTGGTGTATACATGTAGAAAAAGACTTGATTATCCTCTTTTAGGAAAATAATAAAAGTTGTTTTTGGTTTGTGCTACTCACAAATAAAAATAACATGTGGGTTAAAGAATTTCATCAGACAGCGTGATGGGAAGTACAGTTGTTGCTGCTGACGTCTTTGGGAAACACTTCATGAATCAGCTGCAGTTTCGATGAATGAGAGACAGTAAACAGTGTGACTGTTACATGATCCTCTTCCAGGAACACAGATGTACTCTGTGTGGACCATAAAACACTTCTCAGAAAGCTTCAATGTTGTGTAAGTGTGGACGAGACGTTTCCGCTGAGCAGTTTGTGATCTTGATGAGATGAATGTGTTATTGTGCCGACTGTCCATGTTAAGTAAACAGTTTGAACCAAAAAATGAAACCACCGTGTGACTGCAGAGCATAAACGCTGCAGAAATCTCAAGGATCACAACTTTAATTTTTATTTTTCCCAACCTTCTATTCAGTTTTAAGCAAAAAAAAAAAAAAAAAGAAAAGAAAAGAAATTAAGAGTCTGTACAAGTGACCTAAATGTACAATGACATCACACATGAATTTGGATGTAAGACTTACACTACAAATAGAAGAAGTAAATGTAAAGGACTAATGGAGTTATTGATTACATGGATGACAAATTAAATGAATGTAAGCTGGTGATTCAATTTTACATTTACTTTAATACAGCTGCAGTACTTATTTTAATAATTTATTACCTTTAATAAAGTTTTCTTTTTGCACTGGATTTTTTTTCATGATAAATCTTTTAAAAAGATTAAATATTTAATATTAAAGATTAAATGTTTAGTTCGTTCATCATAAGGAAGAATAAATGTGGCATGAAGGAGGACGGACAAAACAAAGCATCTCTCACCCCTGTGTGTCAGCAAAGCCTCGTCCAAGAATTCAGCGGTGGGACGAAAGTGCACGGAGATGTCGGCGTCGGGGAAGTCGTCCACCTCGATGCCCATGTACTGGATGTTCATGCCGGCGTAGAAAGACTCGCCTGTGTAGACCCCTGTGCCGTGGGCGGTGTTGAGGATGTGGGTGATGCCCATTCGCTTCAGACGAGCCTTGTTGACCGCAACAGATCTGAAAAAGAAAAAAAAACATCCATATCTAATTATATTTGAAAAATACTCATCCAGACTCATCAGGTGCTTTTGGAATTTAAAACAGCAAATCTGTAGCACAAAATAAATCACATTTTTTATAGAAAATAACAGTTCAGTAATATTTTGAGACTACCTTTCCCTCTGAAGTGGTGCTAGTGGGTAATGCACATAATAATTGTAAAAATTTAAAAAAATTCAAAAATAATTCTCTGGTTCAAACGTTGTTGGATTGTTGTTCTCAACCCCAACATTTACCAAGGCTGGTAAAAACTGCTCCAGTAGATTGAAAGCTGCAGAACCAGCCAGTAAGTGACATGTAGTGAAAATCATTTTGTTGAACTGCTGCTTCTCAAATCAAGAATAAACTTTTAATAATAAAACAACACAGCAGGTCAGGTCACTGATCGTCTCAGTGAGCCAAACACACAAGATAGAATTTGAAATTTTTGGGGAAATAATTGAGACATTAGTTTGGAAGACAAAGGTAGCTTTGTTCCTTTCCAGTGGGGGATAAAAATCTGGGACAGTTTATTTATAATTTTTATTTCCAGGATGAGACTCTCATTTCTGGAAGGAAAAATGTTTGGTGGAAAGGTTTGTTGGCACCATGTACTAATTCACAACACGTATTGATCAGTCTGGTTGTTTCCCGCCTTGCAGAGACTCACTTCTCGGCTATGAAGATGTTGGGCCACACCTCGTCCACGGGGTTGATGGGAGCCTCCAGGCGGTCCTGCACTATGGCCCTCTGGATGTCCAGCACACAGGGCGTGTTGTAAGGGCTGCGGTCGTCAATCATGTCCCTGACGCGGTTGTAGAGGTCCTCCACCATCAGCTGCTCGGCCGATTCCAACATGGACTCTGGGATGGATTCGGCACGCACGCTGCGAGGCGGCAGCTCTGAGGAGGAAAGACACTGGTTGTAATAATGATGATAACATGGACTTTATTTGGTGCTAAACCAGCTCTTGTGGAATGAAACTAATTAAATGACACAGTGAGATCCAAGTAGCCAATGGATTGTTGGGCAAACAAACATGAGCCGGCTCTGATCCATTTCTGGCTCATAAAACTGGATTCGAGCGAGCAGACTCTGCTTTACAAGAAGTGGTTCAAACTGTTCTCATGCTCTCCAGTTACAGCGTCAAACTATGATGCTGTAGGAAACCCTGTAGTATATGCAATGTCTAGGAAGACTTTCAAAATAAAGGCACAAAAACTACTTGGGGAGGTTTTGGTAAAGATCATGCTTGAGGTTTGTTATTTACGTGAGTTCACCTACATGACACACACACACACCTGCAGAACAGCGTCATAATTTGAAACACAGGGTCTCTGACCGAGCTGCTGTATTTAAAGAGCTGTTTAAAGCAAATGAATTAAGCTGATAAATGGACTCTTCTTCACAAAACACTGGGTAGTTTATGATTGAGTTTGGGCCAAAATAACCTAATAACACCTCTGGTACTGTAAACTTCAACTCAAAAAAAGTTGGGACAGGTGTTTTTGGAGCTTTATACAACTGTCACCGTCTCCTGTCATGGTGCAGCCATCAAATTTAGAATGAGTGTATCTTTACAAAAAAAACAATTCTGTTAATAATTTTGAACATTAAATATCTTGTCTTTGTACTGTATTCAACTGAACATAGGTAGAAAAAAGATTTGCATCACTTCACTGTGTTTTTATTTGTTGTACACAACATTGCAACACACTGCATGAAGGTACGTGTAGATATTGCAGAATGAGACATGCATATTAAAACACACACACTTATGATTAAGGAACACGCGGTGCAGAACATCAAAACACGCAGCTCATTAATGATGCAGCTGTCACAGCTGTATTCATCAGCGGCCGTCGTCCTCCCTGCAGATGAAACATGCATCGTCCATTAAACTGCCGTTAGTGTAATGAAATGTCAGAGGAGACATCTGATACGATGTCATACGAGTTAATTTCCTCAATCAGCTCGACTCTGCTCCTCCGACGAGAATCTCCATCTGGTAATGAGCTGAAGGAACGAAACGTGGACTGACTGTTATTGCAGAGTATTCGATCAGACGAGAGGTGTTGAGTGTGGAGTGAGAGCTCATTTCTCCAAATGCAGCATTTGGATGAGGAGTGACGACCTGAAGATGAATCAGATCCTCATGAAAACTGTGGACGGTGACCTGATATGATCTCTGATCGGTTCTCCTCCAAACTGAACTCAAGGAAGCCTCAATTTTTCTCTATTTCACACTGAAACTGAACTTATGTGACTTTTTTTTATCAGTGTAAATTAAACTTCAAAATCAATGAAACAAATTAAGCTCTGACAATAATTGTTTAAATTGTTTGGACATTTTTGATATTTCATATGATGAAAATAACAACTGCAGTTCTAGAATTGAGTCTAATTTCATGCACCCTAGAAATGCTGGACAGATAAAGTTTATTAACATTTAGACCAGTATTTGAACTGCACTGTAAAATTCAGGCTCAGTCCATCATATATTTTGAGTTTCTCTCTGAATGAAATTAAACTGTGAACAGCTGCTTGCTTAGAATCACCACACAAAGGCAAATATCTCAACAGCAAGGTAAAAAAAAATACTTTGAGAAGCAGATTTTAACACTACAAGCTGTTTTTTTTTTTTTTTTGCAGTATACCGGTCTGTCTTCATCACCTGTCTCACCCTCGTTGATGATCTTCTTGGCAGCGATGGCTGACGACAGGTGGATGGGCTCCATGAAGATGCTCGCAGCATCCGAGCCGGAGATCATGGAGAACCTGGACTCGGACGCCATGGAGAAACTGACGGAGAGAGCGGAGAAAGAAACCAATCAGAGGAACTTATCAACCAGCGTCAACAAATAAAAATATCCTCATCACAAATATCACTGTAAGAAAGCTTGAACATGGATGGATGGATATATAGATGGACATAGATGTGCCTGCAGGTGACTGAAACTGTGATTAGCTGGAAAACATTATTTCCTCTGCTTTCAACTAACTTAACTAAGCATGTAAGGGAATCAAATCAAATGGTGGAAAAAACAGTTTATATAAAAAGCAACTGACAGGAAAATTATGTAAATTTACATAATTTCCCTGTTCTATCTTTATAAAAACAGCATATTGCCATTTTGGTGATTTAACTGGCTATATGTAGTGCCTGCTGCCAGTTGTCTTTACACAAGAGAAGAGGAGCAGGCAGTTCTTTTCAGTGCAGATGATTGTTGGTTACTGGGGGCTGTGGACAGGAACTGGAAGCTCCTATTGGCTCACATGAGGTGTCAGACTGCATCGGCCATCTTGAGACCAAGATCTCGCTTCTACCTGCGTGCAAACTCGAGTTTTGACAGATATAAGTCGAAGATTACAACACCTGCTGGAAAGCTTATCAGTGTTTTCATGCATTTTGGCTAAATTTGTTGCTGTATTGGGATCAACTGGACCTTTGCCAATGAGTATGATTATTGATCAGTGGATTACTGGAGTCTTCAAAGGTGAGTTGCATCATTCTAGTAACTGTTTGCTTGCTGGTTTGTTGCATTGATTGCATCTGTTGTTGTGATTGTATCTCAAAATCATCAATCGAAACACAAGAATCTCAGTTTTCCACCTGTATGATGCATGAGTTCACAGGTTTACATAACCGCTAACGTCGGAGCAAATCTCTTAATTTCTTTGTAATTAAACAGAAATCTGTGTGTTGTGTTTGCAGCTTGTCCAGGTGCTCTCCTACCTGGGGGACGGACAGCGCAGGTAATGAGACTGGATTCCTTGGATGCTCCTCTCCTCCTCCTCTCCACCAGGAACTGTCTGATCACCATGCTCCTCGCTATCGTTGGTCGATGCCATGGCAACCAAGGTCCCTCCTCCCTGTCCATTTGAAGAAAAATTTATATTGACTCTGGAGTCGTTTCTCAACTAGATAGATGATGCCAACAAAATCAGATATAAAGGCAGTGATAGACCAGAAGCACCTGCGCTCTGCAAGGTAAAATGACACTTTTATCCCGTGGAGTTTGGTTGGTTTGGAGAGAATGATACTTGACTTATATAACAGTGGTTATCTGTCATAAAGGTCTGTCTGACAGGAAGGTAAAGTTTTAGAAAATATTCTTAATATAGCATAAACTGATTTAGATTTTTTCAGTGTCAGGCAGATTTTCTAAAGCCTGAAAACACGAGGAGGAGCAGAAGTCTGGTTTTCTCTCAGAGTGGCTTTATTCATCAAACTTATTATTTAACTTCTGCCCAATGATGCCAAAAATAAAGTGCCTCCTCCAGCTTTAATAACACACACTTAACTTGTACAATACGAGTTCTATATTGAGCTGAAAAATCCATCATGAGCTGAATAATGGAAGGAAGTGCAGCCTGTTATTTATGTCACTTACACAGCAGGACATGAGAAAAGTGGGACCAAAGTAACACATGGAGAGAAGAAAGAAAGAATCTTTAAAATTACAGCTTTGGTGGGAAGAAAAGACCTGACAGGAGCTGTAGAGGAAATTATAGGCTTGACATGTGGAATGTAAAAGTTCAGAATTGTAAAAATATAAAATTTAATGTAAAAACGAGCTTGAGCTGGTCTGACTCCAGATTCAAACAGAGATTTATGATCTAATGTTCAAAGAGAAATGTGTAACGCTTCATGAGTCACACTCAGAGATGGGACATGTGTGAGCTGTCAGGACCTGCAGGTGATCAATGATCTATTAAAACATCATGACTTTCTGCAGGAGAATCTGCTGGAACTACTTTCTCTTGACTAGAAGAAAAGTAGTTCCCACATGAAACTGCTCACGACGAGGTCTCTGGATTATTTTGAGTAACCGGGTCATGATTCCTGGAAAGAGCTGAGCTTTTGAAATGTATTTTGGCGCTGGATGAAAAGTCACAAGATCACAATGAAACAAAAACAATAAATCAGTATTGAGAACTGAGATTTCTTCTGAGAGTTTAAGGAATAATTTGAGATTTTAATGCCTCTAAACTTAGCAGAGAAGATAAATGTACCACCATCATATCTGTTGGATCTGTGAAAAATCAGGTGTAAAAATGACCACCAATCCTCCAACACTTCCTCACTGAAGTGAAAGTGAATTATGGTTAATAATTTAATATTTTCAGTAGCAACCATTTAATTTTCAATCACCCAAATAATGATAAATCAGGTTCACAGCTCACAATGTTTTGGTGGTTTCTAAAACTCAAAAGATTCAAGTTTATCAAAAGAAGAAAGTACGTTATCTCAACAGAAGTTTATAGACCACAGTTTAGCTAAGCTAACTGTTTCCAGTCTTTATGCTAAGCTAAGCTAACCAGATGCTAGTTATGGCTTTATATTTACCATACAGACATGAGAGTGGTATCAATCTTTTCAGCACAAAAAGTGAATCACTGTTGTTTCAGAAATGTACCATTTTAAAGGAATATTTCGCAAAATAAATTGGAGAAAGTGGATCCTTTACATGAAACGAGTAACTTAACTTTTAAATATGAAGTAACTTTGAATCACATGACAACTATATGTCCTGTCATGTTGTTGTCGAAGTATAAAAAAAACATAAAAACATCAGGAATGTAGAAATATACTCAGATTAAGCCGGTTATAAATCTGTGTATGTATTGTGAGTGTGTGTGTGTGTGTGTGTGTGTGTGTGTGTGTGTGTGTGTGTGTGTGTGTGTGATATGAGGACTTGCAGCTGATCTATTTTTAACCCAGGCGACAGCTGCCTCAGAGCCTGTCAGGCCTGAGATGAGTCGCAGTCTGAAAGGCCTCACAGCTCCCAGCTTCAACAACACAAAAACATCAACACTCATCACAAGTGAGAAAAATCACCAAAATAGAAAGAAGGTCTTCACATTTATATAAAAAAGACCATACCGTGTGTGTGTGTGCGTGTGTGTGTGTGTGTGTAGTCTTACCTCGGTCGGTCTCGGTCTAAAGGAGGTGGTCTGAAGCTGATGGCGTCCAGACTGACACTAAAGTTAGAGACAGACCCTCAGCCAGCTCCCCCCACCAGGCCTGCAGGGACACCCGACACCAGAGCTGCAGGTAACTGAGTACTTTTACTCAAGTAAAGCTGTAGTTACACACACAAAGGGGGTTTTCACTCAACTGTTTATATTTCATTTACAACATTCCACATTTTTTACTCCACAGATTCAGATTTTATATCCATATAAGATAAGTTTTTATTATTATTCTGTCCTCTCTACACTTCCTTATTTTACTCCTGTTCCTTTCTTTCTTATCCATCTTAGCAGCATGTATTTAAAACTTTAGAATATTATAGACAGACTTTTCTGATGGGAAACCATCCGTTATATAAGACAGATATTACTCTCTCCAGAACCACCAAACTCTACTGACAAAATCAGTCATTTTACCTCACAGAACACAGGCGTTGTTGGTCTATTGCTGCCTTGATTGGTTAGTTCCTTTGTGTTATTGTGTGACTTTGGTGAATCTGAACTAATCCTTTCAAACCCTGAAGTCACACAATAACACAAACTAACTGACAGATTGAGTCACAGGTGGACCAGCAACTCCTGTGTTCTGCGAGGTAAAATTACTGATTCTGCCTATGGAGTCTGGTTGGTTTGAGGAGAGTGATATTTGGCTCATTTGGCTCCAGGAAGGTAAAGAGGTGAAAATATTCTAAATTTAGTGTACACTTAAATTGTTTTTTTTAGGTGTCTAAATATGTTTTACTGCTGACCCTGTCCTCGTCCTTTCTGACCTTCCATCCATCTGTCCTTCCTTCCTTCACTGTTATTTGTCTTCCTTCCTTCTTCTCCTGTTTTACTTCACTTCAATTTCATGGGTTTTAACTAAATTTCCTGATTTTTTATCCAAAGAAGAAAAATAAAATATCAACAAATGTAGTAAGAATAGTTTAGATCAGTAGATGATAAAACTTTTGAAAAACTTTTTGAAGGTTTGGTGAGCTGACACTGTGAGAGTGACTGGTTAGTTTTTCATTTACTTGAATGTAAAAAAGGAAGTGAAGCTCTGTGGTGCTGATCAGAGCTCTGACCCTCTGCAGTCTGTTTAAAAGCTTCTGTGCTTCACTTACGTCACTTTAACTGATGTTTTGTTGTGTTTCTGCCTTTTCAAATCTGATTTTCTCAACGTCCCACAGGAGCAACTTTGTCTTCTGACCTCGGATGCTGCATGTCTGTTTATCTAAAGTCAGCTGACAATCGCCTCGGCTATTTATAACCTCAGAATGCAGCTAATTTAAGTCACACTGCCGCCAATATGAGATCACTTGGCGTATTGTTTATTTGTAGTGGAACGCTTACAAAACTAATTCCAGTGGGGTTTGACTGATGAGATTTTTAAATTCCAAGAAATTCTGATTATTGAGTGATTCCAGCAGAAAAGAAAAGCATTTTAACCACTGTGAGTACACTTACAGCATCTTTGTTCCCTGAAGCATATTCTTATTTACTGTAACTTTCTATTTCATGCAGGTGCAGATTATAAACCAGAGCTTCATGCTGATTGGAGCAGATTTGGAATTTACCGTCTCATTTAACGTTCCTTTACTTACTGAAACATCTGTATTTTCATCTGCGTGTGTGTGTTCTCTATGCATGAAAACTGCAGTTTTTGGTACTCTCATGTTGGCTTCACTTTGTGTTCTACTCAAATTGTTCTCACCAAGTTGTGTGTATGTAATAAATGATAAACCGTGCACACGTTTAGCTGCCTTTTCACTTTTTATTGCATTGAAAAGTAATCCAAAGTGCTTTTGTCCGACAAACAGAAAGTCCCAAAGTTCCATGTTGGACTGAAACCCTGTTCAGTGGTTTTGTCACAATAAAAGGTGAAAATCTAATAAACACTGAGCTGGTTTTTAAACTGTTATACTCTTTACTCTTCATCAAATGAAAGTGTTTGCAGGCGTGTGGGAGTGGCACGTTGGCTGGTCGAGCCATCTGCTGAGATTTCAACACAACAGAAGTATGAAAGCAAACAAATACTGCTCTGTAAAAAAAAGGCACATACAGGCACAAAAATAGAAAACTGCACGACATCTAACTGCAACATCAATGAGAAGAACACAGCGACGGCACCACAGAACTGTTGACTGAGTTCCCAACATCAGAGGTGAGGGAGGTCAGGGCGAGGAAGTGATGTGGGCGCTTACATCAGTGTACAATGACAAGTGTGTTATAGTCGGTGTGGTCCACTTCTTACAAGTCCATCATCGTCAATATTGCCTTTGATCGAACCCCAATTGGCGACACAATAAACAGGTCACATGGTACAGCTACACAACTAGTCAGACCGCAACGACACGAACAGAATGACAGTCAGAAGAATACGTCAAGGGACTGAACACACTGAAGGAATATCAACACTGGTTACAGCATCTCTCCAGAGTCCAAAGCTATTGTGATGCCCAGCTGCTGCTGATGTTAAAAAGCACAAACCCGACTGGTCAGATGCTAGCGGCTCGTCTTTGGTGCTTGGTGACATCACCATCAGTGCTGTACTTTAAGGTACTAAAGCCAATAAGTGAAGCGTGACATTGTCAGGTTTGCCACCAGGAAGATACACTGAACCTGCCGAGTTTTTGGTCGTGTTGAGAAGGAATCCCAAGATCTGTGAAACCATCGTGCAGGTGCACTTGATTCAGAAACGTAGTGCTGAATGTCACTTTTGATTTGGTTCAGACACAAAAACTACTTGGGTAGGGTTAACAACAAAAAGTACACGTAGTGGTTTAGGAACAAATTATGTATCTTATGTCTTTGGAAACGTCTTGGGATCGTCCAGGTGTAGGTGGAGGATGTGTCCACCACGACCTGGATCCATTTTCAGCCTCTTATCAGGATAAGTGGCAGAAAATGGATGGATGGATGTAAAAGGATAAATACAGAGAACATGTTGAGGCTGCCAACAAGAATGCAGTGCTATCAAAGACCAGCTAATAGCAGAGGGCCAGGTGGGTACATGTGAGGCAACACAATGTTGGTTTGGATTAGCCTCTTATCCTGACCCCGCCTCTTCATTAAAGGGACAGTTTGGATTATTTGAGATGGGGTTGTATGAGGCAAATGTGCGCTATCTTTAGAACATTTTCACCACTTTACTGTGCTGTTAGTTTTTCAACTGCTGTTATAGAAGCCATGTATCGTTACCTCCAAACCCACCAAACTTCAGTGGAAGCATCAGTCATTTTGCCTCACTGAACACAGGAGTCTATTTGTGTTTTTGTGTGACTTCTGTGAATCTGAACTAACATTTTAAAACGCAGGAGTCACAAGATAACACCAATAAACGAATCAATCAAGGCAGCAGTAGACCTGCAGCTCCTGTGTTCTGTGTTGGTTTAGAGAGAATCATATTTGACTCATATAACATCAGAAAAGATCATCTGATGGCAACACAAAGCGGTGAAAATATTCTAAACATAGGTGTCCTCTTGCTGGAGGTACTACACCGACTATGGATGAATACCTCATACAACCACACTTCACATGATCCAAACTATGCAGTTAACACCTCAGAAACCAAAGGAGGTTCTTATTTATTTAATATTGAGCATTTAATATTGAGTTTCTTGGCCGAACAGTGAATTCTAAATGCTTCTTTGTGTTGCAAAATATATTATTTATATTCTCAAAAAAGAAAACATAACCTGAGGTCATTCAGCATCTTGATAATAATATACAAAATACTTCTTGTAATAGTGTTAAATTTGTTAAACAGGACTAAAATGATGCATAATGAAAAATATGTTCTTTAAATAATGGTCAGAGAGGGGCTTGTTTCTTCAGAAAACGAGACGTCCGGGATGGAGAGTTCAGAAAGTGACACAGATGAAATATATTACAGCAGTGATGGAGAAGTTTGTTAAACCTCCTGAGTGTGAGACGGGAGCTTGTATTCACAGCTTAAACTTCCTGAGGGTGTGACGGTTAGTTTTATGTTTGTTCCTGACCTCTCTGAGCGACTTTCTGGAATCAATCTGTTGAAGGTCACCATATTGGATCATGACGGTAGGTTTCTCCTCTAAATCTCTCGCCCAGACTGTCGCAATACTGAAGGACGGGACAGAAAAGTGATAATGAGACAGATTCAAAGTGAGACATAGTGCCTTTACATGCAGATTAATATTCCACTCATGTTCAGAGTAATTAAATATTACCTTAATGGCACATGTGCGTACCACTGCATGTATAATAATGGAATAATCCTGAATCTGGAACATGAACATGGTGTGGAAACCAGCTGGGATATGGTGATATTAACAGGCACCAACACATCTGGTTTATATCTGAGTTGGAAACGTTTCTACAGTCCGAACAGGAAAGTGAAAGAACGTGTAAAGAAGCTTATTATTTTGTGTAAAACTCCATATTCCAACTATGACGAGGTAAGGCTAATATTTAGATTATTAAAGCATGTAAATACACAAACAGAGAATAAAAGAAAGAGGGTCTGAACGCTAAATAAAAACAGCAGTTTATCTCGCTCTTCCGGACCTGAAACAACCCCTCGACATCAAATGGCATTGCACGTTTTCTTTTTTCCTGAGAAAGACGTCCTGAATGTGAAGCTGTTTGGGAGAAGCAGCACTGTGGTCATGTGGGATTTTATGCAACTGTTATTTTCTTGTTTATTGGATTTTGAAGCTGCATGAGGCAACTGTGTACTCTCTTCAAGTGTCATGGACTCAGTTACCCATAAGTCATGCCATCAAGTCCAGCTTCTTCTGGACTGAGCACTTCAGTTTTTGCGCTCAAAGTCACTGAAACAAACTCAAACTCTTAAGATAATTTACTTTTCTTCTTTAGAGAAACTTTGAGTTTTAGAAACCCCCAAAACTTTGTACGTAAAAAATGTTCACAGTGATTTTTTCATATACAAAGATTCAAATTGTCTAAAGAATAAAAGTAAATTATCTTAACAAAACATCATTAACTGGTAAAACATTTAAAAACTTGTAGAGTTTGGTTTGGCCTCAAAACTCTAAAAATCTATTAAATTAAGTTGCCTTGAAATTTTGAGTTTTCTCAACTGTTTCGTTTTTACAGTGCTCTGGCATACATGGATTTGTTTTAACATAAAATCTTGCAGCTTTAACTCCGCCCACTTTGGTCCCCTGAAGTAAAGAAAGTGAAGTTTGTGGGCAGGTGAGCAGGTGAGTTACAGACAGAAGTTGAGGTCCAGAGGAACGTTTACAAAAAACCACGACGCTGTTTGTTGCACCAGAGGTGGTGTTTCAACTTTTTTTCTCCACAGAAATGTCGTCTGTCTGTTGAAGTTTTTTCAGAGTGAGGTTTGGACGTCGTGGTTTCAGGTTCTCACTGTGAACGTCTCACAGTCTCGCTCAGCAGTTCTCACAGTGTTCCTGTGGTTCTCTGCTCAGCCCTGGTTATCCACAGTGACGGGCAGCAGAGGGTCGGCCGCCTCGCTCCTCTCCACCGTGCCGCCATCCTTCGCCCGGCTCGTCATATTCATCCTGACCTGGTAGTCGCACAGCTTCTTCTTCTTCTCCTCCTCTTCTTTCTTTCCTGCATCTGAATCGACCCTTGGGAGAGGCGGGAACTCGCGGCAGTACGCCGGTGGCAGACAGGGCACCAGGTGCACCTCGCCGCTCTCATTCATGAGCTGGACACAGGTGTAAAAGTCCTGCGGCGAGCGGTTTGGGGTGACAGGAAGGCCGGGATGTCCCATCACGCTGTACTCCGTCCCAGGCAGCGACATGACCTCTGGCCTCGGCCACAGCGAAGGTGCGTCCAGTGGCGGGGCGAAGGCCTCAGGCGGCGAGGAGCAGTACGGTGAAAGGCTTTGCACGTATGATGTTGGGCTCTGTGTTGTGAACTGATGATGGGCAGCTACCGGCGTCAGGTTGCACGGGACCATCAAGGCGTCCTTCTCCCTGTCCGTTGGGTTGGCCAAGACGCCGCGGTCCTTCGGCGTGGTGAGATAGATGTCGTCGGCGTTGACCTGGTCCCAGACCTCCTCGCTGTAGCTCGGTGGTCTGTAGCTGTGGAAGTTACTGAAGTGACGATTGATTTCATCCAAGTTCCCCTTCTGAGGGCGAAGGTGAGGGGTGGAGGGTACGGAGGAGAGGAAGAAGAGGAAGAGGAGGAAGAGGAGGCCAGAGTAACAGGCAGACACAATAAGAAGATGAGGAAAATGACAAGGAAAGATGGCAAAGAAAAGATGGAGAGAAATTAAAGAGAAAGGAGGAAGAGAGGGAAAAGGAAAAGAAATGAGAGATGGAAGGAAACAGCAAAGGACGGTGGGTAAAGGAGGAAAAAAGAAACAGAAATACACGATGAGAAGAAATAGTCACACCATGACCCTGAAAATACTGTGTGTGTGTGTGTGTGTGTGTGTGTGTGTGTGTGTGTGTGTGTGTGTGTGTGTGTGTGTGTGTGTTACCTTAAGGAGCAGTGAGTCGATGCCGATGATCCGTGGCTTTGGAATGGGTGGCAGGAAGTAGTCTTTTATTCTGAAGGTACAAACGTAAATGTGTTTACTTGAGGTGAGATATAATCAGAAAAATGTACTTAAAGGGATAGTACGGATTTTTTTGATGTGGGGTTGTATGAGGTACTTCTCCTGCAGTAGCTGGCGATCGACACTCCCTCAGTTTGTGAAGCAGCAGGAGTACTGGTGTAGAAAACTAAGCTGTACTGCTCCAAACCAACCAAACCCCACTGACATAATCATCGATTTGCAGAATATGGGAACTGCTGGTCCACTGCTGCCACGATCTGTCAGTTTGTGTGTGTTAATGTGTAACTTTGTTGAATTTGAACTAATCCTCTTAAACACAGAAGTCATAAAATAACACAAACAAACTAACAGATGGAGGCAGCAGTAGACCAGCAACACCATATTCTGCAAGTTAAAATTTATGATTTTGTCAATGGAGTTTGGTTGGTTTAGAACAGTACATCACTGAGCTTCCTACAGCGGAACTCCTGCTGCTTCTCTAAACTGTGGGTGTGTCGACAGTCGACTACTGTGGGTAACACACTGCAACACAGACTCACACTCAGCACAATATTCAAACTAATGCTAAACTAATTATCCATCTTTGTTCTCATTCTGCAGTCAAGTCTATAATAAATATGCAACGTGCAGGTTGTGGTTTGGGTTAAAACAATTTATTGCATCTCAAACAGCCTTTTGCAATGTGTTTATCACATATTTATATCACAATGATGACAAAAACCATTTATCTGTCCACACTAAGGACAGCCTCATTAATAAGTGTTCATGAAGTGAATAAATGAGGCGAATGTGTGTGTCTCCTCACCTCTTACTCTGTGGAATGATACCGAAGACGATGAACAGCAGAGCCACAACACCGACTCCTGACACCAGAATCCTCACCAGGAGTTTACCTGCACACGTTCAACCAAAGAGACATTTCACCAGAGCTGCATGGCTCAGTTTTGAGTTTGGTTCTATTTGGCTTCTGTAACAAGTCATCTTTTAGACTGGAAACATCAAAAATACACATTTAGGTGTTTATTTTACACCATTTTATCTATTTGTGTCCATAGATTTCTCCTAAATTCACCTATATGCATATTTAAAAATATAATTTCAGAAAACCTGTAATTTAATGCACATGTATGTCATTCATATGCTGATTTTAATAGAAATATTACTCCTAAAAACCTACAACAACCAGGCTGCCGATCATACTAAAACCAGGTGAATCACTGTCATCGTGCCATCACTGTTGTTATGGAAACCGTCCCTCCCGGTCAGCGTACCTGCAGGCGGCCTGGTGGGGATGCTCATTAACATTGTGGAGCTCCATCTGCTCCACAGGCCGTAGTTGTGCGACCGGCAGCGAACTCGGACCATGTAGTCGCCGACGGGGAGGCCGAGCAGCTCGACGTGAGGCTCCCGCAGAGGGTGTTTCACCTGCACAACAAACAACAAACAACAACAACAAATTATAGTAATGGACGTCAAGTGTGATGACTTTCCCTGAGACGATACAAATTGCAAGTATTTACTAGAAATTCACAATCCTCTGTCTCACATATATCATGAAACTTCCCCAGTTACTTACTTAAATTTAGACAATTCATTTTCTGTTTTTCTGAAATATTATGTTTAAACATGCAAATGAGATTTGGTCTAATTAAATATGTGCTGATCTAAAACAGTTTTAGACCAGAAATCTAAATACTGGACAAAGTCAGGTTCAAAATTCATTGTTTCATTTTGTTTTGTACAGAGGCAATGTTGGATATCTCCTTTTTATGCAATTTTGTCATAACAGATGTTAAACAGATGTTTTACCTTCCAGTTGTCGGGCTCAGTGACACGTCTGTACTGCAGCTCGTACACCAGCGTGATCCAGCCGTACTGCAGGTCCGAGGGCACCGGGTACGTCCAGGACAGCAGTGCGTTATGTCCCATCTCGTCCCCGCCGGCGTCCTTCAGTGAGTAGGTCAGGTTAACCGGGGCTTCGGTCTGAACTGTGGACGACACCAACGCACAGAGACATGTTGGGAAACATTCACTGAGGATAAAAAGGAGCAAAAAGAAAAAATGTTCTTTGGTTGTATTTTTAAATGTTTCTGCATGTTGAGAAACTCCTGCTGCCACTTCAGTTTTCCAGCCCACAATGCACTGCAGCTAATCATATGCTGAAGATAGATCATCTTTGGTGGAAGCACAGAGATGATTTATGAACTTGAGTCGCGTGTTTTACCATCATTAATTCATACATGTAGTTAATCATAACATGTCAAACAAGGCATTATCATGAGATAACATGTTCTATTATTCATGCAGCAGAGAAACCTTAATTATTAAATTACTGAACCTGCTGGTGCTCTTTTATTATTCATTTCATGCATATATATCCACTCTTTAAATTTTAATCAGTTTATGATTCTTTACAGAAGTGACGCACGCCCACAGTATCACTGTGAAGTCGATACTCTGCAACAGAAAGTCAAATGAAACCACAAACTATCATATTTAAATAGAAGCAGGGAGAAAAAAACAACAAAGAAAAATCTGTTTTCATTTAATCTTTCTGAAAGTGTATATCAGTTACAGTATGAGTAGTCTTATAAGTAGTCAGTAGTAAGTAGTTATCCCTCGGAACACAGAGCTCTGGAATAATCAGCCAATAAAACTCCAAAATCTTGGCGTTCAAGGGCAATTAAATATTCATCAGATATAATTATACATGACAAGTTACAGCTGTTTACAGAACTTCAAAATAAATTTACACTGACACTCCAAGAATCCTTTAGATATTTACAACTAAAAAACTGGAATCCTGAAAACTTTGCTGCACACTATGATTCGGTGTGTGGACCTCTGGACGTCCTTCTGTTTACAGAGAGACCCGAATTAAGTCTCATGTGACCCCCCTGTGGGTCCCGACCCAGACTTTGAGAATAACTGATCTGGAAGAGTCGGCTCTGTCAGCACTGACCCTGCAAATATCAGGAGACATTTTTAACCCATTAAATTCTGATTTATATAAATTTATCAAGAAATGTTGAATCCTAACAGCATCACTGATGTGTTTCTCTCTGTTTTTACGTGATAATAATTTAAATATTTTGGCGTTGACTTTTGAGTAACTTTTCTCTATTTCTAACATTTTATAGACGTATTAATGAGTTAGTTGCAGCTCTCCTCTCAGTTTTTTTTCACGGTCACATGTGTTCGTCATGCATTGACATTTCAGTGTAGACGGTCTCTGACACTGAGTCTGTGACCTTTATGTCACACAGCGGTCTGTACGACGGCGAGGCCGCCGCCCTGCTCTCCACTGTGTCTGCAGGCAGGGGTTGAGTTCCCTGCAGGGCCGTGATAAGAGTGACGTCCCTGAGATCTGAGCCCGACAAAAGAGCACCGCGGCAGTCACATGGACTCACAACACGAGGCTGTTTTACACACACGTTAGCTCTGATGCACACACACATACATTTACACACGCCTGTGCTTTTTCACATGACACACACACACAGCAACAGGCTGCCACTCGGCTCAGGAAGCGGAGTCCAAATCTGCGGCGTCTGGATAATAACACACACTCAGTCGCCAATAAAATGAGATTAACTGCTGCCGGAGGCTTCGTGCTGTTTTCACACAGTCTCCTCCAAAATAAAAGTGGA
This sequence comes from Lutjanus erythropterus, assembly GCF_056507025.1. NCBI lineage: Eukaryota > Metazoa > Chordata > Actinopteri > Lutjaniformes > Lutjanidae > Lutjanus > Lutjanus erythropterus. The sequence continues at coordinate 18,091,531 of NC_139340.1, read as the reverse complement.
GCTTAAGTGCTTTTCGACTTATGCAATCATTTTTTGAATGGGTTTAAAAAAAGAACATCATTCAATGAAGGAATGACTGGATAAGTACCTCATACAAACACACTTCAAATAATGTGAACTATCCCTTAAAAAGTCAATGCATAACACAGCAGCTGGGTGTTCAGATAAAGTGAAGGTGTGTAATAATGAAATTAAGGCGCCCCATCCTACTTTTTATTTCACTTTTGTGTCTTATGCAACACTTACAGAGTTTTATGACTGTTGCTGTTTGTTATGTTGCTGTTATGTTTGTGTTGCAGTAGTTATTTAAGCGCCTCGCCCACATGGACTTACATAAAACATCACTGTACAACAGAGAACTCGTTGTCTTCTGGACCAAGTGGAGGCAGGTGATGGCTGTTTTTTTATTTACTATTTAAAAACACTACTGTGTGGAAACCCTGAGAGGCAAGTAAGAAAAGGAATCTGATGATCTATTTTCTAAGTCTGAGCCAAATGTTTTCTCTCCTGTGTTTGTGAGATAAATGTGCTGTAAGCAATTCTGAAGATAAATGATTGTTGAGTCTCACTCTCAGGTCTGCAGATAGCGACTCTCGAGTCGAGCATCTTTAAAGGAAATCGCCTTAATTTGAGGCAGAGCAGCCGGAGGATGTCACAGTCAAGACCAGAGGATGTTTTCTCTATTTAATGTAATCCAGTTTCACCCAAATCAGTGATTAAAGTTGTGTTTTACTGCAGTATCTGTTGAGTTTTGATAGTCAATAGTTCGCTCTGTGGTGTTTGTCTTTGCGGTGCTAAAGCGCGGTAGGTTCTGCTCCTCAGCAGGCTTCTGGGAAGTTGGCCAATCAGAATAAAGTGGACTTTAAGGCAGATGGGCCTTAAAGAGACAGGAGTTAAAAGGAAAGATATGAACTTTATAATGCATGGAGAAATTTTAAGTCACCTGGAAGAATATGTGAATGCCTTTCGACCTATTTAGCGCACAGGGTCGTAGTAAACTCCACCCTCTTTTGGCTAAAATGAGAATTAAAACAACAAATCGCCTGCCAAAACTTTTTACTGTGTTATTGTGTGAAATTCATTAATTTGAACTAGTCTTTTAAAACACCAAAGTCAGACAATAACACAAACAAGCGAGGCAGAAGCAGACCAGCTTTTGCGGATGGAGTTTGGTTGGTTTGGGGAAAATGATATTTGGCTTATATAACGCCGGTTTCCTGCCAGAAAAAGTTGTCTGACAGCAAAGTAAAGTGGAGAAATATTCTAAATATAGTGTACACTTACAACAGAACACATGATTATATGACATGATAAATGAATGCTAAGATAATGTTCATCATATCAGGAGGTGTAAATGCAGCAGAACAAATGTGGACATGAATATTTGAAAGTGACAGAACTGGAAGAAGTTAGCTGTTATTCTAATCACATTATGAGCTGTGAGGCCTGAGGCTGTTTCACACTGTTTACTGTAACGCTCGGCTGCGTTCAGAGACGCCACCTGCCGTCACCGGAGGTCATCCATCTGCTCTCTGAAGCACCACGGGACGCTCTGCTGTTTCACCGAGCACATTTCACATTTCACCAGAGCAGCATGCTGCTCTCGGGGATCACCTCCGCTGAGAAACATGGTTCACCTCTGATTCTTTCTGTTGGGTGAAGCTCTGCACTTTTAATTCTCTTTCTTAGATTTTATTTTTCCAGGTTGTTGTTTTAATTTTCCCTGTTGAGCCTGTGCAGGTTTTTACTCGGGTATAATACTATCATTTCAAACTGTGCCTGTGCTTCTTTATATTGAGGTTTTTTTTTTTTTGTTTTTTTTTGCTTTTTTCTTACATTTTAGTTATTTCTTTTTAATGATTCTTCTAATTTGCAATCCACTTTGCTGATGTGATATGTTAAAGTTTTCCCATTGTGGGACTAATAGAGGATTATCCTATCTTCTCTTCACTTTTCTGTACTTTGACTATCTGATCACAAACGGGCCAATAAAAATCAGAATATACGGACATAAAAACTCTTTTGAAATCCCTTCAATTGAACGGTGTTGTTGATAATGTACTTAATATCAACGGTGAAAAAGTAACTAATACTCTGAGTAATTTTTGTGAAGAATACTTTGCTTGTAGTTGAGTAATATTTCAGTTCATGCTAAAAATCAACAGAGCAAACAAAAACTTTGAATCAACATTTCACACACGTCTGTTTTCGCCCCCCCCATGCGTCCTCACCGATCTCGGCCACGTCCAGGCAGTGCTCCTGGGAGGTGTAGTTCCTGTGGGCGGTGACGGCGGTCACGTTCATGCAGTAGATCTTCCATACGGACGTGTGGCTGCGGTCGAAGTGGCAGCTGTTGGGGCCGGCGGTCACGTAGTCCGGACATTCGTGTTTGGGCCCTTTACTGTGAACATCAGACAGAGAGGATCCCGTCACCTTAACTCACCTGCTTCTCAATTTAAACTTTCTATGTTGCTCATGAGACCTTTAAAAGTTTTCTACCGACATTTTTCATTTGTGTTCTATGGACGTGACAGAATATATCCTACATCCATCTCCTACAATAAAATAAATCAGATACTAAACTAAACTTCAAACTGCAGAGATTCAGTTAGAAGCTACTGAAGTTCTGAGAGAAACTCTGATTTAAAGACAACTGTATCAGTTATTTCAGAACTTTGCAAAACTTTGTATCTCTAATAAACTTTGTTACGCAGGTGTAATTCTCCAAAGAGTGTAAAGTCCTCTGTGGTAAATTTGAGACTGATTGATTTGACTGCAGTTCAAAAGTAGATCTTGTTCCTTTATTAAGTTTCTTCACTTTTTCATCTGTGAAAACAGGTGGGGGGAAAAAGTTTTGGCAGGTGTAAAGAAAGTGTTGTTGTAGTCCTCATTTTGGCTACAAGAGGTTAAAGTGTACCAGGACCAAACGGCCTAAACAGGACTGAAAGTGTTTATGTTTAATTCAAGGTGAGTTTTAACTACTTCATGTAAAAAATGAGCATTACAACATTAAACTCAAACATTAAATCACCAGCAAAATCCCCTTTTGTTCATATTTTCACAGATGAAAAAAAGGAACTTGGAAAAATGACCCTGGGAAATGAAGAAAAAAGAAAGTAAAACATTTTAAAAAATCCCCCAGCAAAACTTTTCCCCTTGTTTTCACAGATGGAAAAGAGAACTTTTTGAAATTGAGGTCATTTCTCACTTTTCAATTTACATTTTGTGGTTGCAAGCGAACTCCTGCAGTCGATGGAGCTGCGAGTGAGCGATGCCACGTCGGGTCAAAGACACAATTCAATTTGTCCTGATTACTGAGAGCGGTTTGCCTGCTGTGTGTGCCATGTGGGCAGCCTGGCACCGCTCTGCAGCCACGTGAGGCGGCGTTCAGGAGTTCAGAGCGGCCCTCAAATATCGATGTGATGAAAGTATCACGATGAAGTGGAGCGCGACGAATCAAACTGGATTTAAAAGGCAGAATTCATGTGACCCAGAAACGTTAGAGGACTTTTAATCTGGGCCTGTTTGCCCTGGTTTGGGAAATCTTGAAGTGAAATCTTAACACTCAAGCATATAATCATATTTTAGACCGAGTTCAACTTTGTGTTTGTTTCTCTCCTGTTTCACTGTGACAAACATTTGATTTCATTATCTGAACTCATTTTCACAGAAGAAAATGACCAGAACTGAAGATATTTAATGACTTTCAAGGCTTTCAAGAGACTTTATAAGGAGAAACTGTCCTGCAACACCAGGACTTGTGTTCTTTTATGTCCTCTGATGTTGTCAGTGTCACTTTTCAAGCAAAATCAACAAAATTTGATGGTCAAAAGTTCTGAATCTCTTTGGATTTTGTGTAGTCGTCTGATGTTTTAGAGACCAAATAATCATCAATCGCACAGAACTTGCAGACAAACTTGTAAAAAGAATTGAACACAAAAGTCAATGGTGATGTTTTTGGTGTATAAATCAGAGACAGCAGACAGTTTTTAGAATTAAGTGTGTATTTGTGTGTGTGTGTGTGTGTGTGTGTGTGTGTGTGTTGTGTACACACTCTTTGGTGTAGCTGAGGACGTAGGTGACCTGCTCTCCGCCTGTCAGGTTGTTGAGTGGGTGCCACCAACAGGTGAAATACTCCATGTTGGGCGAGCGGCAGTAATAGATGTGAGGCCTCATCGTCATGGCAACCTCCTCTGTGAAAAAAAAAAAAATCAGTCAGTGTGAGCCCGTTGCTCATGCAGCTCGCCACGGAAACAGCAGCGCTGAACAGTAACATGTTTTCATGCATGTGCAGGTTGACACACAGGTGAGAGACTCTGGTTTCACTTTTTGTTCCTCACTCATGTTTTATTGGCTGATCAATCTCACACACACAACTTCAATCACACACACCTTTTATTTTCTGAACTTTAAAATGCCTTCAAAAATAAAAACAAAAAATGTGATTTGTTGGAGGTAAAATCGAATCCTCGTCTAAAGGGAAAGACAGAAAGACAACAAGAAGACAGAGTGGATAACAGAGAGGTAATGAAATGGCCATACAGACAGACAGAATATCAGGCCTCACACACACACACACACACACACACACACACACACACACACACACACACACACACACACACACACAGGAATGAGAGGGGAAAAAATCAATTATCCAACTGTCATCTCTCCTCTCACTCACTTCCATAAAATCCATTTTCCAATTTCATCTATTTCTGCCTCACACACACACACACACACACACACACACACACTCACACACACTCACACACTCACAGACTCACACACACGCACACATGCACACACACACACACACACACACACACACACACACACACACACATACACACACACACACACACTCACACACACACACACTCACACACTCACACACACGCACACATGCACACACACACACACACACACACGCTCCAGTCCATCTCTGTCTGATGAACTGTTGGTCCGACAACTGCGATTCAGAGCAGCGGTGGAAAATTGATCGGCGTCTGTAAACAGCAGGACATCAGAGTGGTGCTGCCTTCACTGACCAACACAAAGACATGAAAACACAGCATCTGAGGCAGAGAAGTGTCGGGTCTGCTCAGTCGTCATGGAGCTTCTGGACTTCTCATCCATGGCAACTGAGCGAGCTTCACTCTCTGTGACCGTATTACAGAAACATCTTATCTTAAATCACAAGTTCAGTCTGAAGTTAAGATGAGATGTCTGTCTTCTTATGATGTCTGTTTACATCTGTGTAAAATGAGGGGAAAAAACAACTTTATGTGCAGACTTTATGTACTGGCCATCAAATAAAAAAGCTTGGGAGTACAGGAAGCAGTGAAACATCATGTGCAGATCACAGCAGTGGGAGGTGAGCAGTAATCCATCAGAGAATGCATGGATCTGCAGTCTGAGGGCAGCAGGGAAACAAAGGCCTGTTGTGCATGTAAGGAGCTCAGTGAGCTGCACTGCAGGGCCTCTCTAATCAACAAACTCCACTTCTCAGAAATAAAGAACGAAAGGACACACGCTGGGAACGAACAAAGCAAGACAAATTCATACCTGCAGCAAACCAGATTGGCCTGAGCGTAATGGATTTATTGCAGGTGCTGTGCAGGCGTCTGTAATGTCAAGTTTATTTTTAACAAGGAATTAAGTCACGGTTTAATTGTTTCAAGGTGCCAAAAGGACAAAATGTAACATTAGAGAGAGTACTTCTTAAATTAATCTTAATGGGTTGATCCTAATTATTTCAGATTAATGTTGCGTTCAGTTTCATTTAATGAAAATCACCTACAAACAACTTGCTTCAGATAATCCATCAAAGTGAACACTGGAGCCACTGAAGTGATGGAAAGTCAGAGAGAGGTTCAAAACAGCTGCAAAGAGATGCAAAAGAACTACACAGAGATACAGAAGAACTACACAGAGATGCAAAAGAACTACACAGAGATGCAGAAGAACTACACAGAGATGCAGAAGAACTACACAGAGATGCAGAAGAACTACACAGAGATGCAGAAGAACTACACAGAGATGCAGAAGAACTACACAGAGATGCAGAAGAACTACACAGAGATGCAGAAGAACTACACAGAGATGCAAAAGAACTACACAGAGATGCAAAAGAACTACACAGAGATGCAAAAGAACTTTAAAGAGATGCAATGCAGCTGCAAAGAACTCTGTTATTTTGGGATGTACGGTTCTGGGATGAAACTTGTTTTTCCTGTAACTCACGTGTCACAAAGGGGATGAAAATCAGCGAGCAGAGTCCGAAAACAAAAAGTCATGCGACGCCGCTGCTGTTTGTCAGAAGACCGTTTTCTTTCCCAGAGGCTGCGTTTTGTGGACATTAACAGACTGAGGGATGTTACATTTATGATTCACTGAATCCTGCTGTGAGCTTCACACAGTTAGAGCTTTGTAGTTTGTGCAGCTGAGAGGATGAGTGTTTAAGAAACCAGCTGATGACTGTGACATGAGCTTAATGTCAACACGCACAAACAGAAAGACGTGCACATGAAATAATGTGTCCAGTCTCACTGATTACACAAACACACACAGGCTGAGGTCATCAGACACATGAGCTCATTCGCTGTGACGATGATCTAAATTGATGTCATTGACAGAAGCATGAATAATTTTTCATGTGGAAAAACAGAAAAATCTCATTAAGATCCACATGCAACAGTAAACGTGACACGTTAATAAAAAGTCCATTTTGCTGTGAGAGTGAAAATCTCTATTTTCTGTTTGTCTCCCAGATAAAAACCTGCTGATGTGTTTCACAGGTGTTTCAAAAAGACCAAACAGGGTCGGAGCACGTCTGCAGCAGCACAAGTTCAAAAGGTGATCGAAGTCATCAGTGGTGTTGTGGGCTCTGGGGGGGACGTATTGATGAGCTGCCGACACATCCGTCCGACACAGCTGGCTGCTGTCTGTCTGTCTGTCTGTCTGTCTGTCTGTCTGCACCCGCTCCTGTCAAACGGATCACAGCTGCCAACGCTCTTTCAAAATGTACTCTCAAAACTCTGTGAAGGAGCTCAAACTGACACCAACATGGGAGCATGTCAAGAGTTTTCACAACTCAAGGACAAGTTTGTCTCCCAAGGACTGAAATTTTATGGATCTGAATAATGTCTTTCAGAAAAAGAAGTGAAGAAATCTGCTTCATCCGGTTTCTGACCTGATGAAGATCGAAGTGAAACTCAAAAAAAAAAAAGACAAAACAAAACAAAAACAGAAAAAAAAAAAAAAAAAAAAAAAAATCAAAGATGGACGATTTTGGAAATAAGAGAGAGCACAGACAGAGAACCTGGTCTGGTTCCAGCTGAGTGTGGTGGAGGTTCAGTGCTGCTTCAGCAGAAACATCTGGAGCTGCTGATTTGGTTTTGATTCGAGGCATCATGAGAAGATAATTAACACATCCGACATCGCCTCGACTGTGAGCCAGATTCACCAAGTTCCTGACCCGAGACACACTCAGCTTAGCAGATCAAGTCAAATTTAATCAGCTAAGACTCCACTAATTAACTGGCTGAGAATCAGACGACGCAACAAACGTCTGGGACCGAAGTGGAGAGAAAAAGGATCCTGCAGAGGTTTTTAACAACAGTGGAGGCTGTGACTTCAGTTACACACAGCAGTGGAAGGTTTGTGCAGGTTTCAGAAGTTCATGTACATTCAACGCTGACGCTCAACATGAGGTCCACAGACCTTTTCTGGGTCCTGCCACATTACACTAAAAATGTCATGCTGCAGAAACTTTCTGGCAGCAACCCTGTCATGATGGGAACGTTGTGTGACATTCCAGAGATATAAGACGTTATAACATCAACAGAAAGTGGTGAAAACATGTGTAAAGACAATAACAGAACAGCTAGAACAATCTGGAACGCTCAGAAAATGACATCACTTTGCTGTACTGAGCTTTTAAAACCAAGAAGACAACATTTATGATGTAACACAAAATAACTATAATCTGAGATTGTATCTACTCTCATGTTCTGATTAAATGATGAAATGTTCAGCCATAGGAAGCGTTAAAGGAAATACAGAGATTTAAAAATGAAAATATTATTCATTGAACTATGAAGACTTTTGTAAAATAAATGCTGCTCTAATATGTGTGTGACAATAAACTGATTTAAAAACTGATTTAATAAGAACTTAATTGTGATTGTGACTTATCAGATATGATCAAGTTTGTAATTTATATATTTATTACTTTATAGTACCCAAACTAATATCTATCAATTACAGTTTAATTAACTATAAATGTACCTTTTAATAATGGACATGATAGTTGGACTCACCCTGTTTGTGTCTTTCTTTATAGATGACGTCCTCAGCGACGAGTCTGCTGCAGCCGACCACAGGAAACAGACCAATCAGCAGCAGCCACAGCATCCTGCAGGCTTCTTTCAACCTGTCAACACAAAACAGAAACATGAACACACGAGCTGGAGCCCGAGAAAAACACTCCTCCACGACACCTCCAGATCCCACACTGTTGGAGAGTCCAGTCTCCACGAGTTCAAGTCCACTGGCAGGAACATGTGATCCAAAGACAACTGGACATTTATGTTTTAAAGGGCAGCAGGATGATCGCCCTGCGGCTCTCTGACTCCAGTCGTCCCCGAGTCATGAGACAACTTCATAAAATCAGCCCTCTGCCTTCGACAAATTTTCCCAAACCAGTGCACGCATTCCTAAAATTCACCGTCCTGTGTACCATCTATTTTCTTCAAAATAGAAAGACTCACTTAAGTTTACTGGTGGGACGTCCTCCCACTCCATTCCCACGGTCAGAGCAGCGGTGAAAAAAGTCTGTCCTGTCCCGGAGGCAAAAGTAATAATACTGTAATGGAAAAAATGTTCCACTGTACAGAAGTCTGTGGCTGCTGATATTAAAATAAAATCATTAAATCATCTCACTGATTCAGTTAAAACATTACTATGACACACAAATGTTTGTTTAGATTTTCCACTTAAAGCAGGAAAACAATAGAAAAAATGGACGACCGTCTATGGTTGCAAATATTAAAATGAAATCATTAAATTATTGCATTGAAATGTCATTTCCAAGTTGTGTGCACATGGAGTTAAATATTAATATGACATACAAAAATGTGTTTTTTATATTTTCCACTTAAAACAGGAAAGCACATTTTTGGAAAATGGAAAAAAGCGCTTCATTCTTTTTCATGGTGCTATTCGTCACAAAGCTACCTATTTAATCAATTATTTAAGAATTTTATGATATAACTATTTATATATTTGGTTTCAGCCCTTCACAGTTTCTGATAAAACATAAAGAATACAGCCTTTTTCATTGCCGTATTTATTAGATGGTGTTATTCTTTACACAACTGCTTTACTGTTCATGTATTTTTAATTTACTTTTGGATCATAAACCTTCCAGAATTTCTGATAAAATCAAATGGAAATAGACTTTTTCATAATGTTTGATTCTCACAGATTCCTCAAAAGAATCATAGTTAATTTCTTTTTCTTTCTATGAAAGTTTTGAAATTTAAGATTTAAAATAAAAGAATTTTATTTATTATTAGAGACAAATGTGGTCACATAACTAAAGTAAAAGTGTTTGAAACTCCAGATTTGGAGACGTGAAATGTTACTGATAATGTTATAATTCATTCATTTATTATAAATATTAGATTCTGTAGAAGTTAGCAAGTGCAAGATGATTAAAAGACATTTAAAATGACATCACAGGCTGCAGCATTTTAAGAGCCAGTCATGCAGTCACATCATCCAACAGTTATAGATCTTTAGGCTTTTAAGGGTCTGCTGAAAGCTCATTAGTGTAATCAGGTCAGCGCAGTGACCCGACTGAACATGTGAGGCCAGAGCATCATGGAAACACCAATAAAACACACCGTCAGAGGGTCGTACAAGTCCTCTGATTAGTGATTTCAAATAGTTTCTTAGCTCCTTCTCTGTGTGGCTTTCAAGGAACTGATTTTCTCCTTAAAGGGATACTTTGATACTTGTCCCACCCCTTTGTGCTCTGCGCTCCAATGACAGTCGAGCAAGCGACTTAATCTTTATGTTGCTGGGTGACCTGTAAAAGCAACATAAGTACAGTAACATGACGAGGACTGACGAGGAACTTTCATATTTTGTTCATTTTGGAGCCCTCTGTGGACAAAAGCAGCATTTTTAACTACTTTTTTAGCTGTTTTGGTTCTCTTGTACCAAACTCCATTCAAAAAGCAGCTGTTCTATGGTGGGAATGTAGTTTTTCACAGTTAAAACTTTAGTTCCACCTTCACCGAGACTCTTTTCTGAGTCACTTTGATCTACAGACACAATCGGCACATGTCATTTACTCAGTAATATCATTAACTAAATACTTTAATCCATGGATCAGAGCAGCCATATGTCACATTAATGACCAAGCCTCCCTTTGGATGTGTATCTATGTCAAACACTTTTTTATCACAGGTTAGTTAATGATGTTACTGAGCAAATGACATGTGAGCCGAATGTGTCTGTAGATCAAAGTGAATCAGAACAGAGTCTCAGTGAAGGTGGAATGAAAGTTTTTTACTGTGAAAAAACAAGTTCCTACCATAAAACAGCTGCTGTTTGAATGGAGTTTGGTTCAGCTGCACCAAAACAGCAAAATAAAGTGTCGTAACATAAAAAAGTGACAGATACATCATCTGAAGATTCAAGTCCACTTTGATGGAGACAAACTGAAAAGACCTCTATTTCTTTATTTTTTCAACGCTGATTGTTGACATTAAGGCTGCAGCAAATGTTTTCATAGTTGATTAATTGGTCGATTATTTTCTCGATATAATCAATATTCAGTTTACTGACAGAGAGGAGTAAAGATACCAGAAAATGTTTTTATTTAAGAGGCTTAAATTTGACTTTGTCAAACCAATTAATCAATTAGAAAAATAGCTATCGATTAATGGAATAATTGATTAATAATCGAATGATTGATTGCTGCAGTTCTACAAGACATTCTAAAATTGTTCATGTGGCTAATAACCCAACAGAAATACAGTTTTCCTATGTTATATGTTTAAGTCTGGCAAAGACCACAAATTTGTTTTCCCAAAAAAAGGGGTGGGGCATGACGCGTCTCATCTAAAGGAGCACAGAGCCTGAATGTAGTCCTGCTGGAACATATTCATTCATATTCTTTAGAAGCACCATCTCTGGCTGAAAAGAACAAAGATTGTACTGAACTTTGCCTCTCTGTCAGCGACACGTGAGGTTTTCTCAGCTGCACGAGTGTCAACCAAGGTCAAGAACACCAGACTTACAACACAGAGAAAACAATAAAATATCTTATGCAAACGGCCGACATCAAGACCCTGAGAGCTGTGAGCTGTAACGAGGTCACATGGGCAGATTAGAGGTTTCAGAGTCTGCTGTCATGAGGGGATGGACGACAGGACTGATACCAACAGCAGCAGCAGGCGATCCTCCAGCGCTAAGACAACAATCACAGAGAATAATCCCTGCCTTGATCTTACAGGAGGGGAGGATTAAAAACGAGGCCTTGTTGGGTTTTATCTGGCAGCCTCAGCTCACCCTGACACAGGCCACAGGACACCATGATCGGCGCAAGAAAAAGGTTATTCATCCCACAAACTGAAAGATTAAAGTCTGAAACAGCAGGATTGATTGAAATGCATCACCTGAGACACACATTTTAGCTCCGTGTTTCTAATACTGCTGCCGACGCCTCTGATCGACAGGAGCTGCTCCTGTTCTGTTTGTTTTAACGGTCGAAGACCTCAGAGCTCAGATTTTTTTTTCAACCCGAATCATGACCCTCGCTTGGGATTTAAAGACTTAACAGCCACTGGTGGATGAAATCTGCTCATTTTCCTTTCTTTCTCAGTCGCAGCTCTTTTTAAGATGTTTTCATATCTTCAGTCTGGACCGTGTCCCGAGAATCAGGTCGAGACATTGTCTGAATTTGGCCTTTCACACATGCTGCGCACAACAGGAGAACACACACCTGTAGACACAGGAGAACACACACCTGCACACACAGGACAACACACACCTGCACATACAGGAGAACATACACCTGTAGACACAGGAGAACACACACCTGCACACACAGGAGAACACACACCTGCACACACAGGACAACACACACCTGCACACACAGGAGAACACACACCTGCACACACAGGACAACACACACCTGCACACACAGGAGAACATACACCTGCACATACAGGAGAACATACACCTGTAGACACAGGAGAACACACACCTGCACACACAGGAGAACACACACCTGCACACACAGGACAACACACACCTGCACACACAGGAGAACATACACCTGCACACACAGGAGAACATACACCTGTAGACACAGGAGAACACACACCTGCACACACAGGAGAACAAACACCTGCACACACAGGAGAACATACACCTGCACACACAGGAGAACACACACCTGTAGACACAGGACAACACACACCTGCACACACAGGAGAACATACACCTGCACACACAGGAGAACACACACCTGCACACACAGGAGAACACACACCTGCATCCTTCCTGGTCCCTGACACAAAGAAGTAGCTGATTACCTTACAGTGTTACCTCATGAGAAAAGTAACTCATTACTCTGGTCTCCACCACTCACACATCACACAACAGAAACACTCTCATCTGAATCTCTGCAGCGACTCTGTGCGTCTAAACACGACCTGAAGCTTTTGTTTTCGCCTAAAGTCCAATTTTTTAATGATACACGTGTAAACACAAGTTGATTCCCAATAAAAAGGCACTGAACACAGACATTTATCTGCACTTTATAAGCTAGATGGAGCGGAGAGTGGAACTGAGTACATGTAATCAGAATTTATCTGGATCAAAGACTCCAGTCTTGCATACTTGTACTTAAAATAAAAGCTTTATAAGAAATAAAACCTTCCATAAAGGAGAACTAAATGCTGCTGACCTCAAAAAACTGAAAATAATAAAATGATTATGATGAGGGCCTCGGCACACAGCGAGCCTGTGTGGATCTAATTAATGTCAAGAGGATTTTCCAGAATCCAGAATGTGGAGAATTTTGATTTAATGAAACATCATGCGTCATAACTTGATCTAATTATTTTTTATGAATGTTAAAAGTGATGTGGGCTGCGTTCACAGTCGTGCAGCTACGCAGGGTCGGTCAGGGTGATGGTGAATCAGATTAACTGTGGCTGGTGTTGATGAATCCACTGTGAGATGTGACATGAGGCTTTTACATGTCTGCAGGAGCACAACAACAGGACGGCTTTTGTTGTCCGCAGCTGGATCAACCCTGTGCCAACAGCATCCCAAAATAACTTCCAAAACAATATTTATTAACTTTGGCTCTTAACTTGAGGATCAACAGGTCACGTCTGTCCACATGGTACTATTTTCTACATTTTCTTGCACTAAAAAAGAGGGAAAACGACGTAACAAGATGAAAAACAAACAAAAAACAAAAGCAAAAAAGACACAACTGACAAAACAAGACATTTTTGTGCGATGAAAAGGCAGCGCTGAAAAAGAGGAAAAGCGACATAACAAGACCAGAAAGATGTAAAAAGACATAAAATATGAGACGAAAAACGCCATAAAACATGGAACAAGACGTAACAATGAAAAAGATGAAAACTTATCTAACAAGTCAAACAACCCCACATCAGATGAAAAAAGCTCTACAGCTGATATTATACTATTTGTAGAACTAGACTCCAGTGGTGGCTGCTGGGAGTTTGGACATGATTACATCTGACAAAACGTTCTGCTTCAGTCCATATTTGTTGGTATTAAACCTTTAAAAACACTCTGAAACTGTTGACTCTTGTGTGTTTCCTGCACACAAAGGGAGGCACACGGCTGCACTAACAGGTCTGTGGTGATAATTCACAGGATTTTTCTGAAGAGCAAAAATTAAACCTTGTGCTCTGAGCTCTGACAGCCTCGTTCTGGACCTCAGCAGCTGCTTTCACACCTCGTCCCGGCGTTTGAAATGCACATACAGAAGAAGAAAACGCTCAGGAAGACAAATGTCATCACAAACACGGAGCGTCTCTAATCAGCGCCTCACTCTGACAGGCAGATTGATGCCAGACACGTTCCTCGAAGGTCCATCTGATAGAACAGCGCAGCATCCCTCCTCCTGCCCGATCCTGATCACACAACACGTGATTCACCTGTTGCCGTGACGACCAGCTACCTACACGCTCAGCAGTGGCTGATCAGTCACTGTGTGTCCCCTACCGTTTAAGAGGAGCGAGGCCCCGCTGCGAAGGTTTGTGACAGTCCAGAGGATGATGGGTAAATCTATACGATCACATCCTGAGGCTCGTCGCCGCACGCCGAACACTGAGCACGCTCACTACAGGACGTCCACACAGGAGAGATTACTGTAAACTCCACTCACATCACAGATGAACTTTCCCTCAAATATCACAATAAATTATTAATCAATAACTGTATTGACCCGAAGGGGAAAGCACAGCTCATCATCACCGTCATTATCAAAGTACTAAACTGTGTGTGCGTGTCTATATATTGATCTGCAAAATGCCAATCAAACAGCCAATCAATCAGTTTGTGTGGAGGTTTTCCAACTGTGAGGGAGGCAAACACACTGTGAGGTTATTCTTATTTCAAACACTGCTGTTTATATGGAACTTTTTAGTTACTTAGAGCATTTTTCTTTTATTTAGGACATTTTATTATTTCCATTCAATCTTTCAGCTTCTCTTCTGTATCAGAGTATTACAGTGATCAAACAGGAACTGCTAATAGCTAATTCAGCATATTTTAATGGTGCTAATGGTGCAACTTTGTTGTAGTCAGGAGATTTTTCTGCATGTGGCTCCAGGTGCAGAAATCCTGGTTCGAGCTTACAGAGGAGAACATATCAATAAAAAACCTCTGCAGCACCAGTCAAGTCACAGCGATGATGACACATCCACAAACACAGTGACAGTCAGTCAGGAGAGCCGTGTGTCGGAGCTCTTAAGAAGCTTCACTTGTTCGCACCTTCAGATATTGAGTGATGGAGAGAAAAGAAGCTGGTCTCCTCTGAGCAGCAGCTGCTGAGATCACTGCTGATCTGAACCTCTGGAGGTGTGACGTCTTAAAAACCTTCTGAACGCAGCAGCACAGAGAAAAACACAGACTCTCACGCTCACTGATTCATGAGCAGAGGCCTTTCAGATTTGGGGTGTGGATGTTTAATTACTGAGAAGTGGCACATTTTACATCAGGTGGTTCTTAATGTCACTCATTACAATCACACAATTTGGAATATTTTCTTTATTTAGAACATTTTTTTTATTTAGAATATCTTCTTAATTAAGATCATTTTGTTTATGTAGAACATTTTATTTATTTAGAATATTGTTTTTTATTCAGAACATTTTGTTATATTTAGAACCTTTTATTATTGATTTAGAGCATTTTGTTACGTCCACAGCTAAATATTTGTTGCGTTCTGTGTTTTTGGTTCTCCTGAGGATCGTGTCAGCAGCTTGTCTTCAGACTTCTGTAACTCTGACACAGGACTAACCAGCCGGTGACGAGTGCTGCTCGCTGTTTTCACAGAATGTTGAACTATGAGGAGCAAATGAATCTGGTGTTTTCAGAACTGCAACGTCGTGTTGGTGAAGGTTCACAGTGTGGGGAAATAAAACCACGCTGGATTCTATGGTTATATCTCAGCCACGGCCCCGTCGCTCTGGGTGGAAAAGAACCAGGACTTTATCTTTCTGCAAGATATAACCTTTTATCATGGTCCTGTGTCTTTGCTTCATGGTGCACACAGTTATCCTGAGCTACATCCGCAGTGGTTATGCGAGTTATGTGCGGTAGAAACTTATGTAAGAAAAACACACTGAATCTTTCATGAAGGTCCTGATGCAGCCGCTCATCACGTCACGATGTAAAAGAACTCATTTACATCTGTGTCGCTGAAATAAAATAGAAAAATTGTGTTTGACGAACAGTGAATCAGATGCTCGTCCAGTTAATTTCCTGTGGTTTCCTAAAAGCCATATGATTCTGGTTCATGTCTTTGAACCATGAAGTGTCCAACCCCGGGCCAACGTGTAGAACTTTAAAGAACTGTCACCTATTGTTAGAACAAGTTGCACTTGATGCAAACAGGACAGTCTCTGATTCACATTCAGACTTCTGTCTGCAACCAGTGGAGTCGCTCCCTGCGAGTGGATACGTCCACTTCTTTACTCCAGAAAAACAAGATATTATGACGTTCCACCGCTGGGAACACGTCCGCAAAACTCAAATTAATTCATTATTATAGGTCTGAATACAAAAGTGTTAAGTGAAGGAATGTGTTTTTGCCCTGAGAGAGCAGACATTTATGAAGCTATTTAAAATAAGAGATAAGGCTAATTTAAAGAGTTTTGTCCCCACCGGCGCCTCGCTGACCTTTAACACAAAGATCCAATTAACTCCCAACACACAAACAGGAAGACGAGACTTAATAGAAACGCCATCAACTAAAAAGCAGAAAGGCTGCATGGATTTCCATGACATTCAGCTGAATTAATTAATACCACAGTCAGACTGACAACAAGACAAAACAGGTTTTATATGAGCTTTTATAAGTATCAAAATAACACTGTCATTCAAGTAATTAGTCCAAAAAGTGCATTGTTTGCAGAAAAGTTTGCAAAAATAGTGCAAAATCTTGTGTACAAGTTAAAACACTGTGTGAGTTTCCAGATGTTATGAAGTACTGTAATGTTTTGTTAACTTTTTAACCAGCAATGGAACTTTTGATGTGCGACAGAGCTCTGCCTGATTTTACATCTGGATTTACTCAAACCTGGTTTTGTTTAAATTAATATTTGTAGTTGCCACCCAGCTGAAAGACTCAAAATAAGTGAGATTAAAATGACAGTTATAAAGTTACTGCAACTGTGCTTCATTAAAGTAAGAGTTAATGAAATCATATTTGTTTGTGTAAGTTGGTGTGATTGTGACAGTTTCCATGTGGCAGTGAAAACAACAACAAGACGTCTCTGTGGGACACACTGCTGGACTTCAACCGTCATGTGCAGATTGAGCAGAGATAAGTCTTATCTGAAGGATGTACGCTGCTCTGTCGCTCCATTCCAGGACTGGTCAGAGCATCCACCCATCACAGCTCACACAACGCCTCAGGCAACACACACACACACACACACACACACACACACACACACACACACACACACACACACACACACACAGGAAACACAGATCTGAACAGACAGCAGCATTCGATCCATGGGGAGTCACATGCACCACTGCATGCAAACCCAGTCACACACACACACACACACACACACACACACACACACACACACACACACACAGTCGGCAGCAGAGGTTCATGTTTGGTATAAACACACTGCAGCATTATATAATGCAGTATATCCATGTTGAGTTGTTACTAATTAACAGACAGACAGTTATCACACCGAGAACATGCTGACACACTGGAACACAACGAACACAGTGTGAGAACAACTGTTCATTTTAAAGAGACCAGATATGAGCATTAATTTAACAACCGTCTCTGAGACGACTGACTGTTAAAGTCAGAATCAAACCACATTCTGACGGAAATCGTGTCCGATCTAATACCAACACTCTAATTCCAATTTTCCGGTGAAAATTTATTCTTTATGGATGCATATTGTGATACTTTGCACAATAATGTTTTTATTTCCTCTTAATATTTTTTGAGAATTGATTTAATATCACCAAACGTAATATTGCAAAACTCTCGATATAGATCTAACTAACTAATATTTATTAAATGTTGATGTTCTGGTCAAACCTCCATCGCATCTCAGGCTGATATTTAATAAATATGTCAGCAGAAAGTGAGACAGTGTGCAGGAGTTTCTCTCACTGACAGACCTCTAAAAATGATCAATACTAACAATCTAATTTCAATTTTTTGGTGAATATTTATTCTTTAAGGATTTATTTATATGAAATACACATAATGTATATAAAATGTTTTGGTTTGCTTTATTTTTTTTTTTTCATTTCTGAACTTGTTCTATGCCAGAAAACACCCTTGTCCTTGACATGAGTTCCAAAAATGTGCTGTTATAATCATCTTCCTTTTAAAATTGAAATCAATGAAAATTATTTCCAGATTTTCCATAAAAAATTAAATCATTAGGAGGTTTGCCTGTTACGGGGTTTCATAGCCAAGAGTTTGATCTTTTAAAATAGATTTTCCAGCAGAATTGAAGAGTAAAAATCCATGAAACCCTCTTAAAGTAGTTTTGTCCCAGTTTCCCAGAAAGAATGAAGACGAAGAGTTGTGGTTTGTTCTGCTCAAACAAAAGTGAGCACAACTTTGTGTTTGTGCTACATGTTCTAAGCGTGTGCATGTTTAATCACATCATCGCCGCTCTCGTCTCTCTGCCACTGCTGAACTTTGAGGCTTTTCTTGTTTTTGTGAGCGATGTGCAGCACCAGCGCTCACATTTTCAAAGCTCATTTACTCTGTTCAGATCAGACCAAGCAGACAAATCATTATCCCACGAGACGGTTTGTTTCTCTGCGACCAGCTCGTGCAAAACATCTCAGAACTTACAGCCCTCACAGTTAAAACTCCAGCAATCAGAAATCACAACATGAAACCTTCAAATTAAACATCAGCTGTTATTTACAGAATTGCTGCAGAATAATTCTGAATGAAGGACTCTACAGGTTAAATGAACTCTGACCTTTCAGACTGACATGAACCTTGAAATAAATACAAGTCTTACTATTTAGCACTGATCTGTAGGCAGTTACCTGTACCACGTGTTCTGAGGAGGATAAATTATGCTTTAATGAGCATCCAGAAACGGGATTAAAGCTCTAAAACATCACCAAACTGAAAGAAGACAATGTTGAAGTAGTTTGACCCACATAAGAATGTCTTCAGTTCTGAAAACTGATTTACTAATGTGCACGACAGCTTAAATGGCACTGCATCATGTTTTGTCCACTAGAAGGGATTCCCAGAAGACACTTTTTCCACATTTTGTCCAATGGAAGGACACCATAGATAACACTTATTCACATTTTGTTCATTGAGATGTACCTTAAAGGGTACTTTCATATATTTTGTCCACTAGGAGGACACACTATGACTTCTGTAATACCAAAAATTGGGAAAAATCATATCTTAGACTGATCTTCAGTTTGGATGTAAGACAAGTAAGTTAAAGCCCCTCAGCTACTTTGCAGCTGCTTTATGTCACTAATGAATGTATGTAAGACAGAAATCAGAGGCTGCAGGGGCATTTTGTCTGCACTACACTGTTAAACATTTCACTGACTATACAATACTTTCTGTCTGCTGCACACTGGAGCAGAAAATCCATTTAAACATTTACATTTAGCAGCGTATGGCTGATCATGTGTCATATGACCTTTAACATCCTGTATGATACAAGTTCATTATCTGAGCAGAGAGCTGCAGGCTAGTTTTTCTCAGAACAGGGGAAGATCATTTAATTAATTACATGTAAAAGGGAAAACATGAGACTGAGCACGCTACTGCACGCACTGAGGCAACTAATTGATTAATGGAGAAAATAATCAACAGATTGATCAATGATGAAAATAAATCTATGACAAAAACTACTTGGTCCAAACATAGGTGCAAACAAACATGATCTCTGATCAGACAAAATGAGCAGATTAAAGTTTTAGTTTTGTTGTTTGCTGAATAACTCTGTGTTATGAACAGGTCTCTCTGTGAGACTTTGTGTCTCAGTGAGATTACCTCTCTAAATAAAGGTCACACCTTAAAATATTTATATTACATATTACTGTAGATTACATATATGATATACTGCTTAACTTATGAAGATATAGACGGTAGACAAACTCCGTCTACCTGTGGTCACCTGTAGTTTGAATTAAGCTCATACACATATATACACATAATTTACATACATAAACAAATTTGTGTGTGTGTGTTTGTTTGTGTGCTGCTGTAATGATATAAGCATGTAAACATGTAAATAATATTTTGGTATTTAAGAACAACATATAAATTAATTTAACTTCTACACCTGATATCATCATTTTTATTACTTTGCTAAATCAACCGTCCACTACCTGCATTATGGTCTTAAATTAGCTGTTTGCCAATTTAAACATGTAAATAATACCTGTGTAAACATAAATATGTGATAATATATGCAGTATAACAATATATGAATTCACTGACCTTTTAAATCTGACATCATTATCATTATTTTGTTCAATTGACTGTTCTCTACCTGGACTGAATTAATCGTCATTTTGTTTATTGATCGACATTCTTTGTCAACTTTTAATTGACACCTGAGCGCGAGCTCCCCGCTCACATGATCTGCAGATTATAAAACATGAATCTGTCTTACCTGTAAAGTCAGTAAAGCGATTAAAAATCCGTCTGTTGCCGCTTTAAACCGTCCTGGAAGCAGATTCCTCCGTCATAGACCCGCAGCGGGACCAGGACCGGCCGGCAGCCGGTCGATGCAGCCGTTAGTCAGGGTGAACTCCGCCTGAAGGAGCCGCTGGAGCCACCGATGTGTCTGTGTGCTGTCAGCAGAGTGTTGCGTTCACGGCCGCCGCTGTGTATTTCTAAGCCTCCTCCTCTTCCTCCTCCTCCTCTTCGTCGTCCTCCTCCTCTGTAAGGAGATTTTCCTCCACCTGGTCCCGCGTCATCAGTCTAACACCAGCTGGAGCTCCGGGCCTCCCCCCGCTGGCCTGGACCAACCTGCTGCTGGAGGACGAACATATGGAAGGAAAAAAAAAAAAAAAAAAAAAATCAAAAAGATGCAACATATGGAAATTCAAAAAAATACAAAGACTTATTCTGTTTTAACACTATGAGATACAGAGTCAAAATATTGATTTACAAAGTCTTTTTTATATTACTAAAGTAATTTTATGACATTAAAATCTAAATTATTGACAGTAAATAAATATTACAACATATTATGTTTAATTAAGAGTCAATTTCATGAGCTACTGTCTCAAAATATTGTCTATTTGAATCAAAATTACAAGAAACTAGGAGATATTTCATCAGAATTATATGAACATATGGAAGACCATTACTGCCACAAAACAGATGCAACACAAGGAAAGTCAAAAAATAAAAATACTCATTCTGGACTTGTCTGTGAAGCTAACATTAGCAGTTGGTCTGCACAGCTAATGTTAGCGGTTTATCTGTGTAGCTGATGTTAGCGGTTGGTCTGTGGAGCTATTATTAATGGCTGGTCTGTGTAGCTAATGTTAGTGGTTGGTCTGTAGTTGAAGCCAATTGTTTCCCCCTGCCCCCTTTTGCCCAGACTAGAGGAAACTCTGCAGGCTGCAGGAACACTGCAGGAATGCAGAACACGTACAAGATCGTAGTTTGACAACAGCAAACAAGGATGAGTCCTCCACTGTCAGTTGATCAGCTGCTTATAACTCTGTCAGTTGTCTGTTAATGTTCAGCATGTTAAAACCTGAAAACATGACAGCAAATATATTACAGATTTCTCCTTTAACAGGTTTAGAGAACTCTGATGACTTCTGACCTCTAAACTCAGACACATTAAAGTGTCATTGAAAGTTGTTTGAGGACGGATCCCTCCACGCTGCTGCTCTGGTGGTTTTTTAGGAACCGTGGACCCTGAAGCAGCCCCGTCAGCCTTACACAACGTGTGAAAGAGCAGTCACCTCACATCAGGATTAGTTTTGCCCCACAGAGACCAAAATAATCAGATTACTCTCCAGAGCAGCTTGTTTGGTGGGTGCTGGGAGGCGTCGGCTGCATGTCACTCCATTCGCTCGCAGTCTCCTCGCTGATGTTTAACCAATGAGAACAGCGTGACTGCTCCGTGCCCTGCAGCCAGGAGGCATGACTCAAATTAGCTGGAGTGCATCCTCCTCTGAATGATTCATCGAACGGAGCCAGAACCCGGGATGCAGCCGTGGAGGCGACCGGCCTGATGTGAAGGAGGGGGAGCAGGGGGAGAGTGTGTGTGTGTGTGTGTGTGTGTGTGTGTCTGTGTTCAAACGTTTCTCTACCAGCTGAAACATCAACACGTCAGTGAACAAACAATAAAAACAACAGACCTGCTCAGGGTTCTTGTGGTACACTGAGGTACGCTCTCCCAGAGATTTGTTTAAAAATAAGCTACTAGATGCTTATTTTTGCCAACTTTTAGCATAACTCCACTGCTAATCACAAAATAACAGAATTACAAGGGACCAAAATAAAGGATAAAGTATTACAAATAATAAATGTTTATATTCTTCTTTTTTAGCATGCAAACAGTTTTCTAACATTCTCTTTTTAGCTTCATAACAGTTCTTTTTTTAGCTTACTAACAATTTTCTTTTGTTGTAGGTTGCTGACAATTCTTTTTTGAGCTAGCTAACATTCTCTTTTAAAATTTAATTAATAAAATTATTAAAATAATTTTAAATCAAGAATATTTTTTAATTAATATATTTTCTGTCAAATTCCACACACTGATATCTGATTCTATGTGTTCTATGTGTTTATTAGTATTAATATGGACGCATCAATGTTACAGCAGCAGTTTTTTACAGTTTGTTCTGGTCTGGTTTAATCCAGTGGTTCATTTGTTTTTATGGAGTAAACTGTCTTTTTGTCTTTTTTTTCTTTTTTAATTCTCTTTTTTCTCCAATATATTTTTAAACCCAACACTGACACACAAACCTGTATTTACTTCTTGGTCTAAAAACAAAATCCAATATTTATTTCTATTTTTGTGTGTGAAATCTCATATTTTACCCTTTTTGGGCCCTGAAACATTGACATTAAAATGTGACAAGTTTACTGGGAAAATGCAATACAATACATCATACTTCAGAAGATTATCATATTTATTTAAACTTAATCTGAGACGTATTTAACAACTACAGCTGTAAAATAAATGTAGAAATGTAGAGTTAAAGTACAAAAGTACAAGTACAACGCCAGGAAAGTTTAAGTATTTTAAAATTGAATAGCACCTGAGTAAATGTGCTGAGTTATTGTCATTGCATGATTCAAACAAATACTCGATTCTTATTGGTCAGTTACAGCTTTCTAAGGTCTGTTATCGCTGAAGAATAGACTGTTGCTATGGAGAACAGAGCGTTGCTATGGAGAACAGAGTGTTGCTATAGACACAGCTCTGATCATAGACTCTGAAGGAGTAATTAAATATTTTTTAAATCAATAAAATAATTGTTAAATTAATATTTTGCATGAAATTATTATTAATTAATATTTTTATGCTTATCCTGAATATTCAATTAAAACCCACTCAGTGGTTCTACAGAGAACACTTCTGTATTACAAGAGTTTGATCAAGAGCCCACCCAGCACAAGCAAGAACTCTTTCAAATCCAAATGACTTCATGTGGAACCAACCCAAAGGGGTTGCACCAAGAACCCTTTCACATTTCCAAGGTTTCATGTAGAACCCACCCAAGGAGTTCTACTGAAGAGAACACAAGAACACACTAAAGTGAACTGATTCATCCATGGTTCTTAATGGAACCCTTATTCTTACAAAGAATCCTTTCTTTAAAAATTGGTTCTTCAGAAGCAAATGGTTCTAGATAGAACCCTGAGTATCAAAAGAAGTTCTGGTATCAGATTACTGGTTCTCGTCCTGGTATCGATCTCCAGCCCAGTTTCCAGTGGCACATAAAGGAGAACCGTGAGGTGGACGCAGCACTTTGTGATTATGCATTGTGAAATGGGTCGGTGGTGATGTCACAGATTTATTCTAATCCCCTTCTCTCAGATTAGGAGGGAAAATCACTGGAAGGCCTTTCGTCTAAATTACAAAGCATGTGAGCGTTGCTTTAACCTTCAGCCACCATCACAGAACGTATACTGCTGCGTTCCCACTGCATTAACTTCTGACCTTTTACATCAGGCGCTCACCTCGCTGCTCGCCGCTGCAGGCAGAGCGCACGTCATGTCATGGTTACAACTGAGGAACATATCGAGGAACCGTCTGAAACAGGCCGACAGCGGACGACTAACAAGAGTGATAAACACTAAGAGCTTAGAGCCTTTTACGGTGAAAATATAAAACAGTTCTCAATACAGCCCCCTGGGTGGGTTCTAAATAAAGCCCTTGGAATATAGAAAGGTTCTCCATGGAATACATACTATGGAATGTAATAAGGTTCTCTGTAGAACCAAGAATGAGGAAGAATTTAACTTTCAGAGTCCTCAGTTCACAAACACAGAAAAGCTGATGTATCACAGGTAAACATGTTCCTGTCACAACAGAATGACTGGATATTTACAACAATAAAGTTTACCATTTTGAACATTAAACATCTTTTCTTTGTGTTGGATTCAACTGAACGTAGGTTGAAAAGTTTTTGCACGTAACGATGTTTCAACTTTTTGGGGATTTTGGTTGTGAATCAACTTGACAGTGTCGGATAAATCGGAATCCAAAGGTACACAGACCTGCTCAGAAGGTATGAGGGCATCTTTTCATACACGTTTTTACTGTAGTACATGTGTATTCAGTGTGTGTGTGTGTGTGTGTGTGTGTGTGTGTGTGTGTGTGTGTGTGTGTGTGTGTGTGTTCAGTGTGTGTGTGTGTGTGGTTTTGGACTCATTCTGTCACATCTCATGTTTGTCACTCTGCAATTAAACTTCAACCTTGTTCAGTCTGAATTATGTATCCTCTCCACTCGCTCCCACAACCATCTGTCTGCTGGTTTCAACACACACACACACACACACACACACACACACACACACACACACACACACACACACACACAGAAAGAAACACAATCTTCCATACACAATACATTAATATTTCCCCAAGATACAACCAGCTGAGACTTCAGGTTTTTTTTGACGTGTGTATGTAGTGTTGTTTGTCTTCATCTAACTGTACAGGGTTGCCAGGTCTGTGTGACAAAGCCAGGCCAATGGCAGGTAGAGAGCACAGATAAACTATATTTGGGTGTGTTCATCTTGTGATTTCACTTCAAATATGTATGTGTGTTAAAAGATCATTTTAATGTACTTTGCATGCAAAATAGGTCAAACTAACCGGTGGACAAAAAATTAACTGGCAGAAACACTTCAAAAGGAGCAGAAAAAAAAAACAGACCTGGCAACCCTGTTACTCTAGGAACTTCATATGAAAACAATAAAGAGGATGATAAATCCACACTCTATTTAAACTCTGTCATTTATTCAAAACATTTTGATTTTTATTTAAAATATTTTATTCATATAGAACGTTTTGTTATCTATATAGAACATTTTGTTTAATTTGAACATTTACTTATTTACTTAAGACACTGTTATTTATTTTTGAACATTTTGCTAGCTACTAGGAATACTTAGTTATTTAAAAAGTTTTATTTATTTAGGATGTCTTGTTCACTATATAGAACATTCTGTTATTTATTTAAAACGTGTTATTTATTTAAAATGTTTTGTTCTTTATTTAGAATGCTTTGTTATTTATTTAGGACGTTTAGTTGTCTATATAAAACATTTCATTTACTTAAAACATTGTGTTATTTATTATTAGAATATTTTGTTTGTTTTTGTTAGAAAACATATAATATAAAAAGTTCTACTGGGAACCAAAAATAGGGACAAGCTGAAGAACCCCTTATGGTTCTAGTTAGAACCTTTATCCTTCAGAGTGTCTATGACATTAACAGTCTGCTGGATAACTTGTGAATTTCCTTCTGTGATCAATGAAGTTTTTATTTTATTTATTTGTTCCTTCTCTTCTGAATCATTAATCTGAATTTGGAGAATAAAAAGTCCAACATTTGCCTCTGAAGTGGAGTGAAACTCCTCCAGGCTTCAGCTCCACCTGTGGTCGGCCGTCACACCTCCTGCTAGGTGGCAGTAACACACCACCATTGTTTGTGCAGTTTGGGTTATGTGATGTGTTGCATGAGCAGACACTAATCTTTATGTAATTTTAATCTGCTTTGGTCGAGACTATGAAGTGATTTGTGTCGTCTGTCATGACTGGACGGCTCTTTGCTTTATAAAACCTTTGAAACTTTATGAGCAGAACACCTTCAGAGACGGCAGCCCTGAGGAGCGGTCAAACACACAGAACGATCTATCAATAATAGATCAGAGAACTGATCAGTAACAGGAGTCATTTTCTGGTTCTTCATCAAGGACTTCAGGTACTTGTGGCGCACAGTTCACCATTTTCACCTAAATTGTTGTGATGTAATCTCTGGCGTTAAATCCCTCTGCAGAATCAGCAGTGATCTGATTGACAATAATCCAGATTGAAAGTCGGATTTCCAGTCAAGCAATTGAGCTGAAAGCATCGGCGCCTTCCTCAGCCCTGAAAACACTGCCTCTTATATTTTATCCTCTCGTCTATAGTTTTTTCTTTATCAAATTCTTCCATTAAATCTGGGGATACATTTACACAGTTGGAAATTTGATGCCGTAAAATCTTACTGCCTTTTTGAAGTTTCAGGGACAGAAAGTTGGTTTTAGTTTCACTAGAAGGGATGAAAATCACATCATCTGGTGAAAAACCTTTCAAAAATGTTTTACGTTCAACAGATCGAAATAAGGACGTGGCTCAACCAACAGGACCGCCCACCTATCCGAGGCGAGTAAAACACCACATTTAACTAGTTATTCTAGTTAAATGTTAAATTCTTCATAAAACTAAAAGAGGTTGCTCAGCAGAGAACAGGTGATGAAGCACTGTCAGATGTAACCAGCAGTTAAGTTTTTAACTATTAGGCATTTTTATATATTCTCAGTTTTGTTTTATTTTTTAAGATGCATAGAATAGTGTAATGGTGTCGTAACTCAGTGTCCTGGGTTCACTTATGTCCAGACTATTTTCTTTATTCAGAAAATGTTATTTATTTAGGACATGTTGTTATTAATATTTTATATATTTCATTTATCAGATATTTGTGTGTAATTTTGTCATATTTAGAAAGTAAACTTTAAAGTTAGGGCCAAAAATTTGTTTATAGTGAGATTACAGTGACCTTTGACTACTAAAATCTAATCACTTCCCTCAAGGCAGAACTGGAAAAGTCCAAAATCATAGCAGGTGTTCCTCGACCTGAAGTAAGAACCGAAGTGGGCGTGTCATATTCTGCAGGTCATTGTGCATCCTTGGTCATAATTATTTTGCTCAAAACTGGTTGAAATGTGAGCTGGTTGTTAGATAGCACCAAGGTTCCAAGAATCCTGAATGGAACCGGTTCAAGAACCAAGAGTTACTTTGGCCAAAAATCACAATAATAGATCACTGACAGGACCTTATCAAGGGCCTCAGAAATCAATTAAAGACAAATGAAACCCTCTGAATGGTCCTGTAAGCCCAACTCAACCTCTTAGGGACCTCTGAAAACTCAAGAACCATTAGGCTAGATCCTATGACCTGTCCCTGAAACCAATTAGAGATTGCTGAACATATTTCAGGATGTATAGATCCTCTGTAGGTCCTCAGAAACTCTCTCAAGAACCTCTGAAACCTTTCAAACCACCTCTGAACCTTAACAGCTCCCTGACGTGCCCCTTGAATCACATTTTTGAGCCCACCAAGCACCTCTGGACATGTCTCAACACCTTTATAAGCCTCTCAAGGGTCTCTGAAACCTTCCCTGTTACCATCATGCAACCCTGCAAGGAACCCTGGATCTTTTCTTTACCAGCAGGACAAACAAAAGCTCACTAACAGACTCTCATTTCAAACCCTCCTGTTATTAAGCATCCAGACTTTTAAAATCAAACAGCCGTGCATCCTAATCTGATCTGAACACTTTTCCACTCCGCTGCGTCTCCCTGATGTGAACCAAATTTAGATGTCAGTTCAGGTGTTTCCCTTTCTGCCGTTTAGCTTGAAACAGGAAGCGTGTGGAAATTAATCTTCTGTTTTACTTCGTGTTTAGAAATCTGCCACTTCCTCTGGCTAAAATTCACAGTGTCACCATCAAGTATCAAGTTCCTCCTCAACGGTCACCTGGGTTTGAGCGTTAACACATCTCAACATGACAGCAGGGCGTCGCCACGGTAGCACAGTTCAGATTCTCGCACTTTTCTCATTTTGGAAGGTTTTTTCTCGCCAAAATTTACCTTATATTGTTAGCGACCGTGATGATTTAAGATTCATAGAAAATTCTTCAGATTTGAAAGTGTAACCATAAACATTTTCTATGGCGACACAAAAAAAGTAAAGATTGATGATGACAGACTTGTTATGGAGGCGTGGCCCAGGTGCCAGCTGATGATTGACATCATACAGGTGTGATTGTTTGGATCTCACTGGAAGTGACGTCCTAAAACACACCTGCAATTAGAGCGTGTCGCCACAGGTGCTGCTAAAGAGGACGAAATGTAGATCCTGAGATTGTTACCTGAAGTAAAAGAAGCAGTAACATTGAGTAGAAATACTCAGTTACAAGAAAAGGTAATTAAATAAGTAATTATGAGACAAAGAAAATCATAATTATGTGATACAAAGGCATAAATTTGAGATACAAAGTCATAATTATAAGATATTAGTTGATATTATGAGATAACAGCCAGAATTATGAAACTAAAAGTCCAAATTATGAGATAAAAGTCAATACTATGTGATAGAAATCATACATACAAGATAAATAAACAAAATGATGAGATAAAAAGTTGATTATGAGATAGGAAGTGTTTATTATATAATAAAAAGTTGGAATTATGGGATAAAAATCATAATTATGAGACTAAAAGTGGGAATTATAAGATTAAAAAGTTAAAATTATGAGATAAAAAGTTATATTTATGACTAAGCTGCAATTATGAGGTAAACATCATAATAGTGAGATAATTTGAAATGATAAATAAATGAGTCATAATTATGAGACAAAAAGTCATTATTCTGGGATGAATGACAAGTATGAGATAAAAGGTTATAATTATGATGTAAAAAAGTTGAAAATGTAACATAAAAATCATAAGTATGAGATAAATAGTTGAAATTATTAGATTTTTCCCCTCATAATTATTACTTCATAATTTCAAGTCCATAATTTTGACTAAACAGAGGATAATCTGAATTTGTTGAAAATCAAACAGCTATAAGTTTTTTTTTAATATTGAGCATCTGAATATTACTGTTCTGTGTTTGCAGACTTTGGTTAAATGTTTGAAGACAAACAGCAGCAGTGAGATTACGGAGCCCGTTCGGTTTTTTAATGAACTGACGAATCACTGAAGAGAAAAAAACAAACCTTCCTTCTGAAAAATGTGAACGGCCACTTCCTTATTTGCTCTTAAAAAGGTTATAAAATGAGTAATCAGTCCAGTACGTGCTTCACTCTCCTCCTTCACTGTTTCCTGTTTCCTCCTCTGTTATCATATTAATACACTCTCCTTCACACACACTCACACACACCATTTCAGAAGCACTTTTCACCACCATGGGGAACTTCGTTGCCAATGAGGGACTCTCCATCTTTGTTATTGTGAGTAAATTTGATTTTATTCTTCTTATGGTTCTCTGTTGTAATACTAAATTTATTTTTCATTTTATTTATTATGTTTTGTTATTATTTAATTGTTTGATTTTTTTTTTGCAGTGCATGGTCTTGATTTTGGACACAATTTATATAAAATCTGGTTTGAATCATTAAAATAAAGCACCTGTGTATCAAGGAAAAATGTTGTTTCTAAAGACCACTGTAAAAACAAAAAAGTTGAGAAAACTTAAAAAAAATTTCAAGGTAATATCAATCATCAAAACATCAGTCCTGGTAGAAAGAAAGTAGTTCTGTTAGATTCTGCTGCAGAAAGAAAATAGTTCCTACATTTAAACTGCTCATAACAAGGTCTGTGAATGATTTGGAGGAACCGGATCATGATTTTTAGAAAGAGACGCTGCTGTTTAGTTTTTAAAATGTATTTTTTTGGCTTCTGAGCACCACAAGCTCAGTGTCCGTTAATCCTGTTATATTTGAGATGGATAAAAAAAATCTAGATGAATAAATAACACTACAGAGGAAAAAATGTGTACTTTTCATGATGAGGCAAACTCTCCCGTTAATTCTATGCACCTATAATCTCTTAGAATGTTTTAGAAACTCTCTAGAATCTTTTTAGAAAAAGTTTATCTAAAGAAGAAAAGTAAATTATCTCAATAAAACATTATTAGTTGGTAAAGGGTTTTTGAGACAGTAAAGCTGTCTTGTTTTTTCAACTTTCTTTGTTTTTACAGTGCAGGACATTCTAGTCTTCTTCATATATATGTGCATTTAGGCAGAATTAACAGGCTCGTGTTTTTTCCTCTCTTCAGTAAAAACAATACACACATTTTAAACGTTTGATAAAAGGTTTACTGCAGATATAAATCCTAAGTTTTGCAGGATTTCTTCTGGAGACTTTTATTTATTTGGTGACCCAAATAAAATCTCTTGTGACGCATCTGTGAGTCATGACCTAGTGTTTGGGAATGACTGCGTTGCATCATAAAACGAAGCAATTTATGAATTCGATGATGTACCACCAAAATAAAAGCCTTTAAAGATTATTAATACCAAGAAACTTCAAAAAATAAAATGGCTGTTGTGAAATGAAAAACAGTCTGTTGCAGAGGAACATTGTGATTTAACCTGACGTTGTGTTGGTTGTGTGTTACAGCTGGTTTGGTTGGGGATCAATGCGTTCCTGTTTGTTCATTTCTACATGGCCTTCCTGGTGGAGAGATGGTTTTACACCAGAGTCCTGCTCGGGGTGAGTCTCCCCTGCAGCTTCACACAAGATTTAGACTGTTTTCATTCATTCATTTAATGATAAAACTTAAAAATAAATCCTGAACTTTGATGAGTTCAGAGTATTAAGTTGTCAAACTGTTCAGTTTGTTAAATCAGTGTCATCACACACTACAGAGTTTGCATTTTGAATTTTTTACGTTTCAGAGAGAAGAAGCAGCTTTTGTAAAGGTTAAGGACTCATGAAAGTCATAGGGAAATCTAAACCAAGTCACTGAAAAAAAAAAAAAAACAGGACGCAGCCTTTTTTCAGTTCCTCTAAACGTTGTCAAAGTCCCCAACATAAACATCAAAGAGGCTCAATAACACACAGTGAAGCCCACGCAGACTCTTCTTCTCCTTTCTTAAACTGTAGGACGGGGCTGCACCAAAGATTCAACTAATCTAAGATTAATTCTAATCAGAGTTTAGCAAAACTCGGTTTAAAATGAATTAATCCGGATTTAAACTCAAGCAGAGCTCTGCCCCACAATCAAAAATGAACCTAAGTTTAGTAAATCCAAGTTAACTGATGTACAACAAAGTTACATGAAGTTTAATCAATATGGAGATATATATGCTCACCCAAATTAAAATCAATCAATCAATAAAAATATGATTATATTGTTGGAGTGTTGTGGGACCCAGTTAGTATAAAAACAGGAAAACTATTAACTTTGGCTGCTCTAAATTCCTTAACAAAACATTGCTAGCTAGCTAACAACTTTATAAACCTTGCACTGTTTGCAACCTAACTGGCTAAACTGTGTTTTTTTTTTTTTTAAGTTAAACTTAACAAAATGTTTGCTGGCTAGTTAAAAAGTTAACTAAACTTAACATTATTGCTAGCTAGCTAACTAGTTAACAAAACATGAGATTGTTTACTAGTTACCTAAAAAGTAAAAAGAAAAAATACCTCCACACCTGCTCTAATGCCACCTTATCTGCACCTCCCTCTGCTGTATTGTGTAGCGAGGGGAAGTAGGTCTGACATGAGGGTTAAAGTTTGCTCTGTGGTCACAGCTGGCTTCATGACACACTGAGTCAATACCAGCGGCTGCCTCACACTGAGCAGAAGTGAAACACGATCTGTTTTGTACTTTCTTATGTGTTTTATATTTAAAATCATCACAAACACAGAAAGAGATGAGGGACAACAGCTGATTTGTACTGTTCTGTAGAGCAAAAAAAGTGTCAAGAGAAAACAATTACTGTATGTTGAGGTTTAGATGATTTTATAATATTAATATGACGTTTAGATGAAGATAACTGTAAGATTTACCATGAAGGAGAGGGTCCATACGTTTAGTACAGTCTATTCTATAAAAACAAAGGCATGTATGTATTTTCATCGACATTTATCAGGTGTCAAAGTTCATTTATTATTTTACAGCTAAGTTATTGTTCTCCGTCATCCTGTGACCCTGCAGACACAGATCAGTGACAAACTTACATTTAAAAGGGATTAACCTGTATGGAAGTACAAGGCTGCCAATGTTAAAATGAAATCATTTGATCAAATTCAAATTCCAGCCAAATTAATCAACCAATCTGGACAACTGCGTTCAAATTTTAGATCATTTCTCAAGAAAATTATCATTTTTTTATGGTGGGCCTCTGTTGTCTCAGTGAAAGTTTCATTTAACTCTTTTCTGCAAGAAAAATGGTGTTTTACACGTTGAGTAACCCAGCGTTCTTCTTTATCCCCCTCAGCATGCTCTGTCCTGGGCCAGAGCTCCTGCTGCTGCCCTCAACTTCAACTGTATGCTCATCCTGCTGCCAGTCTGCAGAAACCTCCTCTCCTTCCTGCGTGGTTCCATCCAGGTATCAAAAATAAACCTAGTTTTACTCCAAAACAATAAGACAAATAAAAATTAACCAGTAAAATTAAGGTAATCACTCATCTCCAGCAAATTACAGATACAATTTGTGGAATAGTTTGTTTCTGTAGCTCTTAGAGGGCTGACTTTATCTGCTAACAAGATTATTTTTTACATGTTTCTGCTTTGATTTCTAATTTTTCATTATTTTAACATTGCAATATTTGTTTTTTCTTGTTTGTATTCAGTACTGCAGTCGCACAGCAGCTCGTCAGCTGGATCGAAATCTCACTTTCCACAAACTGGTGGCTTACATGATCGCCTTCCATACAGGTATCATCTTTACTAAAGAGTTTTACAACAATTAATTCTAGAAAACACAAAAGCACGAATAACTTTCTCTGAGTCAGAGAATGAGTTTAATGGAAGACGCCAGGTTTTCAAAATAATCATGATGAATTTCAAAGACACATTTTTGGAGAAAGTCATAAGAGGCCCAACATTCCTGAGTTTACAGATAAAGTTGCCTGTTACTGTCTTTGCAATAAAAAGAAAATGTTTCATTAAGTATTTGACAAAGTGTGAGCGTGTAATTACAAAATAGAAGGGGGCCGAGGATAAAGCCTGCTCCAAAGTTTAGATGGCCCTTTTTGCAGCACTATACAAGGTGAAGGTAATAAATGATATCTTAAATTAATCAGAATATACAAAGCAGAACTTATTTATTATCTATTAATCTGTGGATATTTTCTTTATTAATCAATTAGCAGGTTGGTCTATCAAATGTTTAAAAAGTATGAAAATCAATTGATCAGTATTTCCCAAAATCCAAGATGACGTCCTCAAATGTCTTGTTTTGTTCACAAAACAAATAATCAGTTTACTGTCAGAGAGGAGGAATATTCACATTTAAGAAACTAAAAACAGAGATGTAAGAGGATGAAAATGATGTAAAAGATGCAAGAAGACAAAAAGAACGTAATGAGACGAAAAAGCAACAATAATTAAAAAAGTAATCAAACTCAAATAATGAACAATTGTGAGTAAACCTCAATTTTTACTATTATTTCACCTAAAAACACTTCACATCAGTTTGAGTCACTCTTATTAGTTCTGTAAGCAGCATTTCACATCTTCACAGTTCTCATGTGTGACTGTCTCTCTTCCCACTTTCTCGTAGCTGTGCACATCGTTGCACACTTGTTCAACTTTGAGTACTTCATGGACGCCCAGTTGAATCGTAACAGCAGCTTTCTGCCCTTCATCCTGTCTCAAATTGGCAACGGGGACAACGCCTCCTTCCTGAACCCCATTCGCACGAACGAGACGGTAACAAGAGTTCATATTCGTATCAACTGCTGTCTTATAGATGAAATAAAACATACAGCTGGATTATTCTTGTGTTGCTTAAATCTGTGAAACCCCTCTTGTATTAATTGCAAAATTTGGTTTCATTGAGACGGAAAATAGTATTACTTCATCTGACACTCTTCCTCTTTGGGGATATTTCTCCTCAGATATCTGGTCATTTAAGAAACTTCCTCTTTTCAGAAACAGTTTTCAGTTTCAAAGTGCATTTCTTCAAAAGCCATAACACTAAGAAAAGGGAGTTGGATCTTTTGTGTCATCAAAACCTAAAATACGCAGCCTCTCCTGGGCTCCTCTTAAACAACAGCTTTAAAACCTCTGTGCTGAAGCTGTTTTCTGCAGCTTTCAACCTAAACTCACATATTTTTTACCAAAACACGGACTTCTTACCCAAAATCTACGACTCCACTGACATTTTCCTGTGACTACTTTTGACCAAACATAAAAAATTTAGATTATTCCTCCCCCTCTTTGTCCTTTCTTGACTGTTAACGTCCATGCAAACATGTAGAATTGGTTTGCGTACCAATAACCAGTGACCACTGAACTGTCCCAAGTAATCATTTTGATCAACAAATTCAAATGTAACTGTTACCTGTCAGTGTCTAATCAATGTTTTCAGTATTATGATAAAGGCCAGTGTTAGCATAATAACAATTTTTAGCATGAATATTGTGGTTCTTGCCAATTTTTAGCACTGATATTGAGATTCTTCACAGTGTTGATGTCGGGTTCTTGGTGATTTTAGCCTTTATATTGGGGTTCTTTACCATTTTTAGTGCTAACATTGGGGTTCTTAGTGATTTTAGCCTTGATATTGGGGTTCTTGACAATTTTTAGTCTTAATATTGCAGTTCTTGGTGACTTTTAGCAATTATTTGCATTGATAATGGGGTTCTTGGTGATTTTCTGTAATATTTCTGTAAAATTTCTAAAGAATTGTTCTTAACCATAGTGGCATTCACTTCAACCACTCTGCTTTCTGCATCCAGGCAAGACTCCTACTTCTTCCTTCTGTATTTACCTTTTTGAGATGAAAAAGCGGCAGGGATTGTTGTATCTACAGCCAGAGTGAACAGTGAGAGGAAGTCTGACAAAACAGACCTTTGGTACATGAGGGAAGTTAGCCAATAAACACGACCTGAAGGGCTGACTGATGTGGAAACAAGTGAGGAACTATTTGAGGTGACGACCCTGTGACCACGACCCACGCTATGACTAATCGGCTCTGTGGCCTCATTTGAGGAGAAAATAGTTTTAAAAAGGATAATGACATAAACTGTAAGTAAAGAGGCAATTAAGTGCTTGGAGTCCAACAATTACACTGTGTTCTGATGCAGAACCCTACCATCGTCATGTTCACCACCATCGCTGGCCTGACGGGCGTGGCTATCACGCTGGCCCTCATCCTCATCATCACTTCATCCATGGAGGTCATCCGCAGGTCCTACTTCGAGGTGTTCTGGTACACCCACCACCTCTTCATCATCTTCTTCATCGGACTGGTGTTCCACGGCTACGGGTAAGAAATACACAAAATACAGCTTATTTCTTTTATTTTATTTTCTGATCAGAAACTGAAAGTCAAATATCTTTTTTTTCTCAGAAATCTGTGAATTTTTTTCCTAAATGTGACACTTAATTTTAGTATTCTTCAACTTTAATCTTGGAAAGTTTGGGGTTTTTTTTCAGATTTTTTTAACCTTCAGTGACTCTAATATGCCATCACTGATTTAATGATACCAAAAACTCAACATATGATGTGTGAATGTGTGAAATATGTTTCACTGTCTGCAGGCGGATCGTACGAGGACAGACGGCAGCGAGCCTGAAGACAAACAACCCAGAGTTTTGTGTTAACCGCTTTGAGGAGTGGGGAAACAACGGCTCCAACTGCGCCGTTCCAGAGTTCGCTGGAAACCCTCCAATGGTGAGCTGAGTGCTCATGGGAAATATTTCCACCAATGACACATTCTGATGAGTCAGTTTCAATCATTGGTTTGCTTTTATCTTTTAGTGTTTGACTTCTCACCAGCCAAAAGCTGCTTACGTTATAAGATATGTAGTATAATAATTTAATACATTTTCCAATATTTTCCTTTTCTCCAGACATGGAAGTGGGTGGTCGGTCCCATGATCCTCTACGTGTGCGAGAGACTTGTCCGCATCTATCGATCCCATCAGAAGGTGGTCATCACCAAGGTGTGTAAATCAGAGAGATGGAAACGCTCCTGTGTGTCCAGGTCGTTCAGTAAAGGAGTAAAACCTGCAGGGACACGAGCTTGTCCTCTCTGTCCTTTGACTCTCAGCACAAAATCTCAAAAACTACTCAATCAAATTTCTTTTTCTTGATTTTCTCTCTGCTTTATAAAACTTGTGTACATTTTTTTTTACCTTCCTGTCTATCTGGTTTCTAACAGGATAACTTTATAATAAAGTTATTCTTTTGTTTTTTGTTGTGAAGCAGAGGTGTCAATGACGATATACCAGTATTGACAAGAACTGTGATAAATTATATATATATATATATATATATATATATATATATAGAGAGAGAGAGAGCTGAGCTCTAATGACACTCCGTACCTGCCCCTCAGGTGGTGATGCACCCCTCCAAGACTCTGGAGCTGCAGATGAAGAGGAAAGGTTTCCACATGGAGGTGGGTCAGTACGTCTTCATCCAGTGTCCGTCCGTCTCCAGGTTGGAGTGGCACCCCTTCACCCTGACCTCCGCCCCTGAGGAGGATTACTTCAGCGCCCACATCCGTATCGTCGGGGACTGGACCCAGGCGCTGTACGAGGCCTGTGGAGGAGACAAAAATGAACCTCAGGAGGCCTGGAAACTGCCCAAGTATGACAGCAGGGGAGGAAAGGGGCGATGAAAGAGGAAAACTGTGCCTGAAATTGCTCATCATTACATTTGCTCTCCTTTGAAAAGCTGACAGTGGGGGTCAAACTTAGAGCCCCGGTGCTTTATTGTTCATCTGTCTTTATTCAGGAGGAGGCAGAGAAACTGCTGAAATCAAACAATATTATCCCTCTCCGACATCAAATTAGTTTTCCACAGTGGTCCTGTTGATTTTTTTCTGTTCTCCTCAGACAATGAAAGAGCGAGGCCTGTGTTAGAGCTGCTGCCTCTGATGAAATCACCTTCAGGGTGACACTTTGTACTTATTGAACAACAGCAGCAACAACAGCCAGTTCTCCAATCATGCTTCATGAAGGCTACAAAAACTTCATTTCACTGAAAAACTGAAAATAATTTAGAGTTTAGTTGTTCTTCATGTGGAAAAAACAGATTCAAAGTTTTCAGTGAGAGAAAACAGTAAAATGTTACTAACTTAAAAGTTATCCAAACATGATACTATTTGATAGCTAGCTAAAAAGTTTGAAAGAAAAGCTATATTGTTAGCTAGCTAGCTAAATAGTTTACTATTCTTTACATTGTTTTCTAGCAAGCTGAAAAGTGAGAAAAAAGTTGCATTGTTTGTCACACAAGAACACACACAAACTACTCAGTCGATGCAACAGTAGACCAGCGACTCCTGTGTTGTGCGACATAAAATGACTCTTTTTGTTAAAGGAGTCTTGTTGCAGCAAAACAGCAAAGCAATAAACAATTTAACTCTGATTTCCAGTTAGAAAAGTCTGTCTGACAACAAGGTAAAGTGGTGAAAACATTCTAAATGAAGTGTAAATGTAGAAATGTGGAGATGATTATCAGGATATTAATAGTCTCAGTGATATCGTTCACATCGTCACCATCACGACCCGTTTGTCTCTCTGTCCTCAGGATGGCCATAGACGGTCCGTTTGGTACCGCCAGTGAAGATGTGTTCCGTTACGAGGTGGTGATGCTGGTGGGAGCCGGAATCGGCGTGACTCCATTCGCCTCAATCCTAAAGTCTGTGTGGTACAAACGCATCCAGAACAACCAGGATGTCTTCACCAAGAAGGTGAGGGAGACTCAAGGTCCACTTACTGGCTTTTTCCCACACTTTCAACCATATCACATGGTCTTCCTTCATGGAGGAAAAACAAGCAATGCAATTGTTTTTGTTGATCTAAA
Organism: Lutjanus erythropterus; assembly: GCF_056507025.1. Lineage (NCBI taxonomy): Eukaryota > Metazoa > Chordata > Actinopteri > Lutjaniformes > Lutjanidae > Lutjanus > Lutjanus erythropterus. Next base: position 18,053,452 of record NC_139340.1, on the reverse strand, counting down.
TTTCCTGCAGAGCTCAGTCTTGATGTTGGGAATTTTTTGTTTAAGTCTGTTGAACAAAAAATCTTAAGTCAAAGTCTACTTACTTATGTTTTGTTGGAGCTTTCAACTGGTTCTCATATTTTTTTTCCCAGCAGATGTTTCTTCACACTGTAAAGACAAAAAAGTTGAGAAATTTTCAGGGCAACATACTGCAATAGATTTTTGAGTTTTGAGCCCAATTCAACTTTTGAAAAGGTTTTACCAACCACTGATCTTTTGTTGAGACAATTTACTCTTCTTGTTTGGGTAAACTTAAAGCTTTGGATTTTACAAATACCAAAATATTGAGCAAATTCATTTAAGTGAAAGTAAATGTTACAATTTTAATATTTTAAAAGTATTTTAAAAGTAATTTTTCAGGAACTAAAAAAAACAAAAACAAATCAAGTTTGCAGCTCAGTGTGACCAATTTTTTAAATTTTTGAGTTTGAGTTGGGTTGTCTCAATTATTTTTTATTTTGAAGTTGTTTACTTAAAACCAATATTAAATAAAGTGAGTGTTGCTGTCCTCTGCAGATCTACTTCTACTGGCTGTGTCCGGAGACACAGGCCTTCGAGTGGTTTGCAGACCTGCTGCAGTCTCTGGAGGGTCAGATGACGGAGAAAGGAATGACCGACTTCCTCAGCTACAACATCTACCTCACCCGCTGGAAGGAGACCGAGGTACGATGAGGTCACATGATGCAACAAAAACCCTCGTCATGGCAACTAGTGAAAACTATCATTTACTGAAGTTCAGAGTATTTCCATTTTTTTCTACTTTATTAGCTTCTGCTCCACCTCACTGCAGAGATTCTATTCTTAAGGGTAAAGTAATGGTTCCCAGCTGATTGGATGAATTTAAGAACATGTGATCTTCTCTTTTATCAGGCCGCTCACTTCCGTGTCCACCACGAGGCGGAGAACGACCCAATCACAGGCCTCAAACAGAAGACGCTTTACGGGAAACCCAACTGGGACAACGAGTTCACCAACATTGCATCAAAGCACCCGGGGTGAGACCCTTTGTCACATTCTTGCACTGTACACACACACACACACACACACACACACACACACACACACACACACACACACACACACACACACACACACACTTTATCTCCTCTTCATGTCGTCCTACCCTTTTTGTCAGATGTGTTGGTTCCCCGGCTAATTTAGACCCCAAAATATGTAACAAGAGGATTTAAAAACACTGGAATTACCCTTTAACATAAACCGAAACACTATTAAGTGACGTTCTCAACTCAGTTCCTTAAAATTGAGAATCTTTGTAATTTAATATTATGGTATAAAGAACCCTTAATGAACCCTTTATGAAAGAGTTCAAGCATTTCACCAATCCTTTCAGTGAGGGTTCTTTGGATGAAAAGGGTCCTAAATGGTAACTTTGTAGTTTCATAAAGAACCCTCGACAAACCATTTCTCTAAAAAAAATGCTTCTTCAGAATAAAATGGTTCTGGGTAGAACCTTAGCCCTTCAGGAAGAACCCTTGGGGAAATTTTATTTCTAAGAGTGTTCTAGTAGTAATAACAATAGTACCTTGTGTTCTTGTTCTCTGTAGAACTAAAGTGGGTGTGTTCCTGTGCGGTCCTCCTCAACTGGGGAAATCTCTGGAGAAACAGTGTCTGTCCCACTCAGCGGCCGACGTCAAGTTCATCTTCAACAAAGAGAACTTCTAAACACTGCTCGATAAGAACCAGGAACACCACGAGACCATGACGACCAGGAACACCATGAGACCATGACGACCAAGAACCTCATGAGACCATGACAACCAGGAACACCATGAGACCATGACAACCAGGAACACCATGAGACCAAGACAACCAGGAACACCATGAGACGAAGACAACCAGGAACACCATGAGACCATGACAACCAGGAACACCACAAGACAGGAAACATCCCAAGTAGCAGTGAGGTCACAGAGAGAGAAGGAAATTTGTCGTGTGATCTTGAAAAAGACATTTATTAGACACTGAACTGTGGACGTCTCATGTAGGAGGACAGAGTGATGTCCTGCTCCACTCTGCCTCCGACTGGGTTACCCTGATATTCTTACCCTAACTCTAACTTTGTACCAAGACCCTTTTTATGTACCAACGTTTTCATCCATATCCCATCCTTTGTGTTCTACCAAGAACCCTTTCATATTCCAATGGTTTCATGTAGAATCCACCCAAGGTGAGTTCCTCCTATAACCTTCTTGTCTTCCGAGGGTTCTATGAGGAACCATTTTGTATTCTATAGATGAAGTAAATCTTGAAGAACTTTTTCTTCCAAAAAGGATTCCTTGGATGAAAAGGGTTCTTAATGGAACCCTTAGTCTTACAAAGAAACATTAAAAATGAGAGCCAAAACAAACATGTTTTATATTTTTGTTGAGTGTATTTACATCAAATATTTTAGACCACAGAAGTGTCTTATTTTATGTTTTTGAATGTACAGAACTTGAAAACGTCGTGCTGCTTGTCTCGGATCTTTTCCTTTTTGCTTCTCGTTGTTTTGCAAAGATGCCGCTGTTGCTCAAAAACCGAGTTTTCCACATCACCTCCTTCTGCTTTTCTGTTACATCAATAAGTGAAACTGCTGCTTTCAACACCTTTTTCTTCCTATTTTTCTTTTCAACTTAGGTTTTCATTTGCTGGAGCAGTTTTGATTCCATATTATGTAGCTGTTTTCATGTCTGTAGTTTAAATAAAATAAAAAATAAAATGTACAAACCTGTTTCTTAATTGTTTTTTTTTTTTCTTGCTTGTGTGCGTGTGTGAAATAAATACCCAACATTTTTCAGCCAATCCTTTTTTGGAGAATAAATTTGACCTTTAAGTGAGTTGTTGCTGCAACTTTTCAGCTGAAAAGATTTTGTAACTAACGATGTGTAAACAAAAATCACTTTCCCAATTGGTTTTCTATTTTTAAATTCCCCCAACACTCAGTGATCCATCCAGATCAGTTATCAGCTCCGGACAGAACTCCATATGAATTTTATGTCATTTTACAATCTGTAACAGTCGACACTCAGAGCAGGTGTCCAGTTCAATTTTCTGTGTTGGTTTTAAGTCTCAAACTCTGATGCAAACATGTTCTTCTGTGGACAAAAGCAGCTAAAAAAAAACCTTCATGTGAAGGACACTGCAGGATAAAAATCTCTTCGGCAGAATACAACCTCTTCCAGCTCAAGGTCTTTCCTGAAATTGCACAAACTGCAAATGTCCAATACTAATTTTATATACGTGTGTGTGTATATATATATCAAATGTTCTGTAGGTTTCTTACAAATAGCATTTAAAAGTGAGACTGAAGTTAAGGAAATTTTTAAGGGTTTAAATTTTAAAGTTGATAATTTTTCAAAATCATATTCAGGGTATTTTAAGCCATTTCAGGCCTAAAATTCAGATGATTCTATCTGAAACATTTTAAGAAGCTGTAGAAACCCTGGAATAATCACGAAAACCACAAGATAAATGAAACTGAGGAAATATAAAAAATAAAATCAAAATATTCTCAACATTAGGTGCAAAATCATTGAAATAAAAGAAAATAAATGAGTGACCACAGCTGTTTGTTCATAAATGTCTTCATGTTTATTTTCCTGCAGCAAACCGCTCCAAGTACAAAAACCCTCTTTCTCTTGTCGACATGACAACACGAAATAAACATCCGAAAACACAGAAGAAGAATCAAAGTAAATGTTGTTTACAGCTGCTTCATGCTGTCAGGCGTCAGTGATAAATATTAAAGCACTGCAGTGACATGAAAAGATAAATACAGTAAGATGAAGATGATGATGATGTTCACATGCATCTGAAGGCTGAAACACAACGAAACACAGCTGTGTGGATGCTGACTCTGTGGCACTTGGTGGCCCCCTGCTGGACACGGGAACACACTGCAGGTCACACTCTGGTCGTACTGGTGGTCGTTAATGGACAGCGTGCGTGTGTAAGTGTGCGTGTGTGTGTGTGTGTGTGTGTGTGTGTCCTATGCAATAGCCACAGCGAACACACTGACTACGCAGTACATGGTGCGGTTTTCCCATCTCACTGTGCAGCTTCCTGCAGAGACACAACGACACGCAGGTGAGAACACAAACACGAGAGAGAGAACAGAGGAGAACATGGTGGAACAGTAAAGACAAAAGCAGAGTAAATCAGGAAAACAGAAGAGAACCAAAGACAATGGGCCCCTGTGCAGAAACGTCATGTCTCCTACATTAGGAGCCAGACCACTCACTTTGTGGTTGTTTTGTGTCTTTTTAAAGTTATTTTGTGTCTCTCTCTAGTTGTTTTGTGTCTTAAGCGCTGCTTTTACTCCTTATTTTTAAGTTATTTTGTGTGTCTTTGCAGTTGGTTTGTATCTACTCATGGTCATTATTTGTTTCTTTGTAGTCCATTTGTGTGTCTATGAATTACATTTTGCAGGTGAGGACCCTTTGGGCCCTTTGGGCCCTTTGGACCCTTTGGACCCCTGGGCCCGTGCCTGGTAGGCCATGGTATTAACAGATGCAAAAAACCCATACAGATTAAAGCTGTAAATTTATGAGCCAAAAAATATTGATTTTCTCTGAGAACATGGAGAAAAAATTGTGGTATTTTTTGAAGGAACCACATCAGTCACCAACCTCATCACACCGCCGCTGCCTGTGGTGCACCAACCACCAGATCAAATCATACTTTGGAATCACATTCAACAGTAAGGAAATACAAGTGAGGAGGAGTGGAGGCTCACCCAGCTGGGACTTAAAGGAGAAATCTGTAATATATTTACTGTAATAAATCATAAAACGACCACGATGTGTCATCAGAGATCAAAGAAACATGTTGAAAGGTTAAAAGTTGACTGACTTCTCTGACATCAGCACTCCAGCTGTGGTATCGGTTCTTCACCTCCACACACACCTAATCATTGATTATCCCTAAAATGTTATTATCTGATGTCTTTTTTTCATAAAGTGTGAGTGGTGGAGACTGTGCTTACCGTCCATGGCGGTGTCCCAGTAGCAGGAGTTTGCTGTGTGGAGTCCTGCTCCTGTCTTCTGCATCACAGCACATGTCACTGTGCACACAAACAGTCACAATAAACACTTTGTTCTGTTTTGTTTTCTATTTTGAATGTTTTACATAGAACATCTGTATCAGATTTGGCTGCAGTCACACCTACAACTCATTCTCTTCCTTCTGAAAAATATAAAAATATATTGTGGGAACTGGAAAGGAGAAGAAATTTGAATTTTAACGTCACAAATCATACCGATGTATTTGTACGGTTTCCCCAGTTTGACGAGCTGTGTGAGGCAGCGCTCCACGATGCTGGCAGTCCATTTGTTCACCTGACCCTGGCTGTAGTCGTCACTGCCCACAACGTTCTCGATACACTGAGATAAACACACACACACACACACACACAGATAATCATCTCAGTGTTCACAGTCATGTGGAAGTCACTGGGTGCTGTTCCACCCTGAGGGGACTGAAGTAAAGAGAAAACACTGTTCTGCACTAAATATTCCAGTTAGAACCTCGACTACAGCTGGAACACATTGATTATGGTCCTCTCTGTCATTCTTTTTTTTCTCTGTAATGTGTTTTCTAAAGTCCTGACAAGCATTTTTTGTAAAAACTGAAAGAAAAAAAAAAACATCTTAAAAACATTTTTCAGCCACTATTGACTCATGTTTTGCAAACTGCAACCCTTTGGATCTGACATTCTCTAACATCATCTAAAAACATACTAATTCTACCCCTGAAACAGATTGGTTAAGAATCACCTCTGCAGAAGCACAGGATCTTAACCTTTCAAAATAAAGGGAATATTCACTGCTGCCACAACCCTGAAAAAGTAGCAGGATAATTTATTAATTTAATCTAATGTTCAACCTCTGCAATAAAAAATAGTCCAGTTTAACCGGATGAAAGTGTGTTACAGTTAATGAGAAAAAAATATTCTGATAGATTTAAGTAGTAAATTTATAAGAAAAAAAAATTATGAGAAAGACTCAGATATTCTAAGATTACAGTGATCTTTATTAATATAAATTTCACCAATTTAAAACCTAAAATTTATTAGAAAAAACTCAGATGTATGAGAAGAATCTTGTTAATTTTACATCGACCGAGTGTTTTGATTGGATATCTTTACAAACACTCACAGCACCTCCTTTGGGTTGATTTAGTTGTTAAACCAGTGACACACGCTCCAGAAAAAAAAACTATATTTGAAAAAAAATGATTACACTTAATAAATAACTTAATAACAAACTGAATAATCAGGTTGAAATTATGGAGAAAATAGAAACAAACTGTTGAATATTTCCCTCCACAATTAGTGTCAGAAAAGTATCAAAGATTTTAAGAACTTTAAAGATTCTTCAGAGGAGGAAACTAAAGGAAACCCGATGTCAGAGGGTTGACTCTTACCTCTTTGACGATTCCATCAGCTTCGTCAGAGTTGAACGAGCCCTGAAAAATAGACAACACACAAATGAGTCGGTGCAGGTGATTCATCATCATCATCAGAAAGTACTAAAATCAACAGTAACTACGTCTACATTTACTCAATACGGATGTAACGATTAGTCAATTAATCAGTCGAAAGAAAATAAGCTGCCAACTGTTTCATAATCGAATAATTGTTTCAGTCATTTTTCAAGCAAAAATACAAAAGATTTTTCCTCTTATTTTGTATGAAGCTATTTTAATGTATATTGTAACTTATTTTTATATTCATATAAATTTTCTTTTCTGTTTTCTCTGCAATATCGAAATAAATAAATTTACCTATTAATCTGATTGTACTTATTTTGTAAATTTGCAATGATTCATCAATTAATCCATTATTAATCAATTGTCAAATTAATTGCCAACTATTTTGAAAGTTGATTAATAGTTGAGTCATTGGAGTCAAGAAAAAAAAAGTCTGGTCTCTTTACCCCCTAAAACTTTGAACTGTGAGTTAAATCTTTCTGGGAAACACTGATAAATATTTTTCATCATCTTCTGACATTTTAAAACAAACAAATATTAACTGATCAATCAAGAAAATAATCGACCGATTACATGGCTATGAAAATAATCGTTAGATATAGCCTAAAATTACTATAATCAAAGATCGCAATACTTCCTCAACCACTGAAGATGAAGTACAGTAAGAAGTAACAAGGATACAGTATGAGATTAAAACACATACAACACCATTAACCTCATTTCTAAGCTTAACAGTTTAGATTAAAGTCAGTTAGCTACAATATCAGTTACAATATCACTTTCAACACCACTGACAGGTGATATTTGGTAATTCTGGATATATCATACAATGTTATATAATGATCTTACATGGTAAACTGCAGCATTAGCATCAAAAATCATCTAAGATGTTGTTAACATTAGGAGTGGCTATCTAGGGTGGCTAGCCAGGATTTAGCTAGCTATTTTTCTAGCATGATTTACAGAAAATATAAGTGGATTTAAAGACAAACCTCGTTGCCGTTGTGATATTCCTCCATCCCTGTCATCTACAGCGGGTCCACGGTGGTTGCAGTCTTTATTTTTCCAGATTAAAACAGAAGAAAAAGCGAACTTGCTGGTAGAAAAAGACGGAGGTGTTGTGGGTTTCCTGTGATCTGTCAACAGACGACTTTTTGAAAAAGCAGCGAAGAAGAAGAAGAGCCGCTGAGCTAACTGCTGACACCTGCTGGTACAGACACGTATCTGCGTATTCGGTTAATAAACCCACAAAGCGCGACAAAGACACAAATAAACATATACTAGCTCATATTTTGTGATACTACGTTGAAAGTATGTGTTTAGACTTGAAGAACTAAGAGACGGTTAGCTGGCTAACTGCTGGCCCCTGCTGGTATACGTTGATTCACTCAAGTTTATTCGATCTACAAATCCACAAAATGTGAAAAAAATGCAAATAAATAAATAGAAGCACGTTTTGTGATCTTACTTCGAAATAATGACTCACCTCTGAGACATGAAATGCGGCCGTTAACAACAACTTCTTCTTCTTCTTCTTCTTCTTCTTCTTCTCCTTCTCCTCCTCCTCCTCCTCCTTCTTCTTCTTCTCTTTCTTCTTCTTCTTCTTCTTCTTCTTCTTCTTCTCTGGCTGTGCTATTTTTTTTTATTTGGCACCTATTTTCAGTACGAAAACTTTATTTAAATGTGTTTACCTTCAAATGTGATTGCATTTTTGTAATAAATATAGAATAAAATTAGTTAATGAATTAATTAATTGAATTACATTAAAAACTAAGGTATTTAGATACTTTTTCATACAATGCGTCAAGTGTTAGCCAATTTTTTTTTTTTACCAATTCAGTCATTGGTTGATGATTCCAAAACAAATTCTTCTTCTCTTATGTGACAATAATTGAAAAATAGGTGCTCCAGATATTTGCACCTATTTTTCAACTATTGTCATGATCAGTCAATCAATCTGTCGATTATTTTCTCCATTAATCAATTAATTGATTGGTCCATCAAATGTTTAAAGATGTTGATCAAAGTCCAAGATGACGTCCTCGTTTCACTCACAGCCCAAACATTTTCAGTTGACTTTCCTAAAGGAGGAGTAAACAAAACAAATAATATTCACATTGAAAAAGCTGAGATCATAGAAATTTGAATGTTGTTTCCTCTTATCAGGAAAACAATAACAGACATTTTAGCTTCTTCATAAATGAGAAAAAAAAATTAGTGCATTTAAATGGAATTAACAGCTTCTTTTTTCCTCTCATCAGTAAAACACATTTAAATGCTTTATAATTAAAGCTGTACTGCAGATATAAATATTACATTTGCATAATTTCCTCCAAAGTATTTTATTTATTTTGAGGATCCAAATAAAATTGCACATGATCCACCTGAGGGTCCCAACCCAGTGTTTGCCCGAATTTAGTCTGAGAGGTCAAACCCAGGGAAAAAAGTATTTTACTTTGACTCTGCTGATGTGTAACTTTGAAACTTCCAAATGAAACAAAAGGACCCATGTTTAGCTTTATATCAAAATGCTTTACTGATATCACAAAAATCCAAATAATAAAAAACAAAGATAAATGAGATTATCATGTCAGAATATAAAACTGATGCAAACAGATCACATCAAAAGTGCAAATGTGCTCCAGGACCAGGTCACAATAAATAAGATTATTTACATCCTCACAGTTTAAAACTCACACACACACACACACACACACACACACACACACACACACACACACACACACACACACACAGAGGCTCAGCTGCTGGAAAGGAAATATGTGCCACAGAACAAAAAAACTACAAAACTATAAAGTTCAAAACCTGCCCAGCAACATGGTGATACTGGTCGAACTGGTGGAGGAGGAGGCTCAGCGGTGGGTCACTTGTGAACAGACTGGTTGATTTAAAGCTGCACTTGCAAACCTGGCATCCTGTCAGGTGACCAACCAGGCTTGATGACATCATAACAAAGAAAACCAATCAGAGTTCAGATTTAAAGGAATACTCAAGTTAAAGGGATAGTTTGGATTATTTCAAAGTTAAGTAAACACCTCATACAACCACACTACAAATAATCTGAACTATCCCTTTAAGTGTTTTATCCCAGTTAGACTGATGGTAGAACTGACACGAATCTGCAGCATCACAGTTAATGATTCAGGTGGACATAAAGGAGGAGGATGAGGAGCTGCGATGATCCTGAGCACCATCATCCCTGAGGGGAACCACTCAAAAACACAGTTAAAGGTTCCCTGTAGAGTTTTAACAACAAAGGAAGAGAAGAAGAAGACTGCAAGTGGGGTTGTAAGAAGTACTTATTAATAGTCAGCACATTACAGTACCTACAGTAGATCAGATATAGAATATTTTCATCTCTTTATTTTTAGGTCAAACAGCCTTTTTTGACTGGAAATCACTGACATATAAGCCAAATATCACTCAATCCAAACCAACCAAACTCCATTGAAAAAATCAGCGATTTTACCTTACAGAACACAGGAGTTGCTGGTTTACTGTCGCCATGATCAGTTAGTTAGTTAGTTTGTGTTATTGTGTGACCTCTGTGTTTTAAAAGTTCAGTTTGGATTCACAGAGGTTGCAATATAACACCAACAAACTAACAGATTGAGGCAGAAGTAGACCAACAACTCCTGTGTTCTGTGAGGTAAAATTACTCATTTTACCTATGGAGTTTGGTTAGTTTGGAGACACTGATATCTGACTTATATAATGCTGGTTTCTCCTCTGAAAAACTGTCAGGTGTCAAAAGAAAAGCAATGAAAATAGTCACTGACTGGATCAGTACCTCATACAACCCCACGCCAAAAAATCCGAACTATCCCTTTAATATGCATATAGGAATAAAATAGGAAGAAAATGCACTCAAAACATTTGTCAGACCTCGAGGATGATGAGTAACACTGAGTGTTTGTTGACGATGAAACTCCACAGGGGCCCTTTAAGTGGGACTAATGAACCTGTTCACACTTTGGTTGGACCTGTCAGGATGACTGAGGGGCCCTGAGAGACAGTCTTTCTCCTGGGATCAAAGGATGGTGCAGGCTCCGGAGCGAGGACCCCGGGCTCCAGAGGGTACCGATCTCTGCTGGGCTCCTCCTCTGTTTGTCTCTGCATTCTGGCTGTTCCCATCAGCAGCAGGGGAGGGAGGTTCTCCCTGGATGGCTGCAGCGTCCCTGTGGACGGCAGCCTCCGTTTGGGTCTGGTCCCTGTCGTTGTTCTGCTTGGACCTGGAGGAAGACAGCCGTCTGAAGAGAGACAGCTGAGAGGACAAAGACTCCTGTCTGTTACTGCAGCTTCACACAGATAACTACATTCTGAGAAATGAAGAACCTGACTAGAACCATAAAGGGTTCTTTGGCTTGTCACCATTAGAGAACTCCCTGAACCCTGAACTATCCCTTTAAATGTTCCTGTTCGTTTCTTCACTTTTCAGCTTATGTTCTTGTACCTTTTTGTTGGAGCCTGATTGGTTCTTGGAGTTGTCGTCTGCCATCCCATTGGCTGGTTTGGCGCTGTCGTCTGTCTTTTCTTCACCTGTGGTGTCGAGCTGCTCGCTGACTTCAGCTCCTGTCGATAAAATGTCAGTTTGACTTACAACTCACCCTTTAGTGCCCTGCTAGTCTTTTTTTTTAAATAATAATCAGTGAAAATCTTTTTCTGTAGATCAGTCACAGACTGAATATAACAGACCAAACTTTTCCTTCAGTCATGCAGGTGATTAAACAAACCTCTGTCATCTTTCTGCTCTCCATCAGGAACAGACTTTTCTTTCAGCTCCTCAGGCTTCTGGAAAGATCAGATGTTACATGTTAGTGTGAATAAAATAACAAACTAAACAAATAACCAACTGAACAACCAGCCAATCAACCAAATAAATACATAAACAAACGTACAGAACTCGGAGTCTCCTCTGCTGGTTTCTCTGCCGAATCGTCCAAACTCGAAGACGCCCCCTCCATCTCAGCATCATTTTCCTCTTCCTCTTCTTCCTCCTCCTCTTCATCAACATTATCCTCCTCTTTCTCTCCTTCGTCATCATCTCCCTCTTCTCCTTCCTTCTCACCTGCACTCTGAGTCCGAGCAAACCCTTCGGTCAAATCCTGACAAAAAGAGGGAATGTAAGACATGAAAGACAAATTTAGATGTGATAAGGTCATGATTGAATTTGATTTGGACAAAGTTTTCATCCTCAGATTTTATTCTACACGATAAAATAACTTCAGATTGAGACTAATCAAGGTCCATCATCAGGGGACAGGACAGGAAAAAAGGGAAGTGGAAACGGGAGCAGGCGGCAGCAGCGTCCTTTTTTTTTTTTTTTTTTTTTACATTTTTTAAACTATACAACAATAATAGCACTGATATCACAACTACACAGCTGTTTAAATCCATGTGTTTGTAATGCACTCTATATCAGCCAATACACAGAGTTTAGGTACAGGGTGGGAAAAAATGCTATTGGGACTCAAAAAAAGATAAATTGACAAACAGCACCGATTTGTTCAGAACTACAAGCAGGGAATGCTGGGAAGGGATTACAGGAGGGATTATAAACAGAAATAAAGTGACAAGAAGAAGAAAACAAACCCCACCTGATCCATAAACTGTGCAATCAAACACTCAAAAAAAAAAAGAAGAAAAACTGCTGTAAACTGAAAATCTCCATGGTCTAACAACAAAAGACGTCACGTTGGGTTCTGGGAACTTCTGACGGCCATCGTTCCCCACTTTCTGACATTTTTAAAGACAAAGACAAAATTACTGAATAAAGAGAAAATTAGAAGAACACTCAGAAAGAGCAGACCTCCACCTCGGCTAAAGGCCCCGTCTCTCAATATTAACAAAAGTGACAAACTATTTGTGTATCGACCCTGTGATTCAGATCCACTACAAAATTTATTGGGTTTACTGGGTTGGTCCGTGCTACATCCTTTCAATAATTTCATGAAAATCAGGCTAATATTTTTCTGTAATCTGGTGGACAAACAGAAAAACAAATGGCACCGAAAACATGAAGTAAAAATTGAGATTGATTGAAAATGAAAACAGACGTTTGTTGCAGCCCTAGAATCCAAAGAGGTGAAATATTTTGGGAAGAAATTATAATGTTAAGTTAGTTAAATCAGAATTATACAAGCTAAAGTGATTTTATGTGGAAAAAGTTATGTAAATTCAAAAAGAAAGTCTTCATACTACAAATGTTGACATGTTTTGAAGCAGCAGTTGGAGCACAGCTGGACTTAAGAGCAAAGATTGAAAAAAAAAAGATCAAAACGCTGTGACTTTATTCTTGAAATGTCTTTTCTCTGACAGCAGCCCCAAAACTTTTCTGAGTGTATTCATGGAAACCACGAGCTGACTTTACAGTGACTCTTCAAACACAAGAACTTAAAATAGTATTATTCTAGTGTTTCAGAGATGTTCCCACAACACTTTACGTACATTTATAGCCTCTGTTAGATCAGTGGAAAGATACAGAAACAACATAAATGAATGAAATGAAATATTATTTATTATAAACATAGAAATGAATAAAAACTGTAAAAACAAGCAGGTAGAAGAATGGCAGCAGCAGCAACAGAAGAATATTTAAGAGCTGATATTTTTGTTAATATAAGTAAACACTGACTGTGCAGTGGTCATAATGCAATATTAAAAACACCTAATTTAATAAAAGGCAATAGAAAAAGCAAGCAAGCAATTTTCTTTCACCCAAACATACAGACTTTTCAGCTGCCACAAAAAGAGGTAAACAAACAAATGGATGGGATTACAAAAGCATGAGAGAAGCAGCTCAGAAAGTAAATTGGAAATGCATTAATTACATGTAGAATTACAGAAATGATGGAATAAAAATGAGCATGAAGGCACCGTGAGAGGAGAAGCAGAAAACACGGGGACTCGGTTCTTTAAATCTCAGGAACCAACTTGTAAACAGGTTGATGAAGACTGAGCAGCTGACTGATCTCAGATACTTTCAGATGCACGGAGTTCTAGTAAACACAATAAAATGTGTGCAAAACATGAAAATTCAGGAAAAATGTTTGTTTTAACCTGCATGAACGAGAGACAAACTGTAAACACGACACCGACAGATATCAATAAAAATACTGACTAATTAATCAATAATCAAAGTAATAATTTGAATGATTTGTTTGATTTATTTCAGGTTGAGGTACTGAGGTAACACATCGTCCCAAAACTCCTCCTCCTCGCCTGCTGCCTGACCTTTGACCCCTGACCGGAGTTTACCTCCAGATTTAACACTTTGTCTTTTGACTTCAGAAGACTTTTTCTTTTTATCATCCTCCTCCTCCTCTTCCTCCTCCTCTTCTTCTTCTTCTTCTTCTTCTTCAGCCTCTTCTTCCTCTTCCTCGCTTCCTTCTTCCTCCTCCTCTGCTTCTTCGTCCTCCACCTCTGCTTCTTCTTCTTCCTCTTCCTCAGCACTTTCTCCTTCTTCTTCTTCTTCTTCCCCCTCCTCCTCTTCCACCTCTTCTTCTTCTTCACTTTCACTCTCTTCTTCTTCGCTATGCTCTTCCTCCTCAGCACTACTCTGCTCTTCCTCCTCTTCCTCTTCTCCTCCCTCTGTCTCACTCTCCTCTGAAGCCTTTAAAGACTCACTCTCACCCTCCTCCTCCTCACTTTCCAAATCCCCCTCCTCTTCTTCCTCATCTTCCTCCTCATTTTCAGACTCTCCTCCTTTGCTCTCTGTCTCGTGACTTGACCCTTCCTCACTTTCCTCTTCCTCCTCCTCCTCCTCCTCTACATCACTCCCTTTGCTCTCTTTCCCTTCAGTCTCATCTTCACTCTCACTTCCACTTGCTTCCTCTTCTTCCTCCTCCTCCTCCTCTGCATCTTCCTCATCGTCCACATCAGTGTCCGACTCGTCCTCTGGTTGAAGAGTGTCACTGTCTTTGTCATCTTCTTCCTCTTCTGTTACTTTCTCGATACTGTGACTGACATCCTCCTCCTCTTCTTCCTCGCTTATGTCTGCACTTGTTCTTTGTCCTTCCTCCTCCTCCTCCTCCTCATGTCTGACTGTGGCAGAGTCTGTCTGCTCTTGACTGTCCTCACTTTCACCATGACTCATTTCCTTCTCATCCTGACTCATTTCCTGACTCGTTTCCTTCTCGTCTTGACTCGTTTCTTTCTCATCCTGACTCATTTCCTGACTCGTTTCCTTCTCGTCCTGACTCGTTTCTTCGTCCTGACTTGTTTCCTTCGCACTCTGACTCGTTTCTTCATCCTGACTTGTTTCCTTGTCACCCTGACTTGTTTCCTGACTCGTTTCCTTGTCATCCTGACTCATTTCCTCCTCATCTTGACTCGTCTCAACTTCAGGACTTTCTGGCGCAGGTATAATGTTGATGCTGACGGCGGATTTGTTGCTAAAATCTGCAGCGTAGGATTCTGATTCCTCGCTCCACGACTTTCTGCTGTCTTTCTGGACGCCGCAGCTGCTCTCGGATGGTGATGGCGACGCCGACCTAAAGTGGCTTCTGGATGCCACCTCGTGCATTAATACCGATCCTGCTGCGAGAGAGGCCGCTCCAGCAAGCAGGCTGAGATTTGATGCCTTTTTCTGTGTCGTGTTTGCAAGTTTGGCCTCTTTTTTGTTTTTCTCATTCTTAGATTTCTTAGATGAATCTGAGCTCTCTTTAGAATTTGAGGTTTCACTCAGTTTACTTGGCGAGCTAACTCCCACACTTTGCACGACTATCGGTTTGCTTTTAACTCTGACGGGTTGCTTAGCTTTTGCCACTGCAGATTCAGTGCTGACACCTGAAATCTTCCTGGTTTCAGGATTTTGTTTCAAGACTGACGGCGTCCTGCCGACCTCTATCAGCTGACTTTTCCCTTGAGACGGCCTGAGCCGCTGTTTGGACGCCGCCTTCCTGATGTCGCCTACACTCGGAGGATTGTTTTTTTTACTGGGTTTCCTCTGCAGCTCCTCCACGGCCATGATCAGATTCTCTTTGTTCTGACTGGTTGTTTTCTGTCTCTGCGGGCTCTGAGGGCCCAGAGAGCGAGTGCTGTGGCCCCTCAGGAGCTCGGTGGGTAACGCCCGGCGAGGGGAGGCCATCTCACTCTTCTGAGATGGAGAAGTTGAAGAGAAACTGCTCTCTTTCTGGCCTTTATTGGTCTTACTGTGCTTACCCTTCCTCTATCCCCGGCACAAGAGAGCAAGAAGAGGATGAAAGAGAGGCATGCATTAGAGAGGAAAAGAGACATGCAGAGAAATCAAAAGAAAAGAAAAAAGAAAATCAGGAAGAATGAGTGAAGAATGACGGGAACGTGAGGGATCAATAATCTGTGTGTGAGTTACCTTCTGAACTGGAGACAGAGTGAGTGTTTTATCTCTGGGGTCCAGCTTCATCACATGTGTCTATCAAGAGGAATAAAAACAAAAGTAAAATCCACAGTTTTCTACCTCTCAGGTATCAGTCAGGATGGATTCACTGATGTCTCACCATGTTGAGGAAGTCTGTGGTGTCTCCCAGGCCTTTAACGCTGTCGGTGTCCGTCAGGCTCTCCACAACGCTGTCTGTCTCGCCCCCTGTCTGCTCTGACGATGGAGGAAACGGGACAGAAAGTTAGTGAGCAAAAACAGCAAACTTTACAAAACATTCTGACCCCAGGGTGTCAAATAAACCTTTTTATCCTTCAGAAAGTGAAGAAATCTTGTCTCTACTCTAAATGTTTTACATTTCAAGCAGCCTGAAAGTGTTAAACTTCAACTCAAATCTTAAATCTTCCTTTTTAGCCTGGTTTCAAATATTTTATGGCCTTTATTTGATTGATATTTCAATGTTATTTGTGTGAACAGATCGACAATCTGTGTGTTAATATGTGTCATCAGGAGGAAACGAGAGGGAGGAAGAGGAGGTGGTGGAGGAGGTGGAGGTGAGGTAGGTACCCTGCTGGTTTGACCCTGCGCTTCCGTGTTGGTGAGTGCCGTTCAGCACCTTTCTGTGGCTCAGCTCAGGTGGAGGCAGTCTGGGCGGGATGGTCTGGCTGGAGACGGGCAGCGGCGGGTGGAGGAAACCAGGCGTCATGGCGGGCAGCGTGCGGAACATGGTGCCGAACTGGTCCGGAGATCTTTCCTGTGGGAGAGGGTTAGGAGAGTGTCTGATTAGTCAGCAGCTAGTTTTAGCTTGTTTGTTTGCTGGCTAACTATAAAGTAAAAAACAAACTTCATATTGTTTGCTAGCTAGCTAAAAAGTTAAAAAACATATTGTTATGAGCTAGCAAAAAAGTTAAAATGTAGCATTGTTTGCTAGTTGGCTGAAAAGTTTTTTTTTTAAGTTGTTTAGTTTGGTAGGTAGCTAAAAAGGAAAAATGTTATATTGTTTGCCTGCAAGCTAAAAGGTTGGCTAGCCTAGTTAGCCTACTCATGATGGCTCAGCATGGTTGAATTATTAACTGGACTGAAAGAAGAGACACATCATCAAACTCTGTTGTGTCGTGTTTTCTGTCGGCGCTGTTTGGTGCCTGTTGTATCACTGGATCTCCACCCACCCTCTCCCTCCTGCGGACCCGAGCAGAGAGGCTCCTCTGCAGGCTGGACGAGTCGGCCGTGTCCCCCAGCAGCTCCACGTACGGCCTCTCCAGGTAATCTTCTGTCACGTCGTCTTCCTCCAGGGTCACGTGACTGCAGCTCTGATCCCGCGGCCGTGCCACCACCACCATGTGACACCCGCCACACGTCGCCTGGACAACAACACAGTTAACCTCTCATTTTAAAAAAGTCAGTAGCCAAATCAAAATAAAAAAAAGTAAAATATAAAATATGTAAATATATTAAAAGTTTAAAGCAACTGCATAAAATATAAATAGAAAAGTCCTACAAAACATCTTATTATAAAATTATAAAAAGCAGAGACATGTGGAAACACCTACAGCCTGGACGCTGTATTTGAGAAATCGTGGACACAGAGTCGGTTTAAACTGGTTGGTGAAGTTTTCTTCTCCCAGACACAGTTTACCATGACGACCGTCTCCAAACGTGTACAACAAGCCGCCGTCTGGAGAAATAAAAACAACACTTTCATCAACAAGAAACCAGTGAAAACTCTGGGGTTTAAGGACAAACTTGACTAAATTTAAAGATGGTGGCTGTAAAATAAACTTCACCTGTGATGACAGCCGTGTGGTTTTCCCCGCAGGTCACATGACAAACTCGTCCCTTCTTGAAGTGTTCGACGGGCCGCGGCAGCCGTGACTCGAAGATGAACGTTCCGTGACCAAGCTGTCCAAACTGTCCGAGACCAAACGTGAAGACTTCGTCCTCTGAGAGACAAAGAACACGTTAACAAAAATTAATAGATTAATAAATCAAATGGAAAATAAAATGAGAAAATGAATATTAATGAAATAGTAAATAAAAATAGACACCAATTAAAACAGAAATATCAATTTCTGTCAATTTTATAAATGAATTCATGCCTACATTTATTCTCAGTATCATTTTAGTGCATTTAATGGCATATTAATTTATTTATTGAATCATATATTTTATGTATTTTTGATTATAGTACTTTTGGTCCTTCATAATTCGCTGAACATGACAGTAAAGCGTCAAAATCAGAATAAATAATTATATTTGAAAATAAATATAAATATAGAAATGTAGATACCTACATACAAAAATGAATAAACAAAAAATAAAATGAAAAACTAAATTGAAATTGTAGAAATCTTAATGACCTTCATCCGGAGTTTAATTAATTTTTCCTTTTTACTTCCATTAAAGTAAAAATGTGGGACAAATCTAGAGTCTTACAGTTTTCTGTTTTTACCTGTCAGGGCCACCGTATGTCCCCCGCCACACGACACCTGCACCACCGGCGCCTTGATGCTCTTCACCCGCTGAGGGACTCTGTGTCGTGGCAGCTGGTCGGTGCCCAGACCCAGTTTACCGCTGTCGCGCTCGCCAAACGTGTACAGAGCACCGTCAACTGACACACACACACACACCCACACACACACACACACACACACACCCACACACACACACACACACACACACACACACACACATGAAAACCAATCATTTCACAGCTTTGTGTTTTTAGGAACACAAAGAAAAATCATTTAGATCTTTTTATTTAATTAAATGAAACAAACAAGGAATCTTCTGGGATCTCATTTGTTTATTTTACCACCCATACCCATAATCCTTTGCAGCTGTTCCTGGTCTGTGCTCACCTGTCACGAAGGCAGAGTGGTAGTATCCACAGGAGACCCAGCTGATTGGTTGTCCCACGCTGACTTCCTGTGGCGTGGAGGCGTGGCTCTCCTTCCCCAAACCGATCTGACCCTCCGTGTTGTCGCCCCACATGAACAGTTTCCCGCTCTCTGTGACCGACAGCAAGTGAATGCATCGTTTTACATCAGCTGTTCTTAAATCTGCTAACAGTTTATAATTTAAATATAATCCTTTTTCAAAAACATTTAATTTAAAAATCTAATTTACTGACAAAACTCACAGACACAAATATACATATTTAATACAATTCTTTCTCAAAAATGTTTAATTTAAAAAACTAATTTACTTTTTAATTTTACTCAAAAACCTACAGTCTCTATTTTTTTTTTTTTTTACAGAGAACATGATTAAATTATTTAAAATGTAAAAATTTAATTTAGTGACAAAATTTGAAAACTAAAAACAAAAAAAAACATTTTTATTTATTTAAATTTTTACATTTAAAGATCTAATTTAGTGATGAAAACTGGAAACGTTCAGGACGTGACTGTGACCTGTCAGAGCAGCGGACGTGTTTGAACCAGCAGCGAGCATTCTGATTGGTCCGTGTGAATCCAGGCTGTCGATCCTGTAGAAGGACGTCCTCTCCTCACAGTCACCGAGGCCCAGCTGACCCTCACTGTTCCCACCGCAGGAGAACACGTTCCCCTGAGCTGCACAGAGAACAAATGAGGAAACAACACCGGCCCTTTAAATCTGTCGATCGTGTTTAAAATTGATCTTAGATGTGATTATAAACTGATCAGACTGAGACTCTGACCTGTGCAGATCAGTGTGTGGTTTCTTCCACAGGCCACAAGATGAACTTTCTCTGACTTCAGAGCTGAAATTAAACACATCAACATTTATTTAATGAACAAACATTTCTATTTATAACAGAGAGTTAACATCAGTTTGTCACAGATTTCCGTACTGATCGTCTGCTCCACGTACAACGCCAACAACGTTTCTATGGAAAATATATATTCTGGTTTTCCCCTGATGTCCTGCAGCTGCTCTGCCTGAACTCTTGGTAGTTTAATTTGTCCTGGTGGACACACAGCTGTACTTATTCCAAAAATAACTGCTGCTACCTGTAAATTAGCTGCCATTAGCTGTTTAGCTCAGTTAGCCTTTTCTGTACTTAGTGGAGGAAATGTTTTTGGGCTGGTGAGGAATTTTAAATTGGAAGGCAAGTCTGTGCAGAAATGCCCTTTCTAGGTTCTTGTTTATACATCCACAGTGTAACTGAGCTAAACAGCTGACTGTAGTTACAGTTAGCAGACAACTGCAGCAACAGTTAGCAGCAATTAGTGGTTACTTTGGCAAGACATAAGGCCCGTCCATCAGGAAATGACATGAATAAGTTTCACCAGTTTCTCCATCTACTTTCATCAAAATCAGTGAGTAAAAGTTCTAAAACTGTGAAAACCAGTAACCAGTGAAAGTAAAGCCTAGAACTGGAAGTGAGCATGATAGGTCCCCTTTAAAGCCGAGGTTTACAACCATGATGACCTTTTCTCTTATCATCTAAACTAAATCCATACTTACTGCAAAAGATCTAAAATGATTTTATACATGACCAAACAAACATTTATGAAATAGCTGTAAAGAGCGCGCTTCAATAACTCTGTATTATCTCATATTAACACAGAAATGTGATGACTGACCCGTCTGTCAGTCTGTCTGTGTGTCTCTGGATTAGAGCAGATTACAGACCCTCCAGATTGGAATTACAATGGTCTCAAATCTCTGGTTTCCCCTTCAGCAGGACTCTTCTCCCTCTACTGTCACATGATAAAAACTCTGAAATCTCTGATCGTTCGTTCTGTGTTCTTCTAAATTTAGAGATGAACCAGTGACTGAAACAGTCTGCGTCTCTTCTCTGGACCCTCCTGAGAGCAGCTGTCAGTGGCAGCACTCACACACAACAATACACTCTCACACTGTCTCTTCTAGTGCTAGAACACAGGACAGAGGAACCGTTTAGAGACCCACCTTTGACACACGTGGGTTTGTTCACAGTCACTCTGGAGCCGAGGCCGAGCTGACCCCAGTTGTTGCTGCCAAACATGAAGAGTTTCCCATTTTCTGTGGACACAAAAACACACAAACTGACTGAGCTGGTTTAAAGAGACACAACATTAGAGGGTTCCACCTGAAGGGCTGAGATTCTACCCAGAACCATTTGTTTTGAAAGAACCCTTTTTGGAGGAAAGAAAGATTGCTGAAAGCATAAAGATGTTTTTTTTTTCAATTTCAACTCTGTTAATTATATAGATTATTAAAATGATGGACGGAGGAGTTCCACATGAAAACCTTGGAATACAAAAAGGTTCTAAGTAAAACCCTCTGGCTGGGTTCTAGATGAAACCAATAAAATATAAAGAGATTCTTTGTAGAATGAGCTGGATGAGTTCCAGATTAAATTCTTGGAATATGGAAGGGTTCTCGGTATAAGCCCCTGGGTGGGTTCTAGATGAAACCCTTGAAATATAAAAAAACATTTTCAATAGAACCCCACAGGTGGATCCTACAGGAAACCATTGGAATGTAAAGGGTTCCCGGTAGAACAGCTTGGGCGGCGTCTTGTTAGCACAATTATAAGGTTTGAATGGAACCCCTACAGAGGGTTCTCAGTGGAACCATTGAGCCATAGAAGTTTTCCCTGTAGAACCTCTCACAAAAGAAAACCCTAGAGAGGAGAACCCTCACGTTCTCGCCCAATATTATTAACTCTGTGCTCATTAAACAGAATCAGTAGAACCCACACATAAATTCTCAGAACATCAAATATAAACACGGTTCCCCAGAGTGTCCTACCTGTTATTAAGGCGGTGTGTTCGTCCCCGCAGGCCACCTTTAACGGGACGTCATTTTTAAACCAGAACTTACTCGGAACATTGTCGGCAAATTTACTCTTTCCAAATGTGAAAACTGCTCCTGATTCTGACAGAGAAGGAACCAAATGAGGAGACGAACTGACACAGAACATTATTAGAACCACCACAACAAATACACAATCTGATCATCACATAGTAACACATTAAATACGAGGATTCTCAGGCAGAAACAAACTGTATAAATATTTAATAACAACACGTTTCAAAACGAACTTTTAACGACTTTACAGTCAAATAAATGGGGAACAAAACTGTAAGGTAAAATATTAAACAAGTCAAAGGGATAAGCACAGACATAAAACATGAATAACTGACGGTTTGAGGAGGAGAAAGTGAATAAAAACAGTTTATTTTCCGTTAGCAGCGAGCTAAAGCAGAAGCTAAACCAAGCTATCTGATTGGCTGGATAAAGATGATTTAACGGACATTTTAGATTTAAATTCTTCGTTATAAACGCACAGGAGTGTAAAATAATGAAATAATGTTCGTTATTTACCCGGTATGTCGTCCTCAGCCTCCCCGGCCATCTCTGCAGCGGGACTTTAATCCGCTTTGCTCGGTGTCGTGGGCGTGTTGGTGCCCCTGTCTTGTTTTCCTCTCCGACAACCCGGAAGTAAACAAAACTTCTCCTAGGCTACGACGCTGACCATGTGACTCACATTAGAGCAACAGGACGTTTGTTTTGATGGATATTGCACATGTTTTCCTTACATAAAACAAATAAATCTGCAAAAGAAATATAAATATAAATATAAATATAAATATAAATATAAATATAAATATAAATATAAATATAAATAAATGTGTAAATATGACGAGGACTAAAATAATACATGAGTAAATGGAAAATATAAAGAGAAAAAAATAAAAAGAATAACATAATTAAAAAGTAAATTAAAAATACGGAAATATAAAGAGAAATAAACAAAGTAATCAAAAAAGTAATCAAAATGTGGAAATAAGAGTAATAAAAACATAAAGAGAAACAAACAAAGGAATAAAAAAACAAATTAATAAGAGCATAAATAAAATATATAAATGTAAAAGGGGATGAATAAAAAAAATGATTAAACATATGGTATGGACAATCTAGAGATGAAAATAATAAAAGAATAAATAAATGTAAAAATATTAAGACAAATTACTTGAAAAATTGTAAGTATTTTCACATTTATTATTACAATTATTTATTTGCACATTTATTCATGTATTTTAAAAAATATATTTATTCTTGTATTCATGTATTTTCTTTTACATAACAAATAATGTAGGTTGGCTTGCAAGTTAGCTAGAGTTTTTTTTTTTTTTTAGGTTAGCTAGAGTTTTGCCACAGAACAACACACAAGCTCACTAGCTAGCTAACAAACTGATGTAGATTAGCTAGCAGGTTACCCAGTATTTTGCTAATGATGGCTTCAAGATGTAACTAGCTAGCTAAATACATAGCTTAACTTGCAAGTTAGCTAGAGTTTTGTTGCAGAACGACACTCTAGCTAACTGGGTAGCTAGTTAGCATTTGGTTAACACTGACTGTTAGGTGTAACTATCTGCCTAAGGATTGACATAGCTAACTAGCTAACTAGTGTTTTTAACATTAGGCAGTGGTGGACAAAGTACTCAACACCAGTACCTGAGTCAAAGTATAGATACTCCTGGTCAAATATTACTCAACTACAAGTGAAAGTTGCTCAGTCAAAATTTTACTTGAGTTAAAGTACTAGAGTACTTGGTTTTAAAAATACTTAAGTATTCAGAAGTACACATTTATAAAAATACTTAAGTATTCAAAAGTACAAATTACAAAGTACATTTTCTAATATCAATACATGCTGTATTGTTTTCATGATGTATTTACAGAAGCTTGTAACTCTCTGAAACCATCTAATGATGCACTGAACTGCTTGTAGAACCACTCTGCTACACAAAGCCTATAGAAACACCTATAAACACTTCAACATAGAAATACAATCAAAACCAAAAAGGACATTCTGATGTAACTGTATTAAAATCACCACATAAAATTAGATTGAAGCCGACTGTAAGGAGTTCTCCAAGTCTGTTAAATAACTGAGATTTCTTTCTGTCTTCAGAGGCAGTATGTACATGCATTATGTGGTATTTTTCACCCCAATAAAAACAATCCAACTTTAAAAGCTACCTGGAATAATGAATAATTATAATAACATCTTGAGATTTAATTTTGTCTTTGTCCTGCCGTCACCATTACTGCTTTTTGTTTGAATGAAAGAGGGAGAGCTTGCTTGTTCTTGTTACAGAGCGCCTGGACGTATTTCTGCTTTTACATCAGTCCCATTTGAGAGGAGCTACTGTGATTGGTTTCCTGTGTTTTGTGAGGAACACAGCATGTGACCAGTTGCATTTTAGAAAAGAAAAAACAGCAACAGCTGACTTCAACGATGCACTCAGTCAAAAAGTAACAACAACCTTCCTAGAAATGTAGTGGAGTCAAAAGTACAATATTTGTTTTTGAAATGTAGTGGAGTGAAAGTAATAAGTTTCCACAAAAACAAATACTCAAGTAAAGTACAGATACTCAAAAAATGTACTTAAGTACAGTACTCAAGTAAATGTACTTCGTTACTGTCCACCACTGACATTAGGTAACATAAGCTGTGATTGTGTCATTTCAGCAGGTCCTCCAGAAACATCTTTTAATCATCCACAAAATGTATTTTTCTTTTCAACAAAAATTACCTCTGCACATTTTGAGTACTGCATGTTTTTAAAAGTACACAGAGGGACAGTTTGTGCAGGTTTCAGTTTGTGTAGTTTTGTGTGTCATGTCTACTGAGCAGAGAATGTGCAGTGGATTCCCCAGTGATCGCTGATGTAACAGCCACACTCCAGCTTCTCCTGCCCAATCAGGGCCATGCTGTCAGGCTGCAGCTGCAGGACGCCATCTTTGGTGGCACGGCGCAGGTAGAGCCGGTCGAAGCGGAGTCGATTCTTGAACTCCATGTCCCTGTTGGTGTTGACATAGGTGTCCCATGTGTACCGGCACTGCTCTGGTTCTCCCAGCTGTTCCCACACATCACACACAGAGCTGGGAAGACCAACTCTAGCGACCTACAATGGAACGACAGGAAAGAACAAAAGGTGACTTATTCCTTCCTTTATGTGTGAATACATGTAGTTAAGGTTAACAGTTGGTCTGTGTGAGACTTGAGTATCACAGAAAACATCTGCATGGAAGAGACGAACCTCAGCGTCTCTCAGGTTGGTGTCTCCTCCAAACAGGACAGTGACATCATCAGGCATCGCCGTCATCCTGTTCATCACCATCCGCAGCTGTCTCATCCGCTCAGGTGCGTGGGCCCTGCAGCTCTCCAAGTGGGACGTCATCAGACACAGCTTCTGGTCTCTGAACAGCACCTGATGGTAAAGGACAGACGTTTTTACATCAATGCACAGAGTAAAGGTGAAGTTAATATCCCCGTGGTAAGTCAACACTATAAGATAAAAAAGTCCAAATTCAAGTCCAAAGTCATAATTATGAAATAAAAAAATATAAATATGAGATAAGAACATGTATCTCATGTTCCCACCTGAGCGATGAGCAGGTTCCTCCCCATCTGACTGAGTTGAAAAGGGGCTTTCTTACAGTTCAGCACTGTGATTCGTGACTTCTTCAGCAACATCCCAGTAAAGTAACACTCCTTACCACCTGACAGACAGAGAAGAACTTCAGAATGAACAGAACATTATACTATATGACTGCAGAACAAGTCATCTGATGTGTTTATATGCTCACTCAGGC
Source organism: Lutjanus erythropterus (assembly GCF_056507025.1). Taxonomy (NCBI): domain Eukaryota; kingdom Metazoa; phylum Chordata; class Actinopteri; order Lutjaniformes; family Lutjanidae; genus Lutjanus; species Lutjanus erythropterus. The sequence goes on along the minus strand of NC_139340.1, from coordinate 18,027,969 downwards.
ACACTTGAAATAAGCCGACCTGTCCCTTTAACAGTAAACACGGTTATCAGGGGAATGAGCTGCACATGAGAAACATGCAGCTGTGTGCCAGCAGTGAAGCATCATGGTCTAACTACAGGACCACAGAGGTGACACCGGCCCCATTCCATCACGGTCTTACATGTACCTTCAATGAACTTGTAGGTGGCCTCCAGACGTCTCTTCATATAGCAGAGGTACGGTTGGATGAGTTCCTGAAGAAGAACCACGTCAGGAGAGTGCCTATGTGGAAACAAATGAAAGGAGGAGACAGAACTGTTCAAAATGTCTCAGAGGACAAAACTGAGCCTTTAAATCCCCACGAGTCTCTAATCCAATAATCTGAGTTTTGTGCCTTGAAACTGAAAAAATAACATTTTGAGGTCTTAAAAAAATATTCGTAAACAGTAACTAAGTATTTGTACTTTGAAATATTTGTACTTTGTTCCTTCCCACCTCCAAACATGGAGAAGTGAAACTGAAACTAAAACAGTCATATTGCTGGGAAACTGAACACAGAATATTCTCACGGACACACACAGCTGTGGCTGATAACAGAGTTGATACTTACGAGATTAAATAAGAGCAGAGGGCTCTGGCTCTCTGCGGCTGCTTCTCTCCATCGAGTCCGTCTATGTTCCAGCAGATCACTGACAGCTTGTTGTTGTCTTCCTCTTCTTCTTTGGTTTCCACTGTGAGAGCAGGACTGTCCGTCATCTCTTTGGTGCTGCTTTAACAGTATATTACACAACATTTATTACTGTGTTGGTATTGGTTATAATGCAAAAACAAATGTTAAATGGGATCACGGTGCAGACTGTGAATTACCTGCTCCCTTCAGTCTCTGTCTCACTCTTGTTCCTGGCTGTGGAGCTGGTGGTGTTTGTGTCCGGTGACTCTTCCGCGGCACAGACCTGCTCCATGTTACTTTCAGACTTTCTGACAGGCGAGTAGCAGCAAAGATATCAGTCAATCCAAGGATAAAACCTGGATGGTACAGCAGAGTAATGACTCATTTAAAGGTGTGGAGCTTAAGTTTCTGTTGGACATGAAGCAACATCACATGACTGTTGATTGACAGGTTTATCTGCTCTGTTTCAGTTTCCTCATATTTACTGCTGCACCACCTCAACAAACATAATGAATATTCACAATCGAAATATTTTGTTTCACTCAACCTGTCACAAATTTTATTTTATTCAGTATTAATAGACTTGCACCGATTAATCGGCAATGCTCGGAATCGGGCCGGTTTTCACGTGACTGGCCTTGACCGGTGACCGGCCGGTCAGCGTCACAAATCCGGTTCTGTGTCCGTCATTGTCACACATGTTCTGCACGATGGTCACGTCATAAGATAAGATAAGATAAAATGAACTTTATTGATCCCACACCGGGGAAATTCACTTGTCACAGCAGCTCAGCAGTACAGATAGAGTGACAATAAGTACTTAAAAATATTAAGATAAAAAAGAAGGAAGATATGTATGTACATATCAGTTTAAAAATATAAAATCTAAGAAATATAAAATTTAAAGTAATAAGTACAGGGCTGTACACACAGACTATTTACAATATATACACCTTCCACTGTAAACTTTGTTGACTTGAAGAGGCAGATTGCACAAAGGTTATGATAGATTGCACTAAATATTAGTGTTAGCAGCAAGAGATTTAACAAGTGAGGGATTTAACAAAGTGAACATACAGTATTGCACAAGGAATATGCAGCAGGCCTAACAGTGCTACATTAAGTCATGCTGGTGTTGGTGTTGAAAAGTCTGACAGCTGATGGGATGAAGGACCTGCTTCCTCTTGCACTGTGGGTGCAGCAGTCTGCTGCTGAACGAGCTGCTCAAAGCTCTTACAGTCTCATGCAGGGGGTGAGAGGTGTTGCCCATGATAGATGTCAGTTTTGTTAACATCCTCCTTTCACCCACCTCCTCGATGGTCTCCAGGGGATAGTCCAGGACAGAGCTGGCCCTCCTGACCAGCTTGTTCAGTCTTTTCCTGTCCCTCTCTGTACTTCCACAGCCCCAGCAGACCACTGCATACAGGATGGCAGATGCTACCACAGTGTCATAGAAAGTTCTCAGCAGTGTCCTGCACACACCAAAGGACCTCAGTCTCTTCAACAGGTGAAGACGACTCTGGCCTTTCTTGTACAGGGCGTTGGTGTTAGTGGACCAGTCCAGTTTATTGTTGAGGTGAACACCCAGGTATTTGTACTCTCCCACGACCTCAATGTCCAAACCCTGGATGTTCACTGGGGTAGTCTGGGGCGCGTTCCTGCGAAAATCCACCACTAACTCCTTTGTCTTGCTGGTGTTGATGTGGACGTGGTTGACCCCACACCATTTGACAAAATCAGTGATGACACTCCTGTACTCACTCCTGTCATGCGCGCAGCAGACAAACTGACCGTGACGTCAACACAGCGCTGATAACAGCTACACACTCTGACACGTCTGCTTGAAGATGGTGTCAGAGACAGATTCCAAGAACAGGATAAAGAGAAGACAGACAGTCTACAACGAGACAGAGCAGCTGACAATGTCGCAAAACAGCCGTAAACTCTCTCGCACTTCAGGCTAATGCTAGCAAGCTAGCAGCACACTGCTGTTCACAGACTGACAGTTCAAATCTCACTTCCTGTTCTGGCTGAAGAATAAACAACCTGTGTTGATGCGTCTCCTCAAACATTTTCTCATCCAGACTCGTTTAACTTCTGTGTTTGTTTTTCTCACGGCAAAGTTTTACTTCAAACTGTTGCACCGCGTTAGTCTCCGGTTTGTTTACATCCGCTTCCACAAAAGATCATGTGAAATCGCGTCCCACGAAATCCCGCGAGAGCTTCTCGAGCTCGGTAAAGTTGGAAAGATATTCACAGATTCGGACTTCCGGCATCAATAACTCATTAGTGATACGTTGTCAAAACATAAACGAGGCCTCTTTCCCATCGTTGTAAGGTAGACAATGTGCTACAAGCCCAGTTTTATCAAAAGTAGCTGTCTTTCAAGCTGCAGAAATAACATTGGTGTCTATGAGCAGCCGGCTGTGAGACGAGTGGATAGGGACCGTCTGCAAATTGCAAAACCGCTACAGCAGCGAAGAGAAACACTACACAGATATTCAATAACTTCACTCTTAGACAATGTAGTGTCACCAAAATCACTGCAGCCATCAACTGGCCCCTGCTTATCATACTACTACTCTTGGTTTGATATTTAAAAAAAAAATTCATAATTTTAAATAATAATAATTATAATAATAATAATTATAATAATAATTTTATGGATTTTTTATTAATAATAAAATTTAATAACTTCTCTTTTATGCACTGTAGTGTCACCAAAATCACTGCAGCCATCAGCTGGATGCTGCTGATCATACTACAACTCTTGGTTTGATATTTTTTTTAAAAATCATAATTTTATGGATTTTTTATTAATAATAAAATTTAATAACTTCTCTTTTATGTACTGTAGTGCCACCAAAATCACTGCAGCCATCAACTGGCTGCTGCTGATCATACTACAACACTTGGTTTGATATTAAAAACATTTTTTCATAATTTTAAGAATTTTTATTAATAATAAAAGTTAATAACTTCTCTTTTATGCACTGTAGTGTCACCAAAATCACTGCAGCCATCAACTGGATGCTGCTGATCATACTACAACTCTTGGTTTGATATTAAAAACATTTTTTCATAATTTTAAGATTTTTTATTAATAATAAAAGTTAATAACTTCTCTTTTATGCACTGTAGTGTCACCAAAATCACTGCAGCCATCAACTGGCTGCTGCTGATCATACTACAACTCTTGGTTTGATATTAAAAACATTTTTTTCATAATTTTAAGAATTTTTATTAATAATAAAAGTTAATAACTTCTCTTTTATGCACTGTAGTGTCACCAAAATCACTGCAGCCATCAACTGGATGCTGCTGATCATACTACAACACTTGGTTTGATATTAAAAACATTTTTTTCATAATTTTAAGAATTTTTATTAATAATAAAAGTTAATAACTTCTCTTTTATGTACTGTAGTGCCACCAAAATCACTGCAGCCATCAACTGGATGCTGCTGATCATACTACAACACTTGGTTTGATATTAAAAACATTTTTTCATAATTTTAAGATTTTTTATTAATAATAAAAGTTAATAACTTCTCTTTTATGCACTGTAGTGTCACCAACATCACTGCAGCCATCAACTGGCTGCTGCTGATCATACTACAACACTTGGATTTTATTAATAATAAAAGTTAATAACTTCTCTTTTATGCACTGTAGTGTCACCAAAATCACTGCAGCCATCAACTGGATGCTGCTGATCATACTACAACTCTTGGTTTGATATTTTTTTTAAAAATCATAATTTTATGGATTTTTTATTAATAATAAAATTTAATAACTTCTCTTTTATGTACTGTAGTGCCACCAAAATCACTGCAGCCATCAACTGGATGCTGCTGATCATACTACAACACTTGGTTTGATATTAAAAACATTTTTTCATAATTTTAAGATTTTTTATTAATAATAAAAGTTAATAACTTCTCTTTTATGCACTGTAGTGTCACCAACATCACTGCAGCCATCAACTGGATGCTGCTGATCATACTACAACACTTGGATTTTATTAATAATAAAAGTTAATAACTTCTCTTTTATGCACTGTAGTGTCACCAAAATCACTGCAGCCATCAACTGGATGCTGCTGATCATACTACAACTCTTGGTTTGATTTTCAAAACATTTTTTCATAATTTTAAGAATTTTTATTAATAATAAAATTTAATAACTTCTCTTTTATGTACTGTAGTGCCACCAAAATCACTGCAGCCATCAACTGGATGCTGCTGATCATACTACAACACTTGGTTTGATATTAAAAACATTTTTTCATAATTTTAAGAATTTTTATTAATAATAAAAGTTAATAACTTCTCTTTTATGTACTGTAGTGTCACCAACATCACTGCAGCCATCAACTGGATGCTGCTGATCATACTACAACTCTTGGTTTGGTATTTTTTAAAAAAATCATAATTTTATGGATTTTTTATTAATAATAAAATTTAATAACTTCTCTTTTATGTACTGTAGTGCCACCAAAATCACTGCAGCCATCAACTGGCTGCTGCTGATCATACTACAACACTTGGTTTGATATTAAAAACATTTTTTCATAATTTTAAGAATTTTTATTAATAATAAAAGTTAATAACTTCTCTTTTATGCACTGTAGTGTCACCAAAATCACTGCAGCCATCAACTGGATGCTGCTGATCATACTACAACTCTTGGTTTGATATTTTTTTAAAAAATCATAATTTTATGGATTTTTTTATTAATAATAAAATTTAATAACTTCTCTTTTATGTACTGTAGTGCCACCAAAATCACTGCAGCCATCAACTGGCTGCTGCTGATCATACTACAACACTTGGTTTGATATTAAAAACATTTTTTCATAATTTTAAGAATTTTTATTAATAATAAAAGTTAATAACTTCTCTTTTATGCACTGTAGTGTCACCAAAATCACTGCAGCCATCAGCTGGATGCTGCTGATCATACTACAACTCTTGGTTTGATATTTTTTTTAAAAATCATAATTTTATGGATTTTTTATTAATAATAAAATTTAATAACTTCTCTTTTATGTACTGTAGTGCCACCAAAATCACTGCAGCCATCAACTGGCTGCTGCTGATCATACTACAACACTTGGTTTGATATTAAAAACATTTTTTCATAATTTTAAGAATTTTTATTAATAATAAAAGTTAATAACTTCTCTTTTATGCACTGTAGTGTCACCAAAATCACTGCAGCCATCAACTGGATGCTGCTGATCATACTACAACTCTTGGTTTGATATTAAAAACATTTTTTCATAATTTTAAGATTTTTTATTAATAATAAAAGTTAATAACTTCTCTTTTATGCACTGTAGTGTCACCAAAATCACTGCAGCCATCAACTGGCTGCTGCTGATCATACTACAACACTTGGTTTGATATTAAAAACATTTTTTTCATAATTTTAAGAATTTTTATTAATAATAAAAGTTAATAACTTCTCTTTTATGCACTGTAGTGTCACCAAAATCACTGCAGCCATCAACTGGATGCTGCTGATCATACTACAACTCTTGGTTTGATTTTCAAAACATTTTTTCATAATTTTAAGAATTTTTATTAATAATAAAATTTAATAACTTCTCTTTTATGTACTGTAGTGCCACCAAAATCACTGCAGCCATCAACTGGATGCTGCTGATCATACTACAACACTTGGTTTGATATTAAAAACATTTTTTCATAATCTTAAGATTTTTTATTAATAATAAAAGTTAATAACTTCTCTTTTATGCACTGTAGTGTCACCAACATCACTGCAGCCATCAAATTACTGCTGCTGATCATACTACAACACTTGGATTTTATTAATAATAAAAGTTAATAACTTCTCTTTTATGCACTGTAGTGTCACCAAAATCACTGCAGCCATCAACTGGATGCTGCTGATCATACTACAACTCTTGGTTTGATTTTCAAAACATTTTTTCATAATTTTAAGAATTTTTATTAATAATAAAATTTAATAACTTCTCTTTTATGTACTGTAGTGCCACCAAAATCACTGCAGCCATCAACTGGATGCTGCTGATCATACTACAACACTTGGTTTGATATTAAAAACATTTTTTCATAATTTTAAGAATTTTTATTAATAATAAAAGTTAATAACTTCTCTTTTATGCACTGTAGTGTCACCAACATCACTGCAGCCATCAACTGGATGCTGCTGATCATACTACAACTCTTGGTTTGGTATTTTTTAAAAAAATCATAATTTTATGGATTTTTTATTAATAATAAAATTTAATAACTTCTCTTTTATGTACTGTAGTGCCACCAAAATCACTGCAGCCATCAACTGGATGCTGCTGATCATACTACAACTCTTGGTTTGATTTTCAAAACATTTTTTCATAATTTTAAGAATTTTTATTAATAATAAAATTTAATAACTTCTCTTTTATGTACTGTAGTGTCACCAACATCACTGCAGCCATCAACTGGCTGCTGCTGATCATACTACAACACTTGGATTTTATTAATAATAAAAGTTAATAACTTCTCTTTTATGCACTGTAGTGTCACCAAAATCACTGCAGCCATCAACTGGATGCTGCTGATCATACTACAACTCTTGGTTTGATATTTTTTTTAAAAATCATAATTTTATGGATTTTTTATTAATAATAAAATTTAATAACTTCTCTTTTATGTACTGTAGTGCCACCAAAATCACTGCAGCCATCAACTGGATGCTGCTGATCATACTACAACACTTGGTTTGATATTAAAAACATTTTTTCATAATTTTAAGATTTTTTATTAATAATAAAAGTTAATAACTTCTCTTTTATGCACTGTAGTGTCACCAACATCACTGCAGCCATCAACTGGATGCTGCTGATCATACTACAACACTTGGATTTTATTAATAATAAAAGTTAATAACTTCTCTTTTATGCACTGTAGTGTCACCAAAATCACTGCAGCCATCAACTGGATGCTGCTGATCATACTACAACTCTTGGTTTGATTTTCAAAACATTTTTTCATAATTTTAAGAATTTTTATTAATAATAAAATTTAATAACTTCTCTTTTATGTACTGTAGTGCCACCAAAATCACTGCAGCCATCAACTGGATGCTGCTGATCATACTACAACACTTGGTTTGATATTAAAAACATTTTTTCATAATTTTAAGAATTTTTATTAATAATAAAAGTTAATAACTTCTCTTTTATGCACTGTAGTGTCACCAACATCACTGCAGCCATCAACTGGATGCTGCTGATCATACTACAACTCTTGGTTTGGTATTTTTTAAAAAAATCATAATTTTATGGATTTTTTATTAATAATAAAATTTAATAACTTCTCTTTTATGTACTGTAGTGCCACCAAAATCACTGCAGCCATCAACTGGCTGCTGCTGATCATACTACAACACTTGGTTTGATATTAAAAACATTTTTTCATAATTTTAAGAATTTTTATTAATAATAAAAGTTAATAACTTCTCTTTTATGCACTGTAGTGTCACCAAAATCACTGCAGCCATCAACTGGATGCTGCTGATCATACTACAACTCTTGGTTTGATATTTTTTTAAAAAATCATAATTTTATGGATTTTTTTATTAATAATAAAATTTAATAACTTCTCTTTTATGTACTGTAGTGCCACCAAAATCACTGCAGCCATCAACTGGCTGCTGCTGATCATACTACAACACTTGGTTTGATATTAAAAACATTTTTTCATAATTTTAAGAATTTTTATTAATAATAAAAGTTAATAACTTCTCTTTTATGCACTGTAGTGTCACCAAAATCACTGCAGCCATCAGCTGGATGCTGCTGATCATACTACAACTCTTGGTTTGATATTTTTTTTAAAAATCATAATTTTATGGATTTTTTATTAATAATAAAATTTAATAACTTCTCTTTTATGTACTGTAGTGCCACCAAAATCACTGCAGCCATCAACTGGCTGCTGCTGATCATACTACAACACTTGGTTTGATATTAAAAACATTTTTTCATAATTTTAAGAATTTTTATTAATAATAAAAGTTAATAACTTCTCTTTTATGCACTGTAGTGTCACCAAAATCACTGCAGCCATCAACTGGATGCTGCTGATCATACTACAACTCTTGGTTTGATATTAAAAACATTTTTTCATAATTTTAAGATTTTTTATTAATAATAAAAGTTAATAACTTCTCTTTTATGCACTGTAGTGTCACCAAAATCACTGCAGCCATCAACTGGCTGCTGCTGATCATACTACAACACTTGGTTTGATATTAAAAACATTTTTTTCATAATTTTAAGAATTTTTATTAATAATAAAAGTTAATAACTTCTCTTTTATGCACTGTAGTGTCACCAAAATCACTGCAGCCATCAACTGGATGCTGCTGATCATACTACAACTCTTGGTTTGATTTTCAAAACATTTTTTCATAATTTTAAGAATTTTTATTAATAATAAAATTTAATAACTTCTCTTTTATGTACTGTAGTGCCACCAAAATCACTGCAGCCATCAACTGGATGCTGCTGATCATACTACAACACTTGGTTTGATATTAAAAACATTTTTTCATAATTTTAAGATTTTTTATTAATAATAAAAGTTAATAACTTCTCTTTTATGCACTGTAGTGTCACCAACATCACTGCAGCCATCAAATGGCTGCTGCTGATCATACTACAACACTTGGATTTTATTAATAATAAAAGTTAATAACTTCTCTTTTATGCACTGTAGTGTCACCAAAATCACTGCAGCCATCAACTGGATGCTGCTGATCATACTACAACTCTTGGTTTGATTTTCAAAACATTTTTTCATAATTTTAAGAATTTTTATTAATAATAAAATTTAATAACTTCTCTTTTATGTACTGTAGTGCCACCAAAATCACTGCAGCCATCAACTGGATGCTGCTGATCATACTACAACACTTGGTTTGATATTAAAAACATTTTTTCATAATTTTAAGAATTTTTATTAATAATAAAAGTTAATAACTTCTCTTTTATGCACTGTAGTGTCACCAACATCACTGCAGCCATCAACTGGATGCTGCTGATCATACTACAACTCTTGGTTTGGTATTTTTAAAAAAAATCATAATTTTATGGATTTTTTATTAATAATAAAATTTAATAACTTCTCTTTTATGTACTGTAGTGCCACCAAAATCACTGCAGCCATCAACTGGATGCTGCTGATCATACTACAACTCTTGGTTTGATTTTCAAAACATTTTTTCATAATTTTAAGAATTTTTATTAATAATAAAATTTAATAACTTCTCTTTTATGTACTGTAGTGCCACCAAAATCACTGCAGCCATCAACTGGATGCTGCTGATCATACTACAACACTTGGTTTGATATTAAAAACATTTTTTCATAATTTTAAGAATTTTTATTAATAATAAAAGTTAATAACTTCTCTTTTATGCACTGTAGTGTCACCAACATCACTGCAGCCATCAACTGGATGCTGCTGATCATACTACAACTCTTGGTTTGGTATTTTTTAAAAAAATCATAATTTTATGGATTTTTTATTAATAATAAAATTTAATAACTTCTCTTTTATGTACTGTAGTGCCACCAAAATCACTGCAGCCATCAACTGGATGCTGCTGATCATACTACAACTCTTGGTTTGATTTTCAAAACATTTTTTCATAATTTTAAGAATTTTTATTAATAATAAAATTTAATAACTTCTCTTTTATGTACTGTAGTGTCACCAACATCACTGCAGCCATCAACTGGCTGCTGCTGATCATACTACAACACTTGGATTTTATTAATAATAAAAGTTAATAACTTCTCTTTTATGCACTGTAGTGTCACCAAAATCACTGCAGCCATCAACTGGATGCTGCTGATCATACTACAACTCTTGGTTTGATATTTTTTTTAAAAATCATAATTTTATGGATTTTTTATTAATAATAAAATTTAATAACTTCTCTTTTATGTACTGTAGTGCCACCAAAATCACTGCAGCCATCAACTGGATGCTGCTGATCATACTACAACACTTGGTTTGATATTAAAAACATTTTTTCATAATTTTAAGATTTTTTATTAATAATAAAAGTTAATAACTTCTCTTTTATGCACTGTAGTGTCACCAACATCACTGCAGCCATCAACTGGATGCTGCTGATCATACTACAACACTTGGATTTTATTAATAATAAAAGTTAATAACTTCTCTTTTATGCACTGTAGTGTCACCAAAATCACTGCAGCCATCAACTGGATGCTGCTGATCATACTACAACTCTTGGTTTGATTTTCAAAACATTTTTTCATAATTTTAAGAATTTTTATTAATAATAAAATTTAATAACTTCTCTTTTATGTACTGTAGTGCCACCAAAATCACTGCAGCCATCAACTGGATGCTGCTGATCATACTACAACACTTGGTTTGATATTAAAAACATTTTTTCATAATTTTAAGAATTTTTATTAATAATAAAAGTTAATAACTTCTCTTTTATGCACTGTAGTGTCACCAACATCACTGCAGCCATCAACTGGATGCTGCTGATCATACTACAACTCTTGGTTTGGTATTTTTTAAAAAAATCATAATTTTATGGATTTTTTATTAATAATAAAATTTAATAACTTCTCTTTTATGTACTGTAGTGCCACCAAAATCACTGCAGCCATCAACTGGCTGCTGCTGATCATACTACAACACTTGGTTTGATATTAAAAACATTTTTTCATAATTTTAAGAATTTTTATTAATAATAAAAGTTAATAACTTCTCTTTTATGCACTGTAGTGTCACCAAAATCACTGCAGCCATCAACTGGATGCTGCTGATCATACTACAACTCTTGGTTTGATATTTTTTTAAAAAATCATAATTTTATGGATTTTTTTATTAATAATAAAATTTAATAACTTCTCTTTTATGTACTGTAGTGCCACCAAAATCACTGCAGCCATCAACTGGCTGCTGCTGATCATACTACAACACTTGGTTTGATATTAAAAACATTTTTTCATAATTTTAAGAATTTTTATTAATAATAAAAGTTAATAACTTCTCTTTTATGCACTGTAGTGTCACCAAAATCACTGCAGCCATCAGCTGGATGCTGCTGATCATACTACAACTCTTGGTTTGATATTTTTTTTAAAAATCATAATTTTATGGATTTTTTATTAATAATAAAATTTAATAACTTCTCTTTTATGTACTGTAGTGCCACCAAAATCACTGCAGCCATCAACTGGCTGCTGCTGATCATACTACAACACTTGGTTTGATATTAAAAACATTTTTTCATAATTTTAAGAATTTTTATTAATAATAAAAGTTAATAACTTCTCTTTTATGCACTGTAGTGTCACCAAAATCACTGCAGCCATCAACTGGATGCTGCTGATCATACTACAACTCTTGGTTTGATATTAAAAACATTTTTTCATAATTTTAAGATTTTTTATTAATAATAAAAGTTAATAACTTCTCTTTTATGCACTGTAGTGTCACCAAAATCACTGCAGCCATCAACTGGCTGCTGCTGATCATACTACAACACTTGGTTTGATATTAAAAACATTTTTTTCATAATTTTAAGAATTTTTATTAATAATAAAAGTTAATAACTTCTCTTTTATGCACTGTAGTGTCACCAAAATCACTGCAGCCATCAACTGGATGCTGCTGATCATACTACAACTCTTGGTTTGATTTTCAAAACATTTTTTCATAATTTTAAGAATTTTTATTAATAATAAAATTTAATAACTTCTCTTTTATGTACTGTAGTGCCACCAAAATCACTGCAGCCATCAACTGGATGCTGCTGATCATACTACAACACTTGGTTTGATATTAAAAACATTTTTTCATAATTTTAAGATTTTTTATTAATAATAAAAGTTAATAACTTCTCTTTTATGCACTGTAGTGTCACCAACATCACTGCAGCCATCAAATGGCTGCTGCTGATCATACTACAACACTTGGATTTTATTAATAATAAAAGTTAATAACTTCTCTTTTATGCACTGTAGTGTCACCAAAATCACTGCAGCCATCAACTGGATGCTGCTGATCATACTACAACTCTTGGTTTGATTTTCAAAACATTTTTTCATAATTTTAAGAATTTTTATTAATAATAAAATTTAATAACTTCTCTTTTATGTACTGTAGTGCCACCAAAATCACTGCAGCCATCAACTGGATGCTGCTGATCATACTACAACACTTGGTTTGATATTAAAAACATTTTTTCATAATTTTAAGAATTTTTATTAATAATAAAAGTTAATAACTTCTCTTTTATGCACTGTAGTGTCACCAACATCACTGCAGCCATCAACTGGATGCTGCTGATCATACTACAACTCTTGGTTTGGTATTTTTAAAAAAAATCATAATTTTATGGATTTTTTATTAATAATAAAATTTAATAACTTCTCTTTTATGTACTGTAGTGCCACCAAAATCACTGCAGCCATCAACTGGATGCTGCTGATCATACTACAACACTTGGTTTGATATTAAAAACATTTTTTCATAATTTTAAGAATTTTTATTAATAATAAAAGTTAATAACTTCTCTTTTATGCACTGTAGTGTCACCAACATCACTGCAGCCATCAACTGGATGCTGCTGATCATACTACAACTCTTGGTTTGGTATTTTTTAAAAAAATCATAATTTTATGGATTTTTTATTAATAATAAAATTTAATAACTTCTCTTTTATGTACTGTAGTGCCACCAAAATCACTGCAGCCATCAACTGGATGCTGCTGATCATACTACAACTCTTGGTTTGATTTTCAAAACATTTTTTCATAATTTTAAGAATTTTTATTAATAATAAAATTTAATAACTTCTCTTTTATGTACTGTAGTGCCACCAAAATCACTGCAGCCATCAACTGGATGCTGCTGATCATACTACAACACTTGGTTTGATATTAAAAACATTTTTTCATAATTTTAAGATTTTTTATTAATAATAAAATTTAATAACTTCTCTTTTATGCACTGTAGTGTCACCAACATCACTGCAGCCATCAACTGGCTGCTGCTGATCATACTACAACACTTGGATTTTATTAATAATAAAAGTTAATAACTTCTCTTTTATGCACTGTAGTGTCACCAAAATCACTGCAGCCATCAACTTGATGCTGCTGATCATACTACAACTCTTGGTTTGATTTTCAAAACATTTTTTCATAATTTTAAGAATTTTTATTAATAATAAAATTTAATAACTTCTCTTTTATGTACTGTAGTGCCACCAAAATCACTGCAGCCATCAACTGGATGCTGCTGATCATACTACAACACTTGGTTTGATATTAAAAACATTTTTTTCATAATTTTAAGAATTTTTATTAATAATAAAATTTAATAACTTCTCTTTTATGTACTGTAGTGCCACCAAAATCACTGCAGCCATCAACTGGATGCTGCTGATCATACTACAACTCTTGGTTTGATTTTCAAAACATTTTTTCATAATTTTAAGAATTTTTATTAATAATACAATTTAATAACTTCTCTTTTATGTACTGTAGTGCCACCAAAATCACTGCAGCCATCAACTGGATGCTGCTGATCATACTACAACACTTGGTTTGATATTAAAAACATTTTTTCATAATTTTAAGATTTTTTATTAATAATAAAAGTTAATAACTTCTCTTTTATGCACTGTAGTGTCACCAGCATCACTGCAGCCATCAACTGGCTGCTGCTGATCATACTACAACACTTGGATTTTATTAATAATAAAAGTTAATAACTTCTCTTTTATGCACTGTAGTGTCACCAAAATCACTGCAGCCATCAACTGGATGCTGCTGATCATACTACAACTCTTGGTTTGATTTTCAAAACATTTTTTCATAATTTTAAGAATTTTTATTAATAATAAAATTTAATAACTTCTCTTTTATGTACTGTAGTGCCACCAAAATCACTGCAGCCATCAACTGGATGCTGCTGATCATACTACAACACTTGGTTTGATATTAAAAACATTTTTTCATAATTTTAAGAATTTTTATTAATAATAAAAGTTAATAACTTCTCTTTTATTCACTGTAGTGTCACCAACATCACTGCAGCCATCAACTGGATGCTGCTGATCATACTACAACTCTTGGTTTGGTATTTTTTAAAAAAATCATAATTTTATGGATTTTTTATTAATAATAAAATTTAATAACTTCTCTTTTATGTACTGTAGTGCCACCAAAATCACTGCAGCCATCAACTGGATGCTGCTGATCATACTACAACACTTGGTTTGATTTTCAAAACATTTTTTCATAATTTTAAGAATTTTTATTAATAATAAAATTTAATAACTTCTCTTTTATGTACTGTAGTGCCACCAAAATCACTGCAGCCATCAACTGGATGCTGCTGATCATACTACAACACTTGGTTTGATATTAAAAACATTTTTTCATAATTTTAAGAATTTTTATTAATAATAAAAGTTAATAACTTCTCTTTTATGCACTGTAGTGTCACCAACATCACTGCAGCCATCAACTGGATGCTGCTGATCATACTACAACTCTTGGTTTGGTATTTTTTTAAAAAATCATAATTTTATGGATTTTTTATTAATAATAAAATTTAATAACTTCTCTTTTATGTACTGTAGTGCCACCAAAATCACTGCAGCCATCAACTGGCTGCTGCTGATCATACTACAACACTTGGTTTGATATTAAAAACATTTTTTCATAATTTTAAGAATTTTTATTAATAATAAAAGTTAATAACTTCTCTTTTATGTACTGTAGTGCCACCAAAATCACTGCAGCCATCAACTGGATGCTGCTGATCATACTACAACACTTGGTTTGATATTAAAAACATTTTTTCATAATTTTAAGATTTTTTATTAATAATAAAAGTTAATAACTTCTCTTTTATGCACTGTAGTGTCACCAACATCACTGCAGCCATCAACTGGCTGCTGCTGATCATACTACAACACTTGGATTTTATTAATAATAAAATTTAATAACTTCTCTTTTATGTACTGTAGTGCCACCAAAATCACTGCAGCCATCAACTGGATGCTGCTGATCATACTACAACTCTTGGTTTGGTATTTTTTAAAAAAATCATAATTTTATGGATTTTTTATTAATAATAAAATTTAATAACTTCTCTTTTATGTACTGTAGTGCCACCAAAATCACTGCAGCCATCAACTGGATGCTGCTGATCATACTACAACTCTTGGTTTGATTTTCAAAACATTTTTTCATAATTTTAAGAATTTTTATTAATAATAAAATTTAATAACTTCTCTTTTATGTACTGTAGTGCCACCAAAATCACTGCAGCCATCAACTGGATGCTGCTGATCATACTACAACACTTGGTTTGATATTAAAAACATTTTTTCATAATTTTAAGAATTTTTATTAATAATAAAAGTTAATAACTTCTCTTTTATGCACTGTAGTGTCACCAACATCACTGCAGCCATCAACTGGATGCTGCTGATCATACTACAACTCTTGGTTTGGTATTTTTTAAAAAAATCATAATTTTATGGATTTTTTATTAATAATAAAATTTAATAACTTCTCTTTTATGTACTGTAGTGCCACCAAAATCACTGCAGCCATCAACTGGATGCTGCTGATCATACTACAACTCTTGGTTTGATTTTCAAAACATTTTTTCATAATTTTAAGAATTTTTATTAATAATAAAATTTAATAACTTCTCTTTTATGTACTGTAGTGCCACCAAAATCACTGCAGCCATCAACTGGATGCTGCTGATCATACTACAACACTTGGTTTGATATTAAAAACATTTTTTCATAATTTTAAGATTTTTTATTAATAATAAAAGTTAATAACTTCTCTTTTATGCACTGTAGTGTCACCAACATCACTGCAGCCATCAACTGGCTGCTGCTGATCATACTACAACACTTGGATTTTATTAATAATAAAAGTTAATAACTTCTGTTTTATGCACTGTAGTGTCACCAAAATCACTGCAGCCATCAACTGGATGCTGCTGATCATACTACAACTCTTGGTTTGATTTTCAAAACATTTTTTCATAATTTTAAGAATTTTTATTAATAATAAAATTTAATAACTTCTCTTTTATGTACTGTAGTGCCACCAAAGTCACTGCAGCCATCAACTGGATGCTGCTGATCATACTACAACACTTGGTTTGATATTAAAAACATTTTTTCATAATTTTAAGATTTTTTATTAATAATAAAAGTTAATAACTTCTCTTTTATGCACTGTAGTGTCACCAAAATCACTGCAGCCATCAACTGGCTGCTGCTGATCATACTACAACACTTGGTTTGATATTAAAAACATTTTTTTCATAATTTTAAGAATTTTTATTAATAATAAAAGTTAATAACTTCTCTTTTATGCACTGTAGTGTCACCAAAATCACTGCAGCCATCAACTGGATGCTGCTGATCATACTACAACTCTTGGTTTGATTTTCAAAACATTTTTTCATAATTTTAAGAATTTTTATTAATAATAAAATTTAATAACTTCTCTTTTATGTACTGTAGTGCCACCAAAATCACTGCAGCCATCAACTGGCTGCTGCTGATCATACTACAACACTTGGATTTTATTAATAATAAAAGTTAATAACTTCTCTTTTATGCACTGTAGTGTCACCAAAATCACTGCAGCCATCAACTGGATGCTGCTGATCATACTACAACTCTTGGTTTGATATTTTTTTAAAAAATCATAATTTTATGGATTTTTTTATTAATAATAAAATTTAATAACTTCTCTTTTATGTACTGTAGTGCCACCAAAATCACTGCAGCCATCAACTGGCTGCTGCTGATCATACTACAACACTTGGATTTTATTAATAATAAAAGTTAATAACTTCTCTTTTATGCACTGTAGTGTCACCAAAATCACTGCAGCCATCAACTTGATGCTGCTGATCATACTACAACTCTTGGTTTGATTTTCAAAACATTTTTTCATAATTTTAAGAATTTTTATTAATAATAAAATTTAATAACTTCTCTTTTATGTACTGTAGTGCCACAAAAATCACTGCAGCCATCAACTGGATGCTGCTGATCATACTACAACACTTGGTTTGATATTAAAAACATTTTTTTCATAATTTTAAGAATTTTTATTAATAATAAAAGTTAATAACTTCTCTTTTATGCACTGTAGTGTCACCAAAATCACTGCAGCCATCAACTGGATGCTGCTGATCATACTACAACTCTTGGTTTAATTTTCAAAACATTTTTTCATAATTTTAAGAATTTTTATTAATAATAAAATTTAATAACTTCTCTTTTATGTACTGTAGTGCCACCAAAATCACTGCAGCCATCAACTGGATGCTGCTGATCATACTACAACACTTGGTTTGATATTAAAAACATTTTTTCATAATTTTAAGATTTTTTATTAATAATAAAAGTTAATAACTTCTCTTTTATGCACTGTAGTGTCACCAACATCACTGCAGCCATCAACTGGCTGCTGCTGATCATACTACAACACTTGGATTTTATTAATAATAAAAGTTAATAACTTCTCTTTTATGCACTGTAGTGTCACCAAAATCACTGCAGCCATCAACTGGATGCTGCTGATCATACTACAACTCTTGGTTTGATATTTTTTTAAAAAATCATAATTTTATGGATTTTTTTATTAATAATAAAATTTAATAACTTCTCTTTTATGTACTGTAGTGCCACCAAAATCACTGCAGCCATCAACTGGCTGCTGCTGATCATACTACAACACTTGGATTTTATTAATAATAAAAGTTAATAACTTCTCTTTTATGCACTGTAGTGTCACCAAAATCACTGCAGCCATCAACTGGATGCTGCTGATCATACTACAACTCTTGGTTTGATATTTTTTTAAAAAATCATAATTTTTACGGATTTTTTTATTAATAATAAAATTTAATAACTTCTCTTTTATGTACTGTAGTGCCACCAAAATCACTGCAGCCATCAACTGGCTGCTGCTGATCATACTACAACACTTGGTTTGATATTAAAAACATTTTTTCATAATTTTAAGAATTTTTATTAATAATAAAAGTTAATAACTTCTCTTTTATGCACTGTAGTGTCACCAAAATCACTGCAGCCATCAGCTGGATGCTGCTGATCATACTACAACTCTTGGTTTGATTTTCAAAACATTTTTTCATAATTTTAAGAATTTTTATTAATAATAAAATTGAATAACTTCTCTTTTATGTACTGTAGTGCCACCAAAATCACTGCAGCCATCAACTGGATGCTGCTGATCATACTACAACACTTGGTTTGATATTAAAAACATTTTTTCATAATTTTAAGATTTTTTATTAATAATAAAAGTTAATAACTTCTCTTTTATGCACTGTAGTGTCACCAACATCACTGCAGCCATCAACTGGCTGCTGCTGATCATACTACAACACTTGGATTTTATTAATAATAAAAGTTAATAACTTCTCTTTTATGCACTGTAGTGTCACCAAAATCACTGCAGCCATCAACTTGATGCTGCTGATCATACTACAACTCTTGGTTTGATTTTCAAAACATTTTTTCATAATTTTAAGAATTTTTATTAATAATAAAATTTAATAACTTCTCTTTTATGTACTGTAGTGCCACCAAAATCACTGCAGCCATCAACTGGATGCTGCTGATCATACTACAACACTTGGTTTGATATTAAAAACATTTTTTCATAATTTTAAGATTTTTTATTAATAATAAAAGTTAATAACTTCTCTTTTATGCACTGTAGTGTCACCAACATCACTGCAGCCATCAACTGGCTGCTGCTGATCATACTACAACACTTGGTTTGATATTAAAAACATTTTTTCATAATTTTAAGATTTTTTATTAATAATAAAAGTTAATAACTTCTCTTTTATGCACTGTAGTGTCACCAACATCACTGCAGCCATCAACTGGCTGCCGCTGATCATACTACAACACTTGGATTTTATTAATAATAAAAGTTAATAACTTCTCTTTTATGCACTGTAGTGTCACCAAAATCACTGCAGCCATCAACTGGATGCTGCTGATCATACTACAACTCTTGGTTTGATATTTTTTTAAAAAATCATAATTTTATGGATTTTTTTATTAATAATAAAATTTAATAACTTCTCTTTTATGTACTGTAGTGCCACCAAAATCACTGCAGCCATCAACTGGCTGCTGCTGATCATACTACAACACTTGGATTTTATTAATAATAAAAGTTAATAACTTCTCTTTTATGCACTGTAGTGTCACCAAAATCACTGCAGCCATCAACTGGATGCTGCTGATCATACTACAACTCTTGGTTTGATATTTTTTTAAAAAATCATAATTTTTACGGATTTTTTTATTAATAATAAAATTTAATAACTTCTCTTTTATGTACTGTAGTGCCACCAAAATCACTGCAGCCATCAACTGGCTGCTGCTGATCATACTACAACACTTGGTTTGATATTAAAAACATTTTTTCATAATTTTAAGAATTTTTATTAATAATAAAAGTTAATAACTTCTCTTTTATGCACTGTAGTGTCACCAAAATCACTGCAGCCATCAGCTGGATGCTGCTGATCATACTACAACTCTTGGTTTGATTTTCAAAACATTTTTTCATAATTTTAAGAATTTTTATTAATAATAAAATTTAATAACTTCTCTTTTATGTACTGTAGTGCCACCAAAATCACTGCAGCCATCAACTGGATGCTGCTGATCATACTACAACACTTGGTTTGATATTAAAAACATTTTTTCATAATTTTAAGATTTTTTATTAATAATAAAAGTTAATAACTTCTCTTTTATGCACTGTAGTGTCACCAACATCACTGCAGCCATCAACTGGCTGCTGCTGATCATACTACAACACTTGGATTTTATTAATAATAAAAGTTAATAACTTCTCTTTTATGCACTGTAGTGTCACCAAAATCACTGCAGCCATCAACTTGATGCTGCTGATCATACTACAACTCTTGGTTTGATTTTCAAAACATTTTTTCATAATTTTAAGAATTTTTATTAATAATAAAATTTAATAACTTCTCTTTTATGTACTGTAGTGCCACAAAAATCACTGCAGCCATCAACTGGATGCTGCTGATCATACTACAACACTTGGTTTGATATTAAAAACATTTTTTTCATAATTTTAAGAATTTTTATTAATAATAAAAGTTAATAACTTCTCTTTTATGCACTGTAGTGTCACCAAAATCACTGCAGCCATCAACTGGATGCTGCTGATCATACTACAACTCTTGGTTTGATTTTCAAAACATTTTTTCATAATTTTAAGAATTTTTATTAATAATAAAATTTAATAACTTCTCTTTTATGTACTGTAGTGCCACCAAAATCACTGCAGCCATCAACTGGATGCTGCTGATCATACTACAACACTTGGTTTGATATTAAAAACATTTTTTCATAATTTTAAGATTTTTTATTAATAATAAAAGTTAATAACTTCTCTTTTATGCACTGTAGTGTCACCAACATCACTGCAGCCATCAACTGGCTGCTGCTGATCATACTACAACACTTGGATTTTATTAATAATAAAAGTTAATAACTTCTCTTTTATGCACTGTAGTGTCACCAAAATCACTGCAGCCATCAACTGGATGCTGCTGATCATACTACAACTCTTGGTTTGATATTTTTTTAAAAAAATCATAATTTTATGGATTTTTTTATTAATAATAAAATTTAATAACTTCTCTTTTATGTACTGTAGTGCCACCAAAATCACTGCAGCCATCAACTGGCTGCTGCTGATCATACTACAACACTTGGATTTTATTAATAATAAAAGTTAATAACTTCTCTTTTATGCACTGTAGTGTCACCAAAATCACTGCAGCCATCAACTGGATGCTGCTGATCATACTACAACTCTTGGTTTGATATTTTTTTAAAAAATCATAATTTTTACGGATTTTTTTATTAATAATAAAATTTAATAACTTCTCTTTTATGTACTGTAGTGCCACCAAAATCACTGCAGCCATCAACTGGCTGCTGCTGATCATACTACAACACTTGGTTTGATATTAAAAACATTTTTTCATAATTTTAAGAATTTTTATTAATAATAAAAGTTAATAACTTCTCTTTTATGCACTGTAGTGTCACCAAAATCACTGCAGCCATCAGCTGGATGCTGCTGATCATACTACAACTCTTGGTTTGATTTTCAAAACATTTTTTCATAATTTTAAGAATTTTTATTAATAATAAAATTTAATAACTTCTCTTTTATGTACTGTAGTGCCACCAAAATCACTGCAGCCATCAACTGGATGCTGCTGATCATACTACAACACTTGGTTTGATATTAAAAACATTTTTTCATAATTTTAAGATTTTTTATTAATAATAAAAGTTAATAACTTCTCTTTTATGCACTGTAGTGTCACCAACATCACTGCAGCCATCAACTGGCTGCTGCTGATCATACTACAACACTTGGATTTTATTAATAATAAAAGTTAATAACTTCTCTTTTATGCACTGTAGTGTCACCAAAATCACTGCAGCCATCAACTTGATGCTGCTGATCATACTACAACTCTTGGTTTGATTTTCAAAACATTTTTTCATAATTTTAAGAATTTTTATTAATAATAAAATTTAATAACTTCTCTTTTATGTACTGTAGTGCCACAAAAATCACTGCAGCCATCAACTGGATGCTGCTGATCATACTACAACACTTGGTTTGATATTAAAAACATTTTTTTCATAATTTTAAGAATTTTTATTAATAATAAAAGTTAATAACTTCTCTTTTATGCACTGTAGTGTCACCAAAATCACTGCAGCCATCAACTGGATGCTGCTGATCATACTACAACTCTTGGTTTGATTTTCAAAACATTTTTTCATAATTTTAAGAATTTTTATTAATAATAAAATTTAATAACTTCTCTTTTATGTACTGTAGTGCCACCAAAATCACTGCAGCCATCAACTGGATGCTGCTGATCATACTACAACACTTGGTTTGATATTAAAAACATTTTTTCATAATTTTAAGATTTTTTATTAATAATAAAAGTTAATAACTTCTCTTTTATGCACTGTAGTGTCACCAACATCACTGCAGCCATCAACTGGCTGCTGCTGATCATACTACAACACTTGGATTTTATTAATAATAAAAGTTAATAACTTCTCTTTTATGCACTGTAGTGTCACCAAAATCACTGCAGCCATCAACTGGATGCTGCTGATCATACTACAACTCTTGGTTTGATTTTCAAAACATTTTTTCATAATTTTAAGAATTTTTATTAATAATAAAATTTAATAACTTCTCTTTTATGTACTGTAGTGCCACCAAAATCACTGCAGCCATCAACTGGATGCTGCTGATCATACTACAACACTTGGTTTGATATTAAAAACATTTTTTCATAATTTTAAGAATTTTTATTAATAATAAAAGTTAATAACTTCTCTTTTATTCACTGTAGTGTCACCAACATCACTGCAGCCATCAACTGGATGCTGCTGATCATACTACAACTCTTGGTTTGGTATTTTTTTAAAAAATCATAATTTTATGGATTTTTTATTAATAATAAAATTTAATAACTTCTCTTTTATGTACTGTAGTGCCACCAAAATCACTGCAGCCATCAACTGGATGCTGCTGATCATACTACAACACTTGGTTTGATTTTCAAAACATTTTTTCATAATTTTAAGAATTTTTATTAATAATAAAATTTAATAACTTCTCTTTTATGTACTGTAGTGCCACCAAAATCACTGCAGCCATCAACTGGATGCTGCTGATCATACTACAACACTTGGTTTGATATTAAAAACATTTTTTCATAATTTTAAGAATTTTTATTAATAATAAAAGTTAATAACTTCTCTTTTATGCACTGTAGTGTCACCAACATCACTGCAGCCATCAACTGGATGCTGCTGATCATACTACAACTCTTGGTTTGGTATTTTTTAAAAAAATCATAATTTTATGGATTTTTTATTAATAATAAAATTTAATAACTTCTCTTTTATGTACTGTAGTGCCACCAAAATCACTGCAGCCATCAACTGGCTGCTGCTGATCATACTACAACACTTGGTTTGATATTAAAAACATTTTTTCATAATTTTAAGAATTTTTATTAATAATAAAATTTAATAACTTCTCTTTTATGTACTGTAGTGCCACCAAAATCACTGCAGCCATCAACTGGATGCTGCTGATCATACTACAACACTTGGTTTGATATTAAAAACATTTTTTCATAATTTTAAGATTTTTTATTAATAATAAAAGTTAATAACTTCTCTTTTATGCACTGTAGTGTCACCAACATCACTGCAGCCATCAACTGGCTGCTGCTGATCATACTACAACACTTGGATTTTATTAATAATAAAATTTAATAACTTCTCTTTTATGTACTGTAGTGCCACCAAAATCACTGCAGCCATCAACTGGATGCTGCTGATCATACTACAACTCTTGGTTTGGTATTTTTTAAAAAAATCATAATTTTATGGATTTTTTATTAATAATAAAATTTAATAACTTCTCTTTTATGTACTGTAGTGCCACCAAAATCACTGCAGCCATCAACTGGATGCTGCTGATCATACTACAACTCTTGGTTTGATTTTCAAAACATTTTTTCATAATTTTAAGAATTTTTATTAATAATAAAATTTAATAACTTCTCTTTTATGTACTGTAGTGCCACCAAAATCACTGCAGCCATCAACTGGATGCTGCTGATCATACTACAACACTTGGTTTGATATTAAAAACATTTTTTCATAATTTTAAGAATTTTTATTAATAATAAAAGTTAATAACTTCTCTTTTATGCACTGTAGTGTCACCAACATCACTGCAGCCATCAACTGGATGCTGCTGATCATACTACAACTCTTGGTTTGGTATTTTTTAAAAAAATCATAATTTTATGGATTTTTTATTAATAATAAAATTTAATAACTTCTCTTTTATGTACTGTAGTGCCACCAAAATCACTGCAGCCATCAACTGGATGCTGCTGATCATACTACAACTCTTGGTTTGATTTTCAAAACATTTTTTCATAATTTTAAGAATTTTTATTAATAATAAAATTTAATAACTTCTCTTTTATGTACTGTAGTGCCACCAAAATCACTGCAGCCATCAACTGGATGCTGCTGATCATACTACAACACTTGGTTTGATATTAAAAACATTTTTTCATAATTTTAAGATTTTTTATTAATAATAAAAGTTAATAACTTCTCTTTTATGCACTGTAGTGTCACCAACATCACTGCAGCCATCAACTGGCTGCTGCTGATCATACTACAACACTTGGATTTTATTAATAATAAAAGTTAATAACTTCTGTTTTATGCACTGTAGTGTCACCAAAATCACTGCAGCCATCAACTAGATGCTGCTGATCATACTACAACTCTTGGTTTGATTTTCAAAACATTTTTTCATAATTTTAAGAATTTTTATTAATAATAAAATTTAATAACTTCTCTTTTATGTACTGTAGTGCCACCAAAATCACTGCAGCCATCAACTGGATGCTGCTGATCATACTACAACACTTGGTTTGATATTAAAAACATTTTTTCATAATTTTAAGATTTTTTATTAATAATAAAAGTTAATAACTTCTCTTTTATGCACTGTAGTGTCACCAACATCACTGCAGCCATCAACTGGCTGCTGCTGATCATACTACAACACTTGGATTTTATTAATAATAAAAGTTAATAACTTCTCTTTTATGCACTGTAGTGTCACCAAAATCACTGCAGCCATCAACTGGATGCTGCTGATCATACTACAACTCTTGGTTTGATATTTTTTTAAAAAATCATAATTTTATGGATTTTTTTATTAATAATAAAATTTAATAACTTCTCTTTTATGTACTGTAGTGCCACCAAAATCACTGCAGCCATCAACTGGCTGCTGCTGATCATACTACAACACTTGGATTTTATTAATAATAAAAGTTAATAACTTCTCTTTTATGCACTGTAGTGTCACCAAAATCACTGCAGCCATCAACTTGATGCTGCTGATCATACTACAACTCTTGGTTTGATTTTCAAAACATTTTTTCATAATTTTAAGAATTTTTATTAATAATAAAATTTAATAACTTCTCTTTTATGTACTGTAGTGCCACAAAAATCACTGCAGCCATCAACTGGATGCTGCTGATCATACTACAACACTTGGTTTGATATTAAAAACATTTTTTTCATAATTTTAAGAATTTTTATTAATAATAAAAGTTAATAACTTCTCTTTTATGCACTGTAGTGTCACCAAAATCACTGCAGCCATCAACTGGATGCTGCTGATCATACTACAACTCTTGGTTTGATTTTCAAAACATTTTTTCATAATTTTAAGAATTTTTATTAATAATAAAATTTAATAACTTCTCTTTTATGTACTGTAGTGCCACCAAAATCACTGCAGCCATCAACTGGATGCTGCTGATCATACTACAACACTTGGTTTGATATTAAAAACATTTTTTCATAATTTTAAGATTTTTTATTAATAATAAAAGTTAATAACTTCTCTTTTATGCACTGTAGTGTCACCAACATCACTGCAGCCATCAACTGGCTGCTGCTGATCATACTACAACACTTGGATTTTATTAATAATAAAAGTTAATAACTTCTCTTTTATGCACTGTAGTGTCACCAAAATCACTGCAGCCATCAACTGGATGCTGCTGATCATACTACAACTCTTGGTTTGATATTTTTTTAAAAAATCATAATTTTATGGATTTTTTTATTAATAATAAAATTTAATAACTTCTCTTTTATGTACTGTAGTGCCACCAAAATCACTGCAGCCATCAACTGGCTGCTGCTGATCATACTACAACACTTGGATTTTATTAATAATAAAAGTTAATAACTTCTCTTTTATGCACTGTAGTGTCACCAAAATCACTGCAGCCATCAACTGGATGCTGCTGATCATACTACAACTCTTGGTTTGATATTTTTTTAAAAAATCATAATTTTTACGGATTTTTTTATTAATAATAAAATTTAATAACTTCTCTTTTATGTACTGTAGTGCCACCAAAATCACTGCAGCCATCAACTGGCTGCTGCTGATCATACTACAACACTTGGTTTGATATTAAAAACATTTTTTCATAATTTTAAGAATTTTTATTAATAATAAAAGTTAATAACTTCTCTTTTATGCACTGTAGTGTCACCAAAATCACTGCAGCCATCAGCTGGATGCTGCTGATCATACTACAACTCTTGGTTTGATTTTCAAAACATTTTTTCATAATTTTAA
Organism: Lutjanus erythropterus; assembly: GCF_056507025.1. Classification (NCBI taxonomy): domain Eukaryota; kingdom Metazoa; phylum Chordata; class Actinopteri; order Lutjaniformes; family Lutjanidae; genus Lutjanus; species Lutjanus erythropterus. Next base: position 18,000,892 of record NC_139340.1, on the reverse strand, counting down.
GAATTTTTATTAATAATAAAATTTAATAACTTCTCTTTTATGTACTGTAGTGCCACCAAAATCACTGCAGCCATCAACTGGATGCTGCTGATCATACTACAACACTTGGTTTGATATTAAAAACATTTTTTCATAATTTTAAGATTTTTTATTAATAATAAAAGTTAATAACTTCTCTTTTATGCACTGTAGTGTCACCAACATCACTGCAGCCATCAACTGGCTGCTGCTGATCATACTACAACACTTGGATTTTATTAATAATAAAAGTTAATAACTTCTCTTTTATGCACTGTAGTGTCACCAAAATCACTGCAGCCATCAACTTGATGCTGCTGATCATACTACAACTCTTGGTTTGATTTTCAAAACATTTTTTCATAATTTTAAGAATTTTTATTAATAATAAAATTTAATAACTTCTCTTTTATGTACTGTAGTGCCACAAAAATCACTGCAGCCATCAACTGGATGCTGCTGATCATACTACAACACTTGGTTTGATATTAAAAACATTTTTTTCATAATTTTAAGAATTTTTATTAATAATAAAAGTTAATAACTTCTCTTTTATGCACTGTAGTGTCACCAAAATCACTGCAGCCATCAACTGGATGCTGCTGATCATACTACAACTCTTGGTTTGATTTTCAAAACATTTTTTCATAATTTTAAGAATTTTTATTAATAATAAAATTTAATAACTTCTCTTTTATGTACTGTAGTGCCACCAAAATCACTGCAGCCATCAACTGGATGCTGCTGATCATACTACAACACTTGGTTTGATATTAAAAACATTTTTTCATAATTTTAAGATTTTTTATTAATAATAAAAGTTAATAACTTCTCTTTTATGCACTGTAGTGTCACCAACATCACTGCAGCCATCAACTGGCTGCTGCTGATCATACTACAACACTTGGATTTTATTAATAATAAAAGTTAATAACTTCTCTTTTATGCACTGTAGTGTCACCAAAATCACTGCAGCCATCAACTGGATGCTGCTGATCATACTACAACTCTTGGTTTGATATTTTTTTAAAAAATCATAATTTTATGGATTTTTTTATTAATAATAAAATTTAATAACTTCTCTTTTATGTACTGTAGTGCCACCAAAATCACTGCAGCCATCAACTGGCTGCTGCTGATCATACTACAACACTTGGATTTTATTAATAATAAAAGTTAATAACTTCTCTTTTATGCACTGTAGTGTCACCAAAATCACTGCAGCCATCAACTGGATGCTGCTGATCATACTACAACTCTTGGTTTGATATTTTTTTAAAAAATCATAATTTTTACGGATTTTTTTATTAATAATAAAATTTAATAACTTCTCTTTTATGTACTGTAGTGCCACCAAAATCACTGCAGCCATCAACTGGCTGCTGCTGATCATACTACAACACTTGGTTTGATATTAAAAACATTTTTTCATAATTTTAAGAATTTTTATTAATAATAAAAGTTAATAACTTCTCTTTTATGCACTGTAGTGTCACCAAAATCACTGCAGCCATCAGCTGGATGCTGCTGATCATACTACAACTCTTGGTTTGATTTTCAAAACATTTTTTCATAATTTTAAGAATTTTTATTAATAATAAAATTTAATAACTTCTCTTTTATGTACTGTAGTGCCACCAAAATCACTGCAGCCATCAACTGGATGCTGCTGATCATACTACAACACTTGGTTTGATATTAAAAACATTTTTTTCATAATTTTAAGAATTTTTATTAATAATAAAAGTTAATAACTTCTCTTTTATGCACTGTAGTGTCACCAAAATCACTGCAGCCATCAACTGGATGCTGCTGATCATACTACAACTCTTGGTTTGATTTTCAAAACATTTTTTCATAATTTTAAGAATTTTTATTAATAATAAAATTTAATAACTTCTCTTTTATGTACTGTAGTGCCACCAAAATCACTGCAGCCATCAACTGGATGCTGCTGATCATACTACAACACTTGGTTTGATATTAAAAACATTTTTTCATAATTTTAAGATTTTTTATTAATAATAAAAGTTAATAACTTCTCTTTTATGCACTGTAGTGTCACCAACATCACTGCAGCCATCAACTGGCTGCTGCTGATCATACTACAACACTTGGATTTTATTAATAATAAAAGTTAATAACTTCTCTTTTATGCACTGTAGTGTCACCAAAATCACTGCAGCCATCAACTGGATGCTGCTGATCATACTACAACTCTTGGTTTGATATTTTTTAAAAAAATCATAATTTTATGGATTTTTTTTATTAATAATAAAATTTAATAACTTCTCTTTTATGTACTGTAGTGCCACCAAAATCACTGCAGCCATCAACTGGCTGCTGCTGATCATACTACAACACTTGGTTTGATATTAAAAACATTTTTTCATAATTTTAAGAATTTTTATTAATAATAAAAGTTAATAACTTCTCTTTTATGTACTGTAGTGCCACCAAAATCACTGCAGCCATCAACTGGATGCTGCTGATCATACTACAACACTTGGTTTGATATTAAAAACATTTTTTCATAATTTTAAGATTTTTTATTAATAATAAAAGTTAATAACTTCTCTTTTATGCACTGTAGTGTCACCAACATCACTGCAGCCATCAACTGGCTGCTGCTGATCATACTACAACACTTGGATTTTATTAATAATAAAAGTTAATAACTTCTCTTTTATGCACTGTAGTGTCACCAAAATCACTGCAGCCATCAGCTGGATGCTGCTGATCATACTACAACTCTTGGTTTGATTTTCAAAACATTTTTTCATAATTTTCATAATTTTTATTAATAATAAAATTTAATAACTTCTCTTTTATGTACTGTAGTGCCACCAAAATCACTGCAGCCATCAACTGGATGCTGCTGATCATACTACAACACTTGGTTTGATATTAAAAACATTTTTTCATAATTTTAAGATTTTTATTAATAATAAAATTTAATAACTTCTCTTTTATGTACTGTAGTGTCACCAACATCACTGCAGCCATCAACTGGCTGCTGCTGATCATACTACAACACTTGGATTTTATTAATAATAAAAGTTAATAACTTCTCTTTTATGCACTGTAGTGTCACCAAAATCACTGCAGCCATCAACTTGATGCTGCTGATCATACTACAACTCTTGGTTTGATTTTCAAAACATTTTTTCATAATTTTAAGAATTTTTATTAATAATAAAATTTAATAACTTCTCTTTTATGTACTGTAGTGCCACAAAAATCACTGCAGCCATCAACTGGATGCTGCTGATCATACTACAACACTTGGTTTGATATTAAAAACATTTTTTTCATAATTTTAAGAATTTTTATTAATAATAAAAGTTAATAACTTCTCTTTTATGCACTGTAGTGTCACCAAAATCACTGCAGCCATCAACTGGATGCTGCTGATCATACTACAACTCTTGGTTTGATTTTCAAAACATTTTTTCATAATTTTAAGAATTTTTATTAATAATAAAATTTAATAACTTCTCTTTTATGTACTGTAGTGCCACCAAAATCACTGCAGCCATCAACTGGATGCTGCTGATCATACTACAACACTTGGTTTGATATTAAAAACATTTTTTCATAATTTTAAGATTTTTTATTAATAATAAAAGTTAATAACTTCTCTTTTATGCACTGTAGTGTCACCAACATCACTGCAGCCATCAACTGGCTGCTGCTGATCATACTACAACACTTGGATTTTATTAATAATAAAAGTTAATAACTTCTCTTTTATGCACTGTAGTGTCACCAAAATCACTGCAGCCATCAACTGGATGCTGCTGATCATACTACAACTCTTGGTTTGATATTTTTTTAAAAAATCATAATTTTATGGATTTTTTTATTAATAATAAAATTTAATAACTTCTCTTTTATGTACTGTAGTGCCACCAAAATCACTGCAGCCATCAACTGGCTGCTGCTGATCATACTACAACACTTGGTTTGATATTAAAAACATTTTTTCATAATTTTAAGAATTTTTATTAATAATAAAAGTTAATAACTTCTCTTTTATGCACTGTAGTGTCACCAAAATCACTGCAGCCATCAGCTGGATGCTGCTGATCATACTACAACTCTTGGTTTGATTTTTAAAACATTTTTTCATAATTTTAAGAATTTTTATTAATAATAAAATTTAATAACTTCTCTTTTATGTACTGTAGTGCCACCAAAATCACTGCAGCCATCAACTGGATGCTGCTGATCATACTACAACACTTGGTTTGATATTAAAAACATTTTTTCATAATTTTAAGATTTTTTATTAATAATAAAAGTTAATAACTTCTCTTTTATGCACTGTAGTGTCACCAACATCACTGCAGCCATCAACTGGCTGCTGCTGATCATACTACAACACTTGGATTTTATTAATAATAAAAGTTAATAACTTCTCTTTTATGCACTGTAGTGTCACCAAAATCACTGCAGCCATCAACTTGATGCTGCTGATCATACTACAACTCTTGGTTTGATTTTCAAAACATTTTTTCATAATTTTCATAATTTTTATTAATAATAAAATTTAATAACTTCTCTTTTATGTACTGTAGTGCCACCAAAATCACTGCAGCCATCAACTGGATGCTGCTGATGATACTACAACACTTGGTTTGATATTAAAAACATTTTTTTCATAATTTTAAGAATTTTTATTAATAATAAAAGTTAATAACTTCTCTTTTATGCACTGTAGTGTCACCAAAATCACTGCAGCCATCAACTGGATGCTGCTGATCATACTACAACTCTTGGTTTGATTTTCAAAACATTTTTTCATAATTTTAAGAATTTTTATTAATAATAAAATTTAATAACTTCTCTTTTATGTACTGTAGTGCCACCAAAATCACTGCAGCCATCAACTGGATGCTGCTGATCATACTACAACACTTGGTTTGATATTAAAAACATTTTTTCATAATTTTAAGATTTTTTATTAATAATAAAAGTTAATAACTTCTCTTTTATGCACTGTAGTGTCACCAACATCACTGCAGCCATCAACTGGCTGCTGCTGATCATACTACAACACTTGGATTTTATTAATAATAAAAGTTAATAACTTCTCTTTTATGCACTGTAGTGTCACCAAAATCACTGCAGCCATCAACTGGATGCTGCTGATCATACTACAACTCTTGGTTTGATATTTTTTAAAAAAATCATAATTTTACGGATTTTTTTATTAATAATAAAATTTAATAACTTCTCTTTTATGTACTGTAGTGCCACCAAAATCACTGCAGCCATCAACTGGATGCTGCTGATCATACTACAACACTTGGTTTGATATTAAAAACATTTTTTCATAATTTTAAGAATTTTTATTAATAATAAAAGTTAATAACTTCTCTTTTATGCACTGTAGTGTCACCAACATCACTGCAGCCATCAACTGGATGCTGCTGATCATACTACAACTCTTGGTTTGATATTTTTTTAAAAAATCATAATTTTATGGATTTTTTATTAATAATAAAATTTAATAACTTCTCTTTTATGTACTGTAGTGCCACCAAAATCACTGCAGCCATCAACTGGATGCTGCTGATCATACTACAACTCTTGGTTTGATTTTCAAAACATTTTTTCATAATTTTAAGAATTTTTATTAATAATAAAATTTAATAACTTCTCTTTTATGTACTGTAGTGCCACCAAAATCACTGCAGCCATCAACTGGATGCTGCTGATCATACTACAACACTTGGTTTGATATTAAAAACATTTTTTCATAATTTTAAGAATTTTTATTAATAATAAAAGTTAATAACTTCTCTTTTATGCACTGTAGTGTCACCAACATCACTGCAGCCATCAACTGGATGCTGCTGATCATACTACAACTCTTGGTTTGGTATTTTTTTAAAAAATCATAATTTTATGGATTTTTTATTAATAATAAAATTTAATAACTTCTCTTTTATGTACTGTAGTGCCACCAAAATCACTGCAGCCATCAACTGGATGCTGCTGATCATACTACAACTCTTGGTTTGATTTTCAAAACATTTTTTCATAATTTTAAGAATTTTTATTAATAATAAAATTTAATAACTTCTCTTTTATGTACTGTAGTGCCACCAAAATCACTGCAGCCATCAACTGGATGCTGCTGATCATACTACAACACTTGGTTTGATATTAAAAACATTTTTTCATAATTTTAAGATTTTTTATTAATAATAAAAGTTAATAACTTCTCTTTTATGCACTGTAGTGTCACCAACATCACTGCAGCCATCAACTGGCTGCTGCTGATCATACTACAACACTTGGATTTTATTAATAATAAAAGTTAATAACTTCTCTTTTATGCACTGTAGTGTCACCAAAATCACTGCAGCCATCAACTTGATGCTGCTGATCATACTACAACTCTTGGTTGGATTTTCAAAACATTTTTTCATAATTTTAAGAATTTTTATTAATAATAAAATTTAATAACTTCTCTTTTATGTACTGTAGTGCCACAAAAATCACTGCAGCCATCAACTGGATGCTGCTGATCATACTACAACACTTGGTTTGATATTAAAAACATTTTTTTCATAATTTTAAGAATTTTTATTAATAATAAAAGTTAATAACTTCTCTTTTATGCACTGTAGTGTCACCAACATCACTGCAGCCATCAACTGGATGCTGCTGATCATACTACAACTCTTGGTTTGGTATTTTTTAAAAAAATCATAATTTTATGGATTTTTTATTAATAATAAAATTTAATAACTTCTCTTTTATGTACTGTAGTGCCACCAAAATCACTGCAGCCATCAACTGGATGCTGCTGATCATACTACAACTCTTGGTTTGATTTTCAAAACATTTTTTCATAATTTTAAGAATCTTTATTAATAATAAAATTTAATAACTTCTCTTTTATGCACTGTAGTGTCACCAAAATCACTGCAGCCATCAACTGGATGCTGCTGATCATACTACAACTCTTGGTTTGATTTTCAAAACATTTTTTCATAATTTTAAGAATTTTTATTAATAATAAAATTTAATAACTTCTCTTTTATGTACTGTAGTGCCACCAAAATCACTGCAGCCATCAACTGGATGCTGCTGATCATACTACAACACTTGGTTTGATATTAAAAACATTTTTTCATAATTTTAAGATTTTTTATTAATAATAAAAGTTTATAACTTCTCTTTTATGCACTGTAGTGTCACCAACATCACTGCAGCCATCAACTGGCTGCTGCTGATCATACTACAACACTTGGATTTTATTAATAATAAAAGTTAATAACTTCTCTTTTATGCACTGTAGTGTCACCAAAATCACTGCAGCCATCAACTGGATGCTGCTGATCATACTACAACTCTTGGTTTGATATTTTTTTAAAAAATCATAATTTTATGGATTTTTTTATTAATAATAAAATTTAATAACTTCTCTTTTATGTACTGTAGTGCCACCAAAATCACTGCAGCCATCAACTGGCTGCTGCTGATCATACTACAACACTTGGTTTGATATTAAAAACATTTTTTCATAATTTTAAGAATTTTTATTAATAATAAAAGTTAATAACTTCTCTTTTATGCACTGTAGTGTCACCAAAATCACTGCAGCCATCAGCTGGATGCTGCTGATCATACTACAACTCTTGGTTTGATTTTCAAAACATTTTTTCATAATTTTAAGAATTTTTATTAATAATAAAATTTAATAACTTCTCTTTTATGTACTGTAGTGCCACCAAAATCACTGCAGCCATCAACTGGATGCTGCTGATCATACTACAACACTTGGTTTGATATTAAAAACATTTTTTCATAATTTTAAGATTTTTTATTAATAATAAAAGTTAATAACTTCTCTTTTATGCACTGTAGTGTCACCAACATCACTGCAGCCATCAACTGGCTGCTGCTGATCATACTACAACACTTGGATTTTATTAATAATAAAAGTTAATAACTTCTCTTTTATGCACTGTAGTGTCACCAAAATCACTGCAGCCATCAACTTGATGCTGCTGATCATACTACAACTCTTGGTTTGATTTTCAAAACATTTTTTCATAATTTTAAGAATTTTTATTAATAATAAAATTTAATAACTTCTCTTTTATGCACTGTAGTGTCACCAAAATCACTGCAGCCATCAACTGGATGCTGCTGATCATACTACAACTCTTGGTTTGATATTTTTTTTAAAAATCATAATTTTATGGATTTTTTATTAATAATAAAATTTAATAACTTCTCTTTTATGTACTGTAGTGCCACCAAAATCACTGCAGCCATCAACTGGCTGCTGCTGATCATACTACAACACTTGGTTTGATATTAAAAACATTTTTTCATAATTTTAAGAATTTTTATTAATAATAAAAGTTAATAACTTCTCTTTTATGCACTGTAGTGTCACCAAAATCACTGCAGCCATCAACTGGATGCTGCTGATCATACTACAACACTTGGTTTGATATTAAAAACATTTTTTCATAATTTTAAGAATTTTTATTAATAATAAAAGTTAATAACTTCTCTTTTATGCACTGTAGTGTCACCAAAATCACTGCAGCCATCAACTGGCTGCTGCTGATCATACTACAACACTTGGTTTGATATTAAAAACATTTTTTTCATAATTTTAAGAATTTTTATTAATAATAAAATTTAATAACTTCTCTTTTATGTACTGTAGTGCCACCAAAATCACTGCAGCCATCAACTGGATGCTGCTGATCATACTACAACACTTGGTTTGATATTAAAAACATTTTTTTCATAATTTTAAGAATTTTTATTAATAATAAAAGTTAATAACTTCTCTTTTATGCACTGTAGTGTCACCAAAATCACTGCAGCCATCAACTGGATGCTGCTGATCATACTACAACTCTTGGTTTGATTTTCAAAACATTTTTTCATAATTTTAAGAATTTTTATTAATAATAAAATTTAATAACTTCTCTTTTATGTACTGTAGTGCCACCAAAATCACTGCAGCCATCAACTGGCTGCTGCTGATCATACTACAACACTTGGTTTGATATTAAAAACATTCTTTTCATAATTTTAAGAATTTTTATTAATAATAAAAGTTAATAACTTCTCTTTTATGCACTGTAGTGTCACCAAAATCACTGCAGCCATCAACTGGATGCTGCTGATCATACTACAACTCTTGGGTTGATTTTCAAAACATTTTTTCATAATTTTAAGAATTTTTATTAATAATAAAATTTAATAACTTCTCTTTTATGTACTGTAGTGTCACCAACATCACTGCAGCCATCAACTGGATGCTGCTGATCATACTACAACACTTGGATTTTATTAATAATAAAAGTTAATAACTTATCTTTTATGCACTGTAGTGTCACCAAAATCACTGCAGCCATCAACTGGATGCTGCTGATCATACTACAACTCTTGGTTTGATTTTCAAAACATTTTTTCATAATTTTAAGAATTTTTATTAATAATAAAATTTAATAACTTCTCTTTTATGTACTGTAGTGTCACCAAAATCACTGCAGCCATCAACTGGCTGCTGCTGATCATACTACAACACTTGGATTTTATTAATAATAAAAGTTAATAACTTCTCTTTTATGCACTGTAGTGTCACCAAAATCACTGCAGCCATCAACTGGATGCTGCTGATCATACTACAACTCTTGGTTTGATATTTTTTAAAAAAATCATAATTTTACGGATTTTTTTATTAATAATAAAATTTAATAACTTCTCTTTTATGTACTGTAGTGCCACCAAAATCACTGCAGCCATCAACTGGATGCTGCTGATCATACTACAACACTTGGTTTGATATTAAAAACATTTTTTCATAATTTTAAGAATTTTTATTAATAATAAAAGTTAATAACTTCTCTTTTATGCACTGTAGTGTCACCAACATCACTGCAGCCATCAACTGGATGCTGCTGATCATACTACAACTCTTGGTTTGGTATTTTTTTAAAAAATCATAATTTTATGGATTTTTTATTAATAATAAAATTTAATAACTTCTCTTTTATGTACTGTAGTGCCACCAAAATCACTGCAGCCATCAACTGGATGCTGCTGATCATACTACAACTCTTGGTTTGATTTTCAAAACATTTTTTCATAATTTTAAGAATTTTTATTAATAATAAAATTTAATAACTTCTCTTTTATGTACTGTACTGCCACCAAAATCACTGCAGCCATCAACTGGATGCTGCTGATCATACTACAACACTTGGTTTGATATTAAAAACATTTTTTCATAATTTTAAGATTTTTTATTAATAATAAAAGTTAATAACTTCTCTTTTATGCACTGTAGTGTCACCAACATCACTGCAGCCATCAACTGGCTGCTGCTGATCATACTACAACACTTGGATTTTATTAATAATAAAAGTTAATAACTTCTCTTTTATGCACTGTAGTGTCACCAAAATCACTGCAGCCATCAACTTGATGCTGCTGATCATACTACAACTCTTGGTTTGATTTTCAAAACATTTTTTCATAATTTTAAGAATTTTTATTAATAATAAAATTTAATAACTTCTCTTTTATGTACTGTAGTGCCACAAAAATCACTGCAGCCATCAACTGGATGCTGCTGATCATACTACAACACTTGGTTTGATATTAAAAACATTTTTTTCATAATTTTAAGAATTTTTATTAATAATAAAAGTTAATAACTTCTCTTTTATGCACTGTAGTGTCACCAACATCACTGCAGCCATCAACTGGATGCTGCTGATCATACTACAACTCTTGGTTTGGTATTTTTTAAAAAAATCATAATTTTATGGATTTTTTATTAATAATAAAATTTAATAACTTCTCTTTTATGTACTGTAGTGCCACCAAAATCACTGCAGCCATCAACTGGATGCTGCTGATCATACTACAACTCTTGGTTTGATTTTCAAAACATTTTTTCATAATTTTAAGAATTTTTATTAATAATAAAATTTAATAACTTCTCTTTTATGCACTGTAGTGTCACCAAAATCACTGCAGCCATCAACTGGATGCTGCTGATCATACTACAACTCTTGGTTTGATTTTCAAAACATTTTTTCATAATTTTAAGAATTTTTATTAATAATAAAATTTAATAACTTCTCTTTTATGTACTGTAGTGCCACCAAAATCACTGCAGCCATCAACTGGATGCTGCTGATCATACTACAACACTTGGTTTGATATTAAAAACATTTTTTCATAATTTTAAGATTTTTTATTAATAATAAAAGTTAATAACTTCTCTTTTATGCACTGTAGTGTCACCAACATCACTGCAGCCATCAACTGGCTGCTGCTGATCATACTACAACACTTGGATTTTATTAATAATAAAAGTTAATAACTTCTCTTTTATGCACTGTAGTGTCACCAAAATCACTGCAGCCATCAACTGGATGCTGCTGATCATACTACAACTCTTGGTTTGATATTTTTTTTAAAAATCATAATTTTATGGATTTTCTTATTAATAATAAAATTTAATAACTTCTCTTTTATGTACTGTAGTGCCACCAAAATCACTGCAGCCATCAACTGGCTGCTGCTGATCATACTACAACACTTGGTTTGATATTAAAAACATTTTTTCATAATTTTAAGAATTTTTATTAATAATAAAAGTTAATAACTTCTCTTTTATGCACTGTAGTGTCACCAAAATCACTGCAGCCATCAGCTGGATGCTGCTGATCATACTACAACTCTTGGTTTGATTTTCAAAACATTTTTTCATAATTTTAAGAATTTTTATTAATAATAAAATTTAATAACTTCTCTTTTATGTACTGTAGTGCCACCAAAATCACTGCAGCCATCAACTGGATGCTGCTGATCATACTACAACACTTGGTTTGATATTAAAAACATTTTTTCATAATTTTAAGATTTTTTATTAATAATAAAAGTTAATAACTTCTCTTTTATGCACTGTAGTGTCACCAACATCACTGCAGCCATCAACTGGCTGCTGCTGATCATACTACAACACTTGGATTTTATTAATAATAAAAGTTAATAACTTCTCTTTTATGCACTGTAGTGTCACCAAAATCACTGCAGCCATCAACTTGATGCTGCTGATCATACTACAACTCTTGGTTTGATTTTCAAAACATTTTTTCATAATTTTAAGAATTTTTATTAATAATAAAATTTAATAACTTCTCTTTTATGCACTGTAGTGTCACCAAAATCACTGCAGCCATCAACTGGATGCTGCTGATCATACTACAACTCTTGGTTTGATATTTTTTTAAAAATCATAATTTTATGGATTTTTTATTAATAATAAAATTTAATAACTTCTCTTTTATGTACTGTAGTGCCACCAAAATCACTGCAGCCATCAACTGGCTGCTGCTGATCATACTACAACACTTGGTTTGATATTAAAAACATTTTTTCATAATTTTAAGAATTTTTATTAATAATAAAAGTTAATAACTTCTCTTTTATGCACTGTAGTGTCACCAAAATCACTGCAGCCATCAACTGGATGCTGCTGATCATACTACAACACTTGGTTTGATATTAAAAACATTTTTTCATAATTTTAAGAATTTTTATTAATAATGAAAGTTAATAACTTCTCTTTTATGCACTGTAGTGTCACCAAAATCACTGCAGCCATCAACTGGCTGCTGCTGATCATACTACAACACTTGGTTTGATATTAAAAACATTTTTTTCATAATTTTAAGAATTTTTATTAATAATAAAATTTAATAACTTCTCTTTTATGTACTGTAGTGCCACCAAAATCACTGCAGCCATCAACTGGATGCTGCTGATCATACTACAACACTTGGTTTGATATTAAAAACATTTTTTTCATAATTTTAAGAATTTTTATTAATAATAAAAGTTAATAACTTCTCTTTTATGCACTGTAGTGTCACCAAAATCACTGCAGCCATCAACTGGATGCTGCTGATCATACTACAACTCTTGGTTTGATTTTCAAAACATTTTTTCATAATTTTAAGAATTTTTATTAATAATAAAATTTAATAACTTCTCTTTTATGTACTGTAGTGCCACCAAAATCACTGCAGCCATCAACTGGCTGCTGCTGATCATACTACAACACTTGGTTTGATATTAAAAACATTTTTTTCATAATTTTAAGAATTTTTTATTAATAATAAAAGTTAATAACTTCTCTTTTATGCACTGTAGTGTCACCAAAATCACTGCAGCCATCAACTGGATGCTGCTGATCATACTACAACTCTTGGTTTGATTTTCAAAACATTTTTTCATAATTTTAAGAATTTTTATTAATAATAAAATTTAATAACTTCTCTTTTATGTACTGTAGTGTCACCAACATCACTGCAGCCATCAACTGGCTGCTGCTGATCATACTACAACACTTGGATTTTATTAATAATAAAAGTTAATAACTTATCTTTTATGCACTGTAGTGTCACCAAAATCACTGCAGCCATCAACTTGATGCTGCTGATCATACTACAACTCTTGGTTTGATTTTCAAAACATTTTTTCATAATTTTAAGAATTTTTATTAATAATAAAATTTAATATCTTCTCTTTTATGTACTGTAGTGCCACAAAAATCACTGCAGCCATCAACTGGATGCTGCTGATCATACTACAACACTTGGTTTGATATTAAAAACATTTTTTTCATAATTTTAAAAATTTTTATTAATAATAAAAGTTAATAACTTCTCTTTTATGCACTGTAGTGTCACCAAAATCACTGCAGCCATCAACTGGATGCTGCTGATCATACTACAACTCTTGGTTTGATTTTCAAAACATTTTTTCATAATTTTAAGATTTTTTATTAATAATAAAAGTTAATAACTTCTCTTTTATGCACTGTAGTGTCACCAAAATCACTGCAGCCATCAACTGGCTGCTGCTGATCATACTACAACACTTGGATTTTATTAATAATAAAAGTTAATAACTTCTCTTTTATGCACTGTAGTGTCACCAAAATCACTGCAGCCATCAACTGGATGCTGCTGATCATACTACAACTCTTGGTTTGATATTTTTTTTAAAAATCATAATTTTATGGATTTTTTATTAATAATAAAATGTAATAACTTCTCTTTTATGTACTGTAGTGCCACCAAAATCACTGCAGCCATCAACTGGATGCTGCTGATCATACTACAACACTTGGTTTGATATTAAAAACATTTTTTCATAATTTTAAGAATTTTTATTAATAATAAAAGTTAATAACTTCTCTTTTATGCATTGTAGTGTTACCAAAATCACTGCAGCCATCAACTGGATGCTGCTGATCATACTACAACTCTTGGTTTGATATTAAAAACATTTTTTCATAATTTTAAGATTTTTTATTAATAATAAAAGTTAATAACTTCTCTTTTATGCACTGTAGTGTCACCAAAATCACTGCAGCCATCAACTGGCTGCTGCTGATCATACTACAACTCTTGGTTTGATATTAAAAACATTTTTTCATAATTTTAAGAATTTTTATTAATAATAAAAGTTAATAACTTCTCTTTTATGCACTGTAGTGTCACCAAAATCACTGCAGCCATCAACTGGATGCTGCTGATCATACTACAACACTTGGTTTGATATTAAAAACATTTTTTTCATAATTTTAAGAATTTTTATTAATAATAAAAGTTAATAACTTCTCTTTTATGCACTGTAGTGTCACCAAAATCACTGCAGCCATCAACTGGATGCTGCTGATCATACTACAACTCTTGGTTTGATTTTCAAAACATTTTTTCATAATTTTAAGAATTTTTATTAATAATAAAATTTAATAACTTCTCTTTTATGTACTGTAGTGCCACCAAAATCACTGCAGCCATCAACTGGATGCTGCTGATCATACTACAACACTTGGTTTGATATTAAAAACATTTTTACATAATTTTAAGATTTTTTATTAATAATAAAAGTTAATAACTTCTCTTTTATGCACTGTAGTGTCACCAACATCACTGCAGCCATCAACTGGCTGCTGCTGATCATACTACAACACTTGGATTTTATTAATAATAAAAGTTAATAACTTCTCTTTTATGCACTGTAGTGTCACCAAAATCACTGCAGCCATCAACTTGATGCTGCTGATCATACTACAACTCTTGGTTTGATTTTCAAAACATTTTTTCATAATTTTAAGAATTTTTATTAATAATAAAATTTAATAACTTCTCTTTTATGCACTGTAGTGTCACCAAAATCACTGCAGCCATCAACTGGATGCTGCTGATCATACTACAACTCTTGGTTTGATATTTTTTTAAAAATCATAATTTTATGGATTTTTTATTAATAATAAAATTTAATAACTTCTCTTTTATGTACTGTAGTGCCACCAAAATCACTGCAGCCATCAACTGGCTGCTGCTGATCATACTACAACACTTGGTTTGATATTAAAAACATTTTTTCATAATTTTAAGAATTTTTATTAATAATAAAAGTTAATAACTTCTCTTTTATGCACTGTAGTGTCACCAAAATCACTGCAGCCATCAACTGGATGCTGCTGATCATACTACAACTCTTGGTTTGATTTTCAAAACATTTTTTCATAATTTTAAGAATTTTTATTAATAATAAAATTTAATAACTTCTCTTTTATGTACTGTAGTGCCACCAAAATCACTGCAGCCATCAACTGGCTGCTGCTGATCATACTACAACACTTGGTTTGATATTAAAAACATTTTTTTCATAATTTTAAGAATTTTTTATTAATAATAAAAGTTAATAACTTCTCTTTTATGCACTGTAGTGTCACCAAAATCACTGCAGCCATCAACTGGATGCTGCTGATCATACTACAACTCTTGGTTTGATTTTCAAAACATTTTTTCATAATTTTAAGAATTTTTATTAATAATAAAATTTAATAACTTCTCTTTTATGTACTGTAGTGTCACCAACATCACTGCAGCCATCAACTGGCTGCTGCTGATCATACTACAACACTTGGATTTTATTAATAATAAAACTTAATAACATATCTTTTATGCACTGTAGTGTCACCAAAATCACTGCAGCCATCAACTTGATGCTGCTGATCATACTACAACTCTTGGTTTGATTTTCAAAACATTTTTTCATAATTTTAAGAATTTTTATTAATAATAAAATTTAATAACTTCTCTTTTATGTACTGTAGTGCCACAAAAATCACTGCAGCCATCAACTGGATGCTGCTGATCATACTACAACACTTGGTTTGATATTAAAAACATTTTTTTCATAATTTTAAAAATTTTTATTAATAATAAAAGTTAATAACTTCTCTTTTATGCACTGTAGTGTCACCAAAATCACTGCAGCCATCAACTGGATGCTGCTGATCATACTACAACTCTTGGTTTGATTTTCAAAACATTTTTTCATAATTTTAAGATTTTTTATTAATAATAAAAGTTAATAACTTCTCTTTTATGCACTGTAGTGTCACCAAAATCACTGCAGCCATCAACTGGCTGCTGCTGATCATACTACAACACTTGGATTTTATTAATAATAAAAGTTAATAACTTCTCTTTTATGCACTGTAGTGTCACCAAAATCACTGCAGCCATCAACTGGATGCTGCTGATCATACTACAACTCTTCGTTTGATTTTCAAAACATTTTTTCATAATTTTAAGAATTTTTATTAATAATAAAATTTAATAACTTCTCTTTTATGTACTGTAGTGCCACCAAAATCACTGCAGCCATCAACTGGCTGCTGCTGATCATACTACAACACTTGGTTTGATATTAAAAACATTTTTTCATAATTTTAAGAATTTTTTTTAATAATAAAAGTTAATAACTTCTCTTTTATGCACTGTAGTGTCACCAAAATCACTGCAGCCATCAGCTGGATGCTGCTGATCATACTACAACTCTTGGTTTGATTTTCAAAACATTTTTTCATAATTTTAAGAATTTTTATTAATAATAAAATTTAATAACTTCTCTTTTATGTACTGTAGTGCCACCAAAATCACTGCAGCCATCAACTGGATGCTGCTGATCATACTACAACACTTGGTTTGATATTAAAAACATTTTTTCATAATTTTAAGATTTTTTATTAATAATAAAAGTTAATAACTTCTCTTTTATGCACTGTAGTGTCACCAACATCACTGCAGCCATCAACTGGCTGCTGCTGATCATACTACAACACTTGGATTTTATTAATAATAAAAGTTAATAACTTCTCTTTTATGCACTGTAGTGTCACCAAAATCACTGCAGCCATCAACTTGATGCTGCTGATCATACTACAACTCTTGGTTTGATTTTCAAAACATTTTTTCATAATTTTAAGAATTTTTATTAATAATAAAATTTAATAACTTCTCTTTTATGCACTGTAGTGTCACCAAAATCACTGCAGCCATCAACTGGATGCTGCTGATCATACTACAACTCTTGGTTTGATATTTTTTTTAAAAATTATAATTTTATGGATTTTTTATTAATAATAAAATTTAATAACTTCTCTTTTATGTACTGTAGTGCCACCAAAATCACTGCAGCCATCAACTGGCTGCTGCTGATCATACTACAACACTTGGTTTGATATTAAAAACATTTTTTCATAATTTTAAGAATTTTTATTAATAATAAAAGTTAATAACTTCTCTTTTATGCACTGTAGTGTCACCAAAATCACTGCAGCCATCAACTGGATGCTGCTGATCATACTACAACACTTGGTTTGATATTAAAAACATTTTTTCATAATTTTAAGATTTTTTATTAATAATAAAAGTTAATAACTTCTCTTTTATGCACTGTAGTGTCACCAACATCACTGCAGCCATCAACTGGCTGCTGCTGATCATACTACAACACTTGGATTTTATTAATAATAAAAGTTAATAACTTCTCTTTTATGCACTGTAGTGTCACCAAAATCACTGCAGCCATCAACTGGATGCTGCTGATCATACTACAACTCTTGGTTTGATATTTTTTTTAAAAATCATAATTTTATGGATTTTTTATTAATAATAAAATTTAATAACTTCTCTTTTATGTACTGTAGTGCCACCAAAATCACTGCAGCCATCAACTGGCTGCTGCTGATCATACTACAACACTTGGTTTGATATTAAAAACATTTTTTCATAATTTTAAGAATTTTTATTAATAATAAAAGTTAATAACTTCTCTTTTATGCACTGTAGTGTCACCAAAATCACTGCAGCCATCAACTGGATGCTGCTGATCATACTACAACTCTTGGTTTGATATTTTTTTTAAAAATCATAATTTTATGGATTTTTTATTAATAATAAAATTTAATAACTTCTCTTTTATGTACTGTAGTGCCACCAAAATCACTGCAGCCATCAACTGGCTGCTGCTGATCATACTACAACACTTGGTTTGATATTAAAAACATTTTTTCATAATTTTAAGAATTTTTATTAATAATAAAAGTTAATAACTTCTCTTTTATGCACTGTAGTGTCACCAAAATCACTGCAGCCATCAACTGGCTGCTGCTGATCATACTACAACACTTGGTTTGATATTAAAAACATTTTTTCATAATTTTAAGAATTTTTATTAATAATAAAAGTTAATAACTTCTCTTTTATGCACTGTAGTGTCACCAAAATCACTGCAGCCATCAGCTGGATGCTGCTGATCATACTACAACTCTTGGTTTGATATTTTTTTTAAAAATCATAATTTTATGGATTTTTTATTAATAATAAAATTTAATAACTTCTCTTTTATGTACTGTAGTGCCACCAAAATCACTGCAGCCATCAACTGGATGCTGCTGATCATACTACAACTCTTGATTTGATATTTTTTTAAAAAATCATAATTTTATGGATTTTTTATTAATAATAAAATTTAATAACTTCTCTTTTATGTACTGTAGTGCCACCAAAATCACTGCAGCCATCAACTAGCTGCTGCTGATCATACTACAACTCTTGGTTTGATATTAAAAACATTTTTCATAATTTTAAGAATTTTTATTAATAATAAAAGTTAATAACTTCTCTTTTATGCACTGTAGTGTCACCAAAATCACTGCAGCCATCAACTGGATGCTGCTGATCATACTACAACACTTGGTTTGATATTAAAAACATTTTTTTCATAATTTTAAGAATTTTTATTAATAATAAAAGTTAATAACTTCTCTTTTATGCACTGTAGTGTCACCAAAATCACTGCAGCCATCAACTGGCTGCTGCTGATCATACTACAACACTTGGTTTGATATTAAAAACATTTTTTTCATAATTTTAAGAATTTTTATTAATAATAAAAGTTAATAACTTCTCTTTTATGCACTGTAGTGTCACCAAAATCACTGCAGCCATCAACTGGATGCTGATGATCATACTACAACTCTTGGTTTGATATTTTTTTAAAAAATCATAATTTTATGGATTTTTTATTAATAATAAAATTTAATAACTTCTCTTTTATGTAATGTAGTGCCACCAAAATCACTGCAGCCATCAACTGGATGCTGCTGATCATACTACAACACTTGGTTTGATATTAAAAACATTTTTTCATAATTTTAAGAATTTTTATTAATAATAAAATTTAATAACTTATCTTTTATGCACTGTAGTGTCACCAAAATCACTGCAGCCATCAACTGGATGCTGCTGATCATACTACAACTCTTGGATTGATACTTTTTTAAAAAATCATAATTTTATGGATTTTTTATTAATAATAAAATTTAGTAACTTCTCTTTTATGTACTGTAGTGCCACCAAAATCACTGCAGCCATCAACTGGATGCTGCTGATCATACTACAACTCTTGGTTTGATATTTTTTAAAAAAATCATAATTTTATGGATTTTTTATTAATAATAAAATTTAATAACTTCTCTTTTATGTACTGTAGTGTCACCAAAATCACTGCAGCCATCAACTGGATGCTGCTGATCATACTACAACACTTGGTTTGATATTAAAAACATTTTTTCATAATTTTAAGATTTTTTATTAATAATAAAAGTTAATAACTTCTCTTTTATGCACTGTAGTGTCACCAACATCACTGCAGCCATCAACTGGCTGCTGCTGATCATACTACAACACTTGGATTTTATTAATAATAAAAGTTAATAACTTCTCTTTTATGCACTGTAGTGTCACCAAAATCACTGCAGCCATCAACTGGCTGCTGCTGATCATACTACAACACTTGGTTTGATATTAAAAACATTTTTTTCATAATTTTAAGAATTTTTATTAATAATAAAAGTTAATAACTTCTCTTTTATGCACTGTAGTGTCACCAAAATCACTGCAGCCATCAACTGGATGCTGCTGATCATACTACAACTCTTGGTTTGATATTTTTTTTTAAAATCATAATTTTATGGATTTTTTATTAATAATAAAATTTAATAACTTCTCTTTTATGTACTGTAGTGCCACCAAAATCACTGCAGCCATCAACTGGCTGCTGCTGATCATACTACAACACTTGGTTTGATATTAAAAACATTTTTTCATAATTTTAAGAATTTTTATTAATAATAAAAGTTAATAACTTCTCTTTTATGCACTGTAGTGTCACCAAAATCACTGCAGCCATCAACTGGCTGCTCCTGATCATACTACAACACTTGGTTTGATATTAAAAACATTTTTTCATAATTTTAAGAATTTTTATTAATAATAAAATTTAATAACTTCTCTTTTATGCACTGTAGTGTCACCAAAATCACTGCAGCCATCAACTGGATGCTGCTGATCATACTACAACTCTTGGTTTGATACTTTTTTAAAAAATCATAATTTTATGGATTTTTTATTAATAATAAAATTTAATAACTTCTCTTTTATGTACTGTAGTGCCACCAAAATCACTGCAGCCATCAACTGGATGCTGCTGATCATACTACAACTCTTGGTTTGATATTTTTTTTAAAAAATCATAATTTTATGGATTTTTTATTAATAATAAAATTTAATAACTTCTCTTTTATGTACTGTAGTGCCACCAAAATCACTGCAGCCATCAACTAGCTGCTGCTGATCATACTACAACTCTTGGTTTGATATTAAAAACATTTTTTCATAATTTTAAGAATTTTTATTAATAATAAAAGTTAATAACTTCTCTTTTATGCACTGTAGTGTCACCAAAATCACTGCAGCCATCAACTGGATGCTGCTGATCATACTACAACTCTTGGTTTGATATTTTTTTTAAAAACATAATTTTATGGATTTTTTATTAATAATAAAATTTAATAACTTCTCTTTTATGTACTGTAGTGCCACCAAAATCACTGCAGCCATCAACTGGCTGCTGCTGATCATACTACAACACTTGGTTTGATATTAAAAACATTTTTTCATAATTTTAAGAATTTTTATTAATAATAAAAGTTAATAACTTCTCTTTTATGCACTGTAGTGTCACCAAAATCACTGCAGCCATCAACTGGATGCTGCTGATCATACTACAACACTCTTTTCTTTTACTTTTGCACACTCACTTTTCATCTTTTACTTATGATTTACTTTACATTAGCGATAAAAGAAAAGGACTTCCGTACGTATCTCACGTTCCCACCTGAGCGATGAGCAGGTTCCTCCCCATCTCACTGAGTTGAAAAGTGGCTTTCTTACAGGTGAGCAGTGTGATTCGTGACTTCTTCAGCAACATCCCGCTGAATAAGCCTTCTTTACCACCTGACCGACAAAGGAGAACCTCAGTATGAAAACCCATGGAACATAAAGAGGTTCTTGGTTGAAACCCCTGTGTGGGTTCTAGATAAAGCCTTGGAATATAAATAGACTCTCTGTAGAACCTTCTTGGTGGTTTCTTGTGAGCATCTTCAGAAGGTGGAAAGGTTCTGGAAAGAAACCCCACGGAGGGTTATGGGTGGAACCACTACATCATAAAAGGATGCTCAGTAGAACCCCCAAGGTGGGTTCTAGATAAAAGCATTGCATTGCTGAAGAGTCCTCTATAGAACCTCCCATATGGGGCTGGTGTGGAACCTTCCATAGATGGTTCTAGGTATAACCCTTTATGTTGGGTTCTGGATATAATTCTCAGAAATAGTTCCAAGTGGAACCTTTAAAATAGGTTCTACCTGGAACCAAAAATGAAAAAAGAACCCTTGATGGTTCTAGTTAGCATCTTTATTTCTTCGAGTGCACAGAAGAATGAAACATGCATTTTGAGTGATAGTCTGCTGATGAAGTGACCACCAGAGGGCGCATGAACTCTGGACTCAACAGCATAAGCACCACCCAGGAACCCAAAAATGTTCAAGCTGGCCCCGTTTCTCCACCACGTTCCTGCATGTACCTTCAATTAACTTGTAGGTGGCCTCCAGACGACTCTTCATAGAACAGAGGTACGGTTGGATGAGCTCCTGAAGAAGAACCACGTCTGGAGAGTGTCTACGTGGAGACAAATGGAAGACGGGTATTAAAGTCTTAAACTGTTTTAGATAAGATTTTGAAGTTTTAAAAAATGATTGGATTGTAAAGTTTTCGTTTCTCTGAGGTGGTAAAAGTCGACACGTTGTTTACCCTTTTTTACTTTTCTTCTTTTTTGTCTTATTACGTCTTTAACTTTATCTTGTTGTCTCCTTTTCATCATGTTGCATCATTTTTTTTCATCTTGTCATGTAGTTTCTCATTTATTGAGTTTCTCTTTTTTGTTTTGGTAAGTCTTTTTCATCTTATATGCATTTTTTGGATTATGTTGCTTTTCATCTTGTTACTGGTTCCACTCTTCTTCTTTTGTTTTAAGAGTCAAAACATGGAGAAATGAAACTGAAACTAAAACACTCTTACTGCTGAGAAATGAAACTTAAACTATCTGCAGGGAACGGAATATTTTCACAGACACACAGCTCAGCATGACAACAGAGTTGATACTTACGAGATTATAAAAGAGCAGAGGGCTCTAGTTCTCTGTGGACGTTTCTCTCCATCAGTTCCGTCCACGTTCCAGCAGATCACTGACAGCTTATTGCTGTCTTCCTTTGTGAGAGCAGCTCTGTCCTTTGTCTCTTTGGTGCTGCTTTAACAGAACATTAAATAACATTTATTGCTGTGTTGGCCGTGCATGAACAGCACAATCAGCAGGTTAGAATGCAAAAACAAATGTTGTGCATCACCTGCTCCCTCCAGTCTTTTTCTCCTTCTTCTTCTTCTTGGTTGTGGAGCTGGTGGTCTTTTGTCCCTGTGACTCGTTGACAGCACAGACTTGCTCCATGTCTGTTTCAGATTTTCTGAAAAGTGAGTAGCAGCCAAGATATTACTCAGTTTAAGAATGCAGTCTGGGCAGGTACAACAGAGTCATATGAAGGTTTGGAGCTGATGTTTCTGTTGGACATGCAGCCACATCACATGACTGAGTGGACTGAGGGTTATCTGCTCTGTTACAGTCTTCTTATCTTTACTGCTGCACCAACTCAAACATTACGAATAATCTCACTTACTATGTTTTCAATTTCAGTTTATTTATTTATTTATTTATTGTATTGATTTTATTTTATTTTATTTAAATTTTACTTTCAGTTGTGGAAGAATTATTCAGATCTTTTACTTAAAGAAAGAAAGTAGCAAAACAGCGTACAAGTACTCTATTATGAGTCAAAATCCTGCATTCAAAATCTTTAATAAATCAAAAACAAGTACATTAATTTATCCTTCATAAGCCCTGCCCCCTTTTTGCTCTATGCTCCAATAACAGTTCTAACCAGCTAATGCACATCAATCATAGCTAGAATTTAACTAATAACTAATTGAATCAATCATTAGCAAGCTAGTCATATCTGATAGCTAATGTTTGCAAAACCGTAGCTAACTATAGCTAATCTACATCAATTATCAGTTGGTTAATTTGGTTAATTATATCTGACAGCTGATATTTGCAAAACGCTAACTATAGCTATTTTTAATATTGTTTTTGACGCATTTAATAACATATTACTTTATTTAACAAGATATATTTGTATTTCTAATTTTGATCGTTTCAATTTCAGTGTCATACATACGTAAAAACACGTTATTGTTGTTATATATATATATTATATATTATTGTTATATATGTTATGTATAGTAGTAGTAGTAGTAGTAGTAGTAGTAGTAGTAATACCAGTATTATTATTAGTAGTAATAGAAGATGGTAGTAGTATGAGCGGAACCTTAAATATGCTGTTGTTTCACGTCGGTGTTGGAATCCTTAACTGTCAACAGGAACTAGCGGAGGGGCATCATATCTTGTTGCAAACGTTGGTAGTGTTAAAGTCCTAATTCTCTTGTTTTTGATTTTTAATTGTGTTGTAAGTTGTTGTGGTAGAACAGTGACTGAGTCATATTTAATTATCAAAGTTAAAGGCTGGAAAACAAACAGCTGGCTGACTTCCGTCTTTGTCTTCTTTTGCTTTGAATTAGCTAACAGGCAACCTCTAACGGATAGCCGGCATTTTTACAATAAATATCTGTTACTGTTTTAGCGAGATTGTCGCCGAATTGAAGAATAGCTCCTATAAATGCAGACACAGTTTAAAATCTTGAGCTATCACATACAATGTGTGTTTATAAGAAAGCTAATTTTAAAATTCGATCATTTGTAAATCGAGTTTGGTGTGGATCTGTCCTTACCAACTTTAATCTTAAAAATGGCTTTAATGGCTTTAAAAAGTGGGTAGTTTTCTAATACATATTGGTTAAGTAGTCGCCGAATTAAAGTTATCGATTCTACCGGTCTAGAGAAGTTTAAAGAAATCGACAACTCAGAGTACTTAGCTATCCCAACTGAATGTCGAGAAGAAATTGAACTTTAAATTCAGAGATTTTTGAATGGGGTTTGGTATGATTTTCAGTGGTACTTGAATTTAAATTAAAAACCCTATTCAAAAATCTGTAGATATGTTAACCATCACCTGCACCTATGTCGGTCTTTTTCCATTTGTTTTCACTGTATGTCTCCGCCCACCACAGCGCAGCAATACAATAATTGTTGCATATCATCCTCAGAGAAAACACAATAAGGTTAATGTAACTTATTACACTAGGTGGCAGAATTAAAGGCCACATTCTAAAGATGTAAAGGGCTTTAAGATAATACGACATTTGTGAAGATGGTGTCCGAAGAAGCAAGGGAACTTTAAATTCAGATATTTCTGAATGGGGTTTGGTGTGACGTCCTTGCTGACAGGCGAGAACGGAGCGTGTTAAGGACTGCATCCTCTCCTGATGCCCTCTAACCGCTGGCATCCGTGTCCCGCTCTGTATGGCTCTACATTGAAGTCATAAAGTTACTGATTTGGTATTTTTGCGATTTCCAAATTGGCATGAGTCAACCTCTGTGTTTCAAATGTCGGCTGACGAGAAATACCTCGTTTTATTCCCCGAAAACAGGCTCATTACGGATCGGCAGAGAGGAGCCCGGTAGCCCGCAGGAGCAGCAGCTGCGGTCTCCCTCCTGCAAGCCGGTGATTATGCGGCCTGGACGGCGTCTGTAGCGCGGCTTTAACACATCTCAGGCCGGGCTGTGGGGGCGCATTCCTCCGAGGTGAGTGATAAAGAAAACACGTTTGATAAAAACTAAATTACACCGTGTTTTTGGGCGTGGGCGTTCATTGGTACCCAATTCCAGGAACAATCTCAAAACGCGCAGGAGCTTCTGTTTCAGTTTGTTTCTTTCTTTTGGTTGGTTTGGTTTAATTTACTCATTTCAAACATAATGAAAATAAAACACATATGTAGGAAAAACTAAATAACAATAAATATTCAATAATCATCATTAATTTATTATCTATATCACACATCAATTAAGATATAGTTAAAGAGCATTAATTCCTCTCTGTAATTTTATTCTTTTTCTGAAAATGGATCAATATCAAGAGTCTAATTTTGAACTTGAATTTGAACTTTATTGTGTTTTTGACCTCTGGATTTTCTGCTTTCTTTAGTACGAATCCTATGTAGGACCAAAGCTATCAAAATTTAAAAATAAATAAATAAATAAATCACTCAATAATTAATTAAATGCATTTATTGGCATATTAATTTAATGATTTAATTCTTTGTTCCTCCATAGAATTCAGTGTTAAACAAAATGGAATAGCCAAATTATTAAATGATAAAAAACAGTATTTCTGTACAGTTTTTTTCCTTGATATTATAGTATTATGACCGGATAAGTCTAAATACTACAACACCCATGAGGCTCTGTTGCTGTTGCTGTGCTAAAGAAGCTAATCAGAGGTGTAAGTCAGAGCTGTAGTCGATTCAGAACACTTTGCTGATTCAAACCGAGTTTTTTGTCAGGTTTCTAAAATGTGTGATTTGGAGCTCTGTGATCGGAGGTTCCTTACTGAAATGCACCTTGGGAGTTGTAGTTTTTATGTCCACAGTTTACCTTTGAGTGTTTAATGAAAGAACCAGATGTTTTCTAACACAGTTGTTCATCTGGAGTTTCATGTCCTGACCTTGTCCAACTTAAACTTTTCCTTTCTGTAGTTTAGTTTGGTGCCTTGTTTGTAGTCCATGATGGAGTCCCGTGGAGCTCCTCCTGATGTCCTCCTGCAGCGTCCGTGGCTCCCTGTGAACATCAGCGGCTGCCGGCTCCAAGCCAAGAGCTGGTTCGGGGAGACGGCGTACCACATCCTGCTGGCAGACATGAACTGTGTGTGGGAGGAGAAGATGGAGTCAGCAGCCATTGAGAAGAGAGCACAGGTAAATCATTCATCAACTGATTAAAGGGATAGTCCAGATTGTTTAAAGTGTGGTTGTATAATGTACTTATTTAGAATATTTTCACCTCTTTACCTTGCTGTCAGAAAGACATTTCTGGCAGGAAACCACAGTTACACAAGCCAAATATTACTCTGTTTAAAGCAACCAAACTCCATTGATAAAATAAGTAATTTTACCTCGCAGAACGCAGGATTTGCTGTTCTAAGGCTGCCTTGACTTGTTAGTGTGTTTGTGTTATTGTATGACCTCTGTGAATATGTGCTAACTGACTAAAGTCACACAATAACACAAACAAACTAAATAGAGGAAGCACTGGACCAGAAACCTCTGTGTTTTGCAGTCCTTCGCATAAAAAAGTCTGTCTGACAGCAAGGTAAAGTGGTGAAACTGTTCTAAATGTAACATACACTTAAACTGCATTTCTTTTTATTCATAACCACACTTCAAAAAGCATGAACTGTTCCTTTAAGTAAAACCATAATTACTTGCTGTCTTTTCCTGTTTTCTTCCTCCCAGGAGCTGAACAGACGTCTGCGAGCCCCCGTCAAAGCGTTCTTCTCCCACCTGTGCGAGGTGGTTCAACCCTTTTTGACAGGAAGTGACAGGCAGCCCAGTGGCGATGGCGAGGCCCATATCTCCCTGACGCGACAGGACGACGGCAGCATCGACATGAAGCTGAAGAGTGAGCTGGCTGGGCTTCCCTTCTACTGGGAGTTCCACTGCACCCCCGCTCCTGTCACAGTGGTACGGTCCACATGTAACATTTAGACTTTCTAATTTATTCATTGAGTCATTCATTTATTTTTTTATTTATCCTTAATTTTGACGGTTTCGCTCCTCTATAGTATTCAGTATTAAAGTTCAAAATCCTCTGCAGCATCACAAGAAAGAAAAAATTACTGTAACTGTAACTAATTTAAACATTTGTGTGTGTGTGTGTTCGTGTGTTTTCAGGTGTGTGTTCAGCTGGTGCGCCCCCTGCTGGTCATGAGCCACCTGCTGCAGCGGCAGGTGGAGCAGCTCGGAGGTCTGCTGCAGAGGAAGGACGCAGAGATTCAGGACTACAGAGAGAACGGAGCCACGCTCAGCAGAGGTACACACACAAACACACATACACACACACACACACACAAACACACATACACACACACACACACACACACACACACACACACACACACACACATTGTGTCCATGTCTGTATTTTTGAAGTCAGGAGGACATTTGCAGAAGAGTTTTTTAAAGGCCTCAAGAGGTCAAAGTAATTTTGTTTAATTAAAATAAATAAATAAAAAAATTGTGCTGCAGAGATACACATCATACACTACAGCCGTAAAGGGACAGTTCACCCAAAAATGAAAATTCAGCCATGTGTCACAGTCTTGTGGGCATTCGCATGAACATACATTGCTAAGATAGAGCATAGCTAAGACAAGGCTAAAGTCTGGTTGGTGCAGCCAGTGTGAGGTCCACTGTAAAGACTAGTATCAACTCACACTGACTGAGCAATCAGGACCAGACTGAGTAAAGAACAGCTAATCCTGAACCACGCGCTCAGAGTGAAGGTTTAACTGTCATAATGTTCATAATTTAAATGTGTGTGTTTGAACTCAGAGCGGCTGCAGACGGATGTTTTTGAGGAGAAAACTCAGAGAGAGGACTTCCTGTCAAAGGTGAGAGCCCCACCCCCCCACACACACACACACACACACACAGAGCGGCCCCTGCAGCCTGTGTTTACTGTCCTCCGCACTCCGTTCCTGATCGTTAACCGGCTGCGGCGAGCGCGGCAGGAACCACATGATAAAACGCTGTGGCTGCTGGAACAGCCGACACTCTTTCTGCCTGAAACACAAGCCGCCGCAGCACGCTTTCAAGTTGCGCTGCGTCATCGTCAGCCAATCAGAGTGAGGCGAAGGGTTGAGGTTTTAAATTTTCTGTGTGTTTACTGTATTCAGGTGAGGAATTTCTCATCTCTGACTCTGTGTGTGTGATTGACTGACTGGACATTTCAGATCCACTTGTGGAATTTTCAGCGGGTGTCTGTTTGCACCGTCCCCGTCTATTTTTACATGTTTATTTCGTTTGCAATTCAGTTTTTGTAATTTTTCTTCACATTCAGATCTTGTTGTCGTGTTTTTGTTGACTAAACAAACTTATTATTTAAATTAGTAATTAGAGCTGCAGCATGAATATGTTTTCTATTTATCGGCTCATAATTTACGTAAGAAAGCTAAAACATGATTAAAATATTGTATTTTTAAGGAATTTAGTACATTTATTTAGCTGAAACTTTTATCCAAAGTGAATCAGTTTTTACTTGCCCCTGCACAAATAGATTTATTTACAAGACTACAGTTAATACTCATGTTTATGCTAGGGCAATTCAAAGTTCAATTTAAAGTCTTTCATTGTCTTGTTTTTGTCTAAAACCCAAAGAAATTCAGAAAAAATCTGATAATAAACAAAGAAAATGCAGGAAAACTGAGAGGCTGAAAAATTATTTAAAAGATTAATTGTTTAATTCTTTTGTACCACTTTTTACATGCTCAAAGATATTCAGTTTACTGTCAGAGAGGAATAAAAAAACTGAAAATGTTCATATTTAAGAAGCTGAAAATCAGAGAATCCTGACCGTTTAAACGATTATCAAAAATAGATGGTTAGTCCAGAAATACTCAAACTAAAATTAGCTGAACCTCTGATGGCCTTTCTGAAGAACAGACACATTGTCTCAAAAATGTCAACATCTGATTTCACGTGACTTTTTAAAGGTGAACATCAGAGGGGAAATTTTTCCTCCATAAGTCACTTTGCAGACAAAAACTTCAGTATAATTCCCAGTTTGTTTGACTCTCCAGTTGCATCACTTGGTGGTTTTCAGGGAGGAAACCAGTCTGTTTGTTGATGCTGTTTGTCTAAAAGGACAAACCAGGAAAGAGTCTTTCTTTAGGCGCTGGAAGCCGCCCAGCTCAGGTACAGACAGTCATGGAAAGTTACATCAGGGTCACAGCGGCGGCTCTGTTTTCTGCTTTTTGGTGATCACATCATCGGACCAAGAAAGGTGAACGAACAGTCAGAAACCACAGAAGAAGAAGAAGAGGATGAATGATGCAGTGGATCAAAGTCATCTTACTCGTGGCAAATTCCACCGGGCTGCGACGAGGCCGCCTCCAGACCAGAGTCCAACCTGAAATAAAACTTGTCTGGGAAAAATGTCGCTGGGACACGTCAAAGGGAGAATCACACACTGGACGGACCGCCATGTGTGTGTGTGTGTGTGAAGGCCTTTGGCGTGTGTGTGTAGTATTTATCTATCAGGGTAGGGCCCTAGCATGCTTGTGTCTATGTGTGTGTTTGCTGTCTGTCCACGCAGCAACTTGTGTTGTGTCTCTGTCTGTGTGTGTCTCCATGGCAGCCTTCACCATGCAGGTTTTCGTGCCATTTTTGAAGTCATATCTGGATATTTTAAAGGTGCAATATGTCAAATTTATGTAAAATAGACGGCATCGTATCACCAGAGTAACTGCTAACTGTAGCTGCCATTAGCTCAGTTAGCTGTGCAGCTAGCGGTCTTGATTGCTGGTGGGAAGTGCTGCCAAAATGGGTGCAAAAACCAGAGATGGGTCAGTGGCCAACGGCATCAGGTTCAGCTGCCTCCTATAGGCCTTTTCCACCAACATGGAACCAACCCCGTTCTGGTTCAGTTCACTAATTGGGCAGATATTCAATGACAGGAACCCGTCCTAACAACACAAAAGAACAAGAATCTGAAACAGACAAACATTAAAATGTCCCTCAGAGGATGACTTTGTACTTTGAATCAGTACTTCTACTTTTACCAGAATTACACAAGTATCTGTATCTGCCTCTTTTCCCAAACTGCTCCTTTAAAACTTAGTGTATAAATGCTCAATTAGACAGGTGAGAACCACAGGTAGAACACAGAGTCTGTGTGTGTGTGTGTGTGTGTGTGTGTGTGTGTCCTGTTCTTGTAAAAACCACCCAGCTCCAGTTTCAACTTCAGTTTTTCTTCCTTGAACTTGAACTTCTTTGACATTTACACAGTTATTTACGTTCCTGGTGCCAACAGAGACAAATATCTTCAAAAAAAAATCTTCCGCCTCTCATCACCGCCTCTTTCACCATTTCCACAAGCGTGTGTCTGTGCGTGTGTGTGTGTGCTTGCGCCATTTGTGGCCTTCGTTTCCCACACCAAGGGGAGTGAAGGGCAGCGGGACAGTGAAGGAGAGACGATGATGACAGGAGCAGTCCAGCTTTTATTTTCTACTGCAGCTTTCCACGGACGCCCCTCCCCAGCCCGTCCGTCCGTCCGTCACCACACAAACACCCCACCCAGCTCAGGTCAACATTTACATGGGTGGAATTAGCATGCGCTTCCCACTGACACACACACACACACACACTTGGATTTAACTCGGGCTAAAGCTGGTCATGGAGCTGAAGGATGAAAAAAATGTTCAAATCCTTTTAGGATCACATCAGCTTCCCTTAGGACCTAAATTTGGAGTGTGTGTGTGTGTGTGTGTGTGTGTGTCTGTGTGTGTGTGTGTGTGTCTGTGTGTGTGGTGGCAGCAGCTCATGACCTGACAGAGGGGAGTGTCTGCTCGTCCACACAGAGCCGGCTGTGACGCATGCTTTTGGTTTTTCAGAGCTGAGTGTTGGTGTGTGTGTCATTCAGGCTGTTTTTTATCTTCATGTGTGTGTGTGAGTGTGTGTCATGGTGACGCTCCGCAGTCCTCGCAGCGAGCCGTGCAGCAGCAGCGTCACAGCTGACAGCTCTGAATTGAATTGTCACTGTTCAGCAATGCCGCCCACTTCCTGTTTCATGTGACGGTGGCTTCACATCTCCACGGCAACCACGCAGCATCATAATGACAAGTGACAATTAGTGGCTTCTTACACTCTTAGAAATAAAGAGGCTAGTTAGAACCATAAAGGGTTCTTTGGCTTGTCCACTTTTAATATTCCAATGGTTTTATCTGGAATACAGTCAGAGGTTCTACAGAGAACCTTTTTATATTCCAAGGGTTTTATGTAGATCCCACTCAGGATGTTCTACTGAGAACCTTTTTATATTATGGTACAGAGTGTGTGTGTGTGTGTGTGTCATGGTGACGCTCCGCAGTCCTCGCAGCAAGCCGTGCAGCAGCAGCGTCACAGCTGACAGCTCTGAATTGAATTGTCACCGTTCAGGAACGCCGCCCGTTTCCTGTTTCATGTGACGGCAGCTTCACATCTCCACGGCAACCATGCAGCATCATAACGACACGTGACAATTAGTGGTCAGTTTTGACCAAAACACCTCACTGAGCTGCTCACGATCTCAACATGGATCCAAAATGTTGCTTCATCCGTGTTTGGACTTCAGGTTTGATGTTCCTTACACTCTTAGAAATAAAGAGGCCAACTAGAACCATGAAGGGTTCTACATTTGATCCCTATAGGAGGGCACCCAGGGGGTTCTACTGAGAATCTTGTTATATTTTAAGCATTTATCTAGAACCTACCAAGGTTGTTCTCTCAAAACTTTTTTTTAATATTCTAACGGTTTTATCTAGAATACACTTGGGGGTTCCATGGAGTTCCTTTTTGATGTCCCAGGAGTTTTATCTAGAACACACTCATGGGGTTCTACTTTATGTTCCAAGGGTTTTTATCCAGAACCCACCCAGGGGGTTCTACTGAGAGGTTTTTTTTATATATTCTAATGCTTTTGTCTAGAACCTCCAAGGGGGCTCTACCAACAACGTTTTTGTATTCCTAAGGTTTTATGTAGGGTTCTACTGAGAACCTTTCTGTTTTCCGAGGATTTATTCTAGATCTCACTCGGGGGTTCTACTGAGAACACTTTTATATTCCAAGGGATTTATTATCTAGAACACACTCAAGAAGAAAATGTTTCTTCCCTTCAGGAAGAACCCTTGTTTCTAAGCGTGTTCTTCAGATTTCATGTTCTTCTTTGTTAAATTGCAGGTTTTTCTGCTCAGGTTTTGTGTTGACTGAACTTCAAACTGCTTCGAGTCAAAAAGAGAACCAATATGAGACGTGTTCTTGAGATGTGAAGTTTTCCGTCTCCAGCTGAAGCGCCTGTAATGATCATGTTCTCAAACGGGTGAAGAAATTATCCCTAAATGCTACTCTCTCTCTCTCTTTCTCTCTCTCTCCACGTGAAGCCCTGCACTGGCACAACAGGAGGAGTCAAATCCTAATATCTGTTTGCTTCAACCAGAGGCTCTAAGTTAAGAGCAGGGCAGGAAACTTCAGTTTTTTCATCGTGCGACCACAGCAGCTGATGGCTTCCAAAATACACACTTTGACTGTAAGCAGCCAGACGTGACTGAAAGAATGATGAGAGACGGCAGATATTGATTTGTTTTATGTTTAAAAAAAAAATAAAATTCAACTGGAAGCTACCTGATTGTGAAATGCTGATGGAAAATATGCAGATTTATCTTTATCGCTCTAGTATTAGGTCTCAATTAGTCGCAATATTATCCAAATCGCAGAACTTGACAAAGGAAAAATGTGTGACAGCACAGCCTTATAATGAGGTAGCGTGGCACTGCAGAAATGTCCTGGCCTACAAATCTTGTTCTCCAGGGACTTCCCTGTCCCTACAACATTAACCAGCTCTGTCTGGTGGATCCCGATGCATTCCCAGGCCAGGGTGGAGACATAATCCCTCCATCTAGTCCTCGGTCTGCCCTGTGGCCTCCTCACGGCTGGACGTGCCTGGAACACCTCCGTAGGGAGGCGACCAGCTGACCTCAACTGTCTCCTTTCTACGCAAAAGAGCAGCAGCTCCGCTCCGAGTCCCTCATGGATGACTGAGCCTCTTTCCATATCCCAGTCCAGCCGCTTGCATCCACGTTCTCGTTCTTTGGATCATGACCACAGGTGAGGGTAAGAAAGAGGATTGACCGGTAGATCGAGAGCTTTGCCTTCTGGCTCGACTCTCTTTTCGGCACCATGGTGGAGAAAAGCAATACTGCTCCGATTCTCCGGCCGATCTCACGCTCCCTTGTCCCCTCACTTGAGAACAAGCCCCCGAGATACGCAGGTCCTGATCCCCTGATAGAACTGATCCAGTGAGTGCTGGACACCACAGACCGATGATGCGTTCAGGACCACATCATCTGCAAAAATGATCATTCCCGCTAATCATGTCACATATTGCAATCGCAATTTCAGTCAAAATAATCCAAAATGATCCCAGTATGATTTTTTTAACCATATCTTGCAGCCCTAGTTAGAACACATGAGCACTGTTCCCATCCAAATGTATCACAAAATTTAACTGAATTACAAATAACTTGGCAAAAATAAATGCAAATGTTTGTTTATCAAGATAAGCAGTAGGTGGCGCCTATTCTCCATTATACTTATTTATACAATCTTAAATTTACACAATGTCCGAACTTTTTTTGTTGTAGACAACAGGATGTAAATCAGACATTTCTGTTAGTTTCATGTATAAACATGAGGAAGGTTCCATCAGAACTGTGTGGAACCATCATGAATGTGTTTTAGAGCCATGAGGAAACAGCGGATTCGTCATGTAATTTAAATTGCTGCTGCATCAGAATTTATTCTCCACTTTAAAAACCACTGTAAGCGAGCATAAAACACTTTGTGCAAAATTGAGGACGTTTTCTTTGAATTTGATTTTAATGTGATGCTTCAAACTGTGCCTACAATACCTTGATTGAATTTCAATTTTTTCCTGAAAAACAAGCAGGTGATTGAGGTTTTTTTTTTTAGCCCTGAGTTGTGTCTTCCTGTCAGGAACAGCCCACCTGAGAGACAAAACCCTGGGCAAAAAAAAGCAATAAAGCAGTTGTCATAACAAAGGCATTGTTCAGACACAAGGCAAGTCAAAGAGTTTTACAGGAGCATAGAAATATATTAAAGTAAAACGCTGAAAGAACAGAAAAATTGCAGTGAATTGCAAATAAAGTAGTCTGACATCGATCACTTTGGGTCGGTTTAAAGCTGCCTTTCAAAGTGGAGAAAAACTCACTGCTAACAGTAATTTATTGATGGATTATAAAATGTCACGTGTGAAGCTGTAATCGGAATAAAGGGGCAGAAAATGAGAGAATTTGTGAGGGAGTCGGAGGAAAGGTGGCCTCTCTCTTCTCCTCACTAAATCATTGACAGCCGCTCTCATAAAAACCAGCAGCGAGCAGCTCTTTATCTCACATACCTGAGGAATTCAGGACCTGGGTGGCAGGAAGGCGAGGCTCGAGGGGAGGGGTTGATATGAGCGAGGGCTGCAGAGTGATGTTGAACTTATTCAGCTTCCTGGACACAATATTCAACCTAATATGACTGGTCGTCCTGCAGATTTTGAAAAACAACCCTGGAGTTAGTGTAAAATGTAAATTAAGAACAGAATTCAATTATTTGAAAATACTTTTCAACCCATTTTCAGTTGAATCCAACACAAAGACAAGATATCTAATGTTCAAACTGATAAACATTATTGGTTTTTGTAAATATTCACTCATTCTCTTGTGACAGGAGCATGTTTTCTGTGTTTGTGAACTGAGGACACTAATTGTTGAAGTTTTAAAGTGAAATTCCTTCTCATTCCTGCTTGATCTATGACTTCAGCTGCTTAACAGTCCGGGGTCTCTGTTGTCGTATTTTGTGCTTCATAACGCACCACGCATTTTCAATGGGAGACAGCCATCCATAGAAACTGTTTGGAAAAGTGTAAGCACTTTTGAGAAAACCTCTGTCCGTTCTTTGCTCTTCTTTCAGTGATGAACTGATGTGATCACAGTATCTATGCTCATCTCCACCATTGTTTGCTTGAAAAAAGTTATTTCCATGGATGCTTCTTGCAAGATGGATTCTCGCGTGATCTTGTGAATCCAGCTTTCCTCACAAGGTAAAGTCTGGACTGCAGGCACGTCAGTCTAGTACCTGAGCTCTTTTCCTGCGAAGCCACGCTGTTGGAACACGTGCACAATGTGTCTGGGCATCGTCTCGCTGAAATAAGCAGGGATGGCATCATATGTTGCTCCAAAACCTTAATGTACCTTTACAGGCATCAAATTCAGAGTGATAAAAAAAGTACCTGATAAACAGCCGGTTTAGTCTCATAAAAGTTGAAATTCTCATCATGTAATAAGTAAAAAATACTAGTATTTGAAAGTATGATTCCTGCGAGAGATATAGGTCCACTGTAGTTTACAGTTTTCAGTCATTTATTGAACAAAATGTCAATCATTCTCTGGTTGAGGTTTTGCTGTTTTATATCATCATAAACTGAATATCTTTGGCTTTTTGACTGTTGGTCATAAAAAAGAGACATTTGAAGACATCACTCTGCACTCTGACAAATTCTGATGGACATTTTTACTATTTCCTGACCAAACAAGTAAGCAAGTACAGAAAATAATCATTATCTTCAGCTCGTGTTCCTAAAAAGGTTGTAAGGAGTAAGAAAACAAACCATCTACATACAGTAGATCCTCCTGCTGCTGCTGCTGGGCGCTCTGTCAGTTGCACACAGTTTCCACAGGGTTGTCCCCGGTCTGGGTCTGTAATTAGGCCCTCTGTGGCCTGGCTGCTCCCCCTCTTCAGCTGCTGGCCGCTGGGCCGAGCCCCAGCCTGGACCGGCCTGGAGTGCGGCATCCCGCAAAGACATCATGAGACTGTGAGCAACACGAGAGCACAAACACAAAACACGACTGCAGCGCTTGTTCAGCACGTGAACACGCCGGGCGCAACGCTGTATTTTATTTGTGACAGTTAGCACTTCCTGTCACAGCAGCGCGATGTGAGTGAGTGGTGCAGGAGGCGTTCAGGGAACCCAAACCGAAGAGGCTTTCAATGAACCTGAGCCACAAACAAATGGTGACAGAAGATGGATTATCACCATCAGGGTTCAAAACACAATCATGCCTCTTCAGGTGCTTTTAAAAGTCACACCTGCTGATTCGGATTTTGGCCGATTCCAATTTTCTTTCTTTTACACTTTTACAGTAACTTTTCTTTAATGAAAAATTAAACTGTATGTCTCAAATAAAACATCGACTATTCAGTGACTTCAACATGTTATTCAGAAGAGCTCCAGCTTAGTGCCAGGCCTGGTCCTCTTTTCCTCTTTTCCTTTTTCCCGCCGTTCTTCTCCCCGTTTTCACTCACATTTTTAGTCTAATATTTTAACAAAGGAAAGTGACAAAATGTCAAAAAAGGAAAAATTCTTACACAGTTTCTCTCCTTTACTGAGCCTCAAACTTGACAGAAACAAAATAAAAAAGATTTTCTTTTCATTTTTCAACAACCATCAGCTTTGGTTTGGTTGAAATAAACTCTTTCTTTTTACTTGAACTAATGGACAAAACTCAGTGGACATGCCTGTGCAGAAAATATGTTGACCATTAAACACCAAAGTTGATACCAGTTCTCGTTCTGACGAACAGAACCAAATTAGAAGCTGCTGTTTGGCCTGCGGACGCCACGTGAGGCGTCGTGGTCGTCTCTGATGCCTCGCTGTGACCGTTAATGGGACGTCGGGCTCCGTGTGAACCTTTTGGCTCACATTAGCAGCTCTCTGTGTGTCACAACCCCTGAGGGGAGACGTGACGGCAGCGGACGAGGACACGGAGGGGGGCTGAAAGGTAAACTGACTGAAGGCGTGAGTGATGTCAGAGCGGCGAGGATCACGGGAGAGACTGATGTTAAAGTGCAGATAGAAACTCTGTCCACGTTTCTGCTGACGTCACTCCAGTCGTGTTCAATCATTGTGAGGGTCTCAGCTCTATTTATGTCTTCATATCTCTCTTGAACTGAAATCCCACCGGCGTGCACATGAGATTGAGCCTCTCCGCCCTGCTTCAACTGAAAGTACTTCCTGTCTGAAGTTTCAATGACGATCTGTGTCCAAAAAAACAAAAAAAAAGTTTACAAGAACAAAAACCTGTCAAACTCTGGTTCAAACTTCAGTTTGACATATTTTGCTGACTATCGATGCTCAGCTTTAGACAAAGTGTGAAGCGGAACAGATTAACGGAAATATAAATATTCAGAGTTTAGATC
The DNA here is from genome assembly GCF_056507025.1 of Lutjanus erythropterus. Classification (NCBI taxonomy): domain Eukaryota; kingdom Metazoa; phylum Chordata; class Actinopteri; order Lutjaniformes; family Lutjanidae; genus Lutjanus; species Lutjanus erythropterus. The sequence goes on along the minus strand of NC_139340.1, from coordinate 17,963,030 downwards.
CCGACTTCTGCATGTTACAGTAATGTATATAATGGAATAAACATCTCTGAAAATATCAAAATTCCCTCCTAAATAACTTTCAACACAATAATTTTCAACACGTGGTCCAACTTCATCAGTGGAATTGCTCAGTTGCCATGGAGACAGTTTAGTTGAGATATCTGGGTCGAGTGGGTTGTGACCCACAGGTCATTATATGAAAGATTAATTGATTTAAAAAGTTTTAAAAAAAAAATTCTTTTGTAGACTTTAATCTCAGAGAATTTTAGAGAGGTTTTTCCTTGCATGACTATTCAAGCTTTTTCTTGTTCATTTGTCTTTAATCACTTTTTTAAAAAAATTTCTCACAAATTAAGAACTTTATAATCCCAGAGAATATTCAGGTTTTCTCTCATAAATTTGTCTTTAATCTCAGCAATTTTTGTTCTTGCAAATTTATGGCTTCGTGAATATTCAAGCTTTTCCTCGTAGATTTGTGTCTTAAATCTCAGAGAATGAGTGTTTTTTCACTAATATATATAACTAATATATATATGACTTTATAAACTCAGAGAATATTCAAGCTTTTTCTTGTAGATTTGTGCGGCTCCAGATCAGTTTTGAGTTTTTGGTACTCAGAGGATTATTTTCTCAGCACTCTTAAATGTGGCTTTTTTTTTCCAGGGACCAAGGTCTATTTTGTGACCTGAATTTGATTTTTGAAACCTCAGATTTGCAGATTAGTATGAGAAAATCACTCGGTGCATCTTAATCCTTGAGCGGTTCAGTGCTCCAGTTTTTTTCCAAGAACGTGACCCTCGACTCCTCGGGGGTTCAAGCTCGAAGCATCTCCCTCAGATTTAGGGGGCGGGAAGCTGAGGTCACAGTGAGAGGAGTGAGGCAGAGTAAACATGAGATGAAGATGAGAGTGTGAGACTCTCCGGCACCAGAACACCCCCCCCCACACACACACACACACACACACCGAAAAACAACAGCAGCAGCAGCTCGTCTAAAATCAGAGCTGTTTACCTGCTAATAATAGAGAAACACCAACATGCTGCCAGCTCAGCTCAGCCCCTCCTCTCCTCTCATCACCTCCACACATGATGCTTTACTGTGAGGCAGCAGGAGGAGGAGGAGGTGGGGCCACCAGGTGAGCGCTCCTCCTCTTCCTCCTCCTCTCGGCCCTATTTCCTCTTTTGTTGGAGGACTTTGTTCTGTTATGAGGGGAGGAACCTTCCAGAACATTACTCAGCTCCACAGAACAGGCGAGAGGTTATTGACCTGCTGTAATGACCTTTTTATTCCTCATCTGCTGTTTCCTTTCTGGTCCCGCAGCCGCACATAACAATCCCATTTTATACCTGTCCCAAAATACAGAGGTATGGAAGCCTTACTCTGCCAAAAAGAGAAAAATACTCAACACTTTGATTTACTAAATCAAGATGGTTAGATTACGTGAACAATGAATTAATTTAAGAAGTTTTTTTAATGTCTTTTCTGGTAACTTTTAGACTTTTTAGAGAAGCTGTCCTCGCAAATCTATGAATTGCTTTTTCCTCTACATTTTTGTTTTTTCTTGCAAATTTATGATTTTCTTCACATTTTTTCTCTGATTACCCCTCTTTCCTTGCTTCATAATTTTATTTTTTATTTTTCAACCCTGTACACCATCATATAACTTGAACAGTCATTTTTTTCATGCAAAACTTTTCCCGGCTCAAATGGGCTTCCGTAGAGAGATTTTAGCACTTCAGCCGGATCCAACAAATTGAGCTCAACATTTCAGATCAAATAATGTGAAGTGAGCTGTTTGTCAGCCAGGGAGGAGGAGGAGGAGGAGGAGGAGGAGGAGGAAGAGGAGGAGGAGGAGGAGGAGGAGGAGGAGGAGGAGGAGGAGGAGGAGGAGGGTACTGGGAGTGAATAAAAAGAGAGAATAAGGTGGGCTTTCTGCTGCTTTCTGTCCCCCTCAGCACATTGGTTTCTCTGTGCCCAAAGCAGAACTAAGCCTCACCAGAGCATTTACATTTATTTTTACGATATTTAAACAAACAAATAACAAAAATAAATCAATGCGAAACCTCGAAACCTGACCAAAGTGTGTTTAGGAGCCCCTCTGCCCTGACAGCGAGCGGGAGACCACCAATTTCTCCCGGTCAATATTTGAGGAGCTAATTTGGAGAGTTTGTCCTCTCCATTGGGGGAAAAAAAGAAGGATTTAGTGAACAGCGAGTGTTTTTCTACGCGGCGGCCGTGCGTTTGCATAATGTCGCAGGAGTTTACACGCACCCTTATCTGTCAGGCCTGTGGTTCCCTGTGTGTGTTTCAGTTGTTCCTGCACTCAGCTGTGCCAATAATGCAGCTTTGATTATCGTCTTATCGCAGCGCCGACACACCCCGCATCACACCTCGGACATGTGACTCCCACTGCAGGGCCGTAAAACAAACACACCCGCGGCACCGAGCTGCGTCACAAGGACACTTTGATGTTTCCACCTCATTATTTTTATTTTTTTATTGATTTATCAGCTCTAAAGCTGCAGAACGGAGCACCTCGACTAAAGAACGCAGACGGAAATGTAATTAAAGTAATCCTGACAACAGGATGTGAGAACAAACAACACAAACACAGAACACACAGATAAGGAACTTTTCTATCATTAATAATACTAAAGTTAATTTCTAACATCTGATTCGTCATTTTAAAATATTATAAGATGCTTAAGAGGAAGAAAAACATACAAATATGATTTTAAAGTGGTTTGATGTTGATCTAAAGTGACCGACACCAGGAGAACCCTTTTTGGTTCCTGGTAGAACCTGTTTTCCACTTGGAACCCTTACAGGGGATTCTACCTAAACCCTAAAAAACATAAAGATTTATACCTCAAACCATCCATGAAGGGTTCCACCCAGAACCTCCTGTGAGAGGTTCTACACAGTACCCATCTATGGTGCAGTGTTCCCACCCAGAACCCTTTCTGGATCTTCTATCAGAACCTTCTAAGGGAGCCAGCAAGAACCCACTCAGAGGGTTCGTCAAAGAACCTTTTTATATTCCAAAAGTTTTATCTAGGAGACACTCGGGGTTCTTTAGAGAATGTTGTTATATTTCAAGGCTTTTATTTAGTGAACACTCAGGATGTTCTACCAAGAATTCTTACAAAGAACCCTTAATGAAAGTGCTCTTCAGGCATTGTTAAAATCCTCTAAAGGGGGTTCTTTATTTGAAAACCCTTTCTTCAAAAAAAGGAAGGTTCTGGGTAGAACTTCAGCCCTTCAGGAGGAACCCTTTTGGAACCCTTGTTGGGTCTTAATTTTACTGTTTTATTTTCATTTTCTCTGTCTGATCAGCTGATTGTTTGTAATTTTTGGACAAAAGTGCAAAAATAAAACCTGAATTTTAATTTAAAAAGATCAAATATATTAAAATAAATTTACTTTTGAAAGTTTCACAGCGAAGCTTCATCACAAACGTTTTTTGTTTTAACATTGTTTTGTTGTGTTCTTCCTCCCATCAGACTCTTCCTCTGCTGTGCTCTGAACAACAGGACGTTCTGGGCTTCGACGCCGACCTCCAACACTTGTACTCCGCCATCGTCGCCCACGGCAACGCACGCATGCAGAAACGCAAACTGTCTGTGGAGAAGGAGCAGCCGCCACCGGCCGAGGATCCAGACCTCACCCCGTCTCTGGGTTTGTTTGATTCGATTCAAGTCTAGTTGAGAATTTTTGATGTTGCTGAGGTCAACTAACGTCCCGCGGGGTTCGTCTGTCATCGTGTTCCTCCAGGTGTGTCTGTCAGCGGTGAGGCAGGTGAGGACGGACAGCAGAGCCTCAGCAGGCAGCTGGACACAGCTGGAGCCAAGATGGCCGACAAACCTCCAGTACAGCAAGTACGACACGCAAGGACAGACTCACACGTCTTCACCTTCCTCTGTTACATCATCATCCACTTACTGTCATTCAAACTCTTTTTAAATGGAAAGTTCAAATGATTTGAATTGTGTTTGTATGAGATTCTTATCCATGGTCAGTGTTTGTATATTAGCCGCCTAAAAAAATCAATCTCACCATTTTATCTTGTCATTAAACAGCCTTAGAAAAGTCTGGTTAAGTGTTGGAAATATTCTAAATGCAGTGTACACTTAAACTGATACTGTGTCCATTTCAAAAATCAAAACTATCTCTTTAATTTCGAGTGGAGAAAGCAAAGTTTTCCAAAGTTACTTTGGGAGACATGCAAAAAATTGGGGAAATTCCTCCCAAATTTTACTGAAAAAAAAAACAAAAAAACAACAACAACAGATTATTAGTTGATGAAAAACAGTAAATTAGCTAAAATAAAGTATAATTTTACAATTATATAAAACACACAAGAGATAAAAGTCAAAAAACATTCTAATAAGCACATTATATGGAATAAAAAAATGTAAAACCACTAAAAATAAAATATCTGTCCTCTCCTTTCTGTCCTCTACAGTCTCTTCCAGCCTCGTCCGTCCCTGCAGAGCGACTGTCCTCCAAACCAAAGAAGAAGAAAGTGGTCGGTCTGTTCAGATGAACCTGAGCAGAAGGACAAACTTCAACAAGTTCAATTCTTATTTTCAAACTGTAATTTTGAAGAGGGATGCTTTTATAGTTTTACTGGTTTTAATTAGTCTTCATACAGTCTTTTTAGATTAAATATGTAATTAAACAGATTTTTAATTAATTTTGTACAATAAACTCAGGATTTTAGGGTTTTAGAGGAGTGAAATAAGCTGTTAATTAAAGATATAAATATATACAGTTGTCCTTTATTAACAAAATCAATTAAATAAAATGAAGATCTTAACTCTAAAATTCAAAATGGCCACAATCTGAACATGTTTAAACCTTTCTACTGTTGAAGAAAGAATATTTATCTCACCTTTTTTAACTTTTATCCAAATTTAGTCAAGAAAATATTTTCATTTTGTATCTGAGACATTTCTTTTGTTTTAAAAGCACAGAATCGTGTGTGTTTGTGTCACTCTGAAGTCTTTTCTCTGAGCTCAGATGGAGGGAGCGTTAATGAGCTGGCGGCGGTCGATAGCGCGGCCGCGCTCCTCTTTCAGAGCACAGTGAGATGTTGACTCAAGGTGTTGCAGCATCTGGGGAATGCTATTGAAGTTTTAGTTTAAAAGTCACTGTTTGCCTGCAGGATTTCAACAGTTTCTGTGTGACAAACGTTCCTGAAAAATGGCGTCAGGTTAACTGGAAATGAAGAAGATAAATACATCATTTGCTGACGTTACAATCACTTTTATTTCTGACATTTTTACATTAGGTGGGAGATTTACCTGCTTTGTCTGCTTTTATTCGGGGTCCAAGCAACAACACTCGCTGCAGGCTGCTGTCGTTTTTGTTCTGATCTTTCTTATTATTATTTTTCTCCGCTAAAAAGCATTTGTGCAGCAAAAAATGCAAAATGAAAATTCACCAAAACTGGCAGGTTGGTTGCTAATTCCAACCACTACTCAGGATTGACCTCAAGGTGGCGCTGTAACGATGACGTTTTTGCAGATATCTTGAAAATGTCTCAATTAGTCTTCTGCTTTAAAAAAAAAAGTAAACTTTTATGACTTTTCCTCAGTTTTATCCAAAAACCTGTTTTCGTGAACTTATTAAAACCATGCAAACCATTTGCCTTAAAAAGACCAAGTAAGTTGTACTTATAACTTAAGTGCTTTAAACATACATTACATATTAATGAAACAGGTTTGATTTTCCCAAAATAATCACATTTACAGATACATGTGATGAATCATGATAATGACACAGTTCAAATTTCAATAATGTGCATATTTTTATTTCTTTTTTCAAATCTTTCTTCTGCATGAACAGATGCTTAAAACTGACAACAACCAAAAATAAAAAAGTTGAATTACTGAACTTCCTGTATCAGAAAGATTTTGGAACAGGAAAAAAATGGATTCCTTTGATTGTCAAAGTGTATTCTTAAATCAGTAGAGGTAGCTTCATGGTATAGTATTTGGTAACTATAAAGAACAGGCACAAAAGGCTGAAAACAGTGGTAAACCACAAAAGTATCGCTGGCTTATGTCATTATATCTCAAAACTCACAAAGCACACTTTTGAAATACAATGTGCCATAGCAAATACTGGCATCTGTACACCATCAACAGTGTATAAAAAAGTAAGCACAACCAAAACTGACTTTTTCAGGCCCATTGAACTAAAAAAAATATTCAATGACAATAAACTGACGTTATTTGGTTCAAACAAAAACTTGGGAACACTTTATTTGGATTGTCCACCTACAGAGAGTTTACAGAATATTAAACTATTTTGAACTGCTCTTCCAACTCAGCATGAGCAATACTGTGAATAACTGGGTGTCATGGACTTGTTTTTGGCTTTACTGCCTACACATACCTCAGTACCAAAATCTGTGATGGTACAATAATCCGCCAGTCATACTTGCCAGCTGATATATCAGACTTAAAATAAAAACAAATTAAAATATAATAATTACGGGGTGAAAAATAATCCAACCCTCACATTTAACGTAATCTTGAAACAACAGCATTAATTCTGTTATAGTAATAACAATTTACATACCAGACTTTCTAAACAAACAGAAAGCTGACAAGTGCAAAGTGGCTTCATTCAGTTAGCCTAACAATATCAAAGAGTAATGACTTTGGTAAAGGATCTCACATGTATTAATACCGATGCCTGTAGACATAACTTGGTGATGAACCCATGGGCTGACAATGTGAAAGGAATACCTTGATTTAGTTAACATAATAAAAATCGACCAGATCCACTGTCATAAACAAGTGAGATCTAATACCAAACCACCACTCTAACTCAACAGGAGATTTTTGAGACTTTGCAGTTTTGGTGGGAGTTTGTTCTGTCCCAACCCAAAGCATCAGTCTTTGAATGAAGTTGAAAGTGTTTTTCATGGCTTGTCCAAGTGTAGAGCATATGACAGCCCAAACAAGAGGCAAAGTGCTTGAGGTAGATTTCGGATATCTTCTATTACCATACCTCCCTCAACAATGATGGCAGTTGACACTGGCTCAAGGTGGAGGTTCGTGGGAGAGAGCGGCACATCGTCATCAACAACAGTCAGCACCCCAACAGATACTTGGGCCGAGGCCTCATCACTGTCAGAAACCTGTATAAAACCAAACAAAAACAAAGTTACAACAGTAAAATGTTGATGAGCAGTAATCTGTTCTGCCTGCAGTGCACTTAGCAGTTTTATTAACATTAGTCAGCCTTAAACATTTTTCAAACAGCTGATATATATGAGGGAGAGAAATTTCATACATTTTATACACAATGCCAAACCACAGTATGGCAGGCAAGCTTAGCACTGCATGAGTGATGCTATTATCTTATGTGTTGTGAGAAGAAGCAGACCTATTATCGGCCTGGCCGATTATCTGGGCCAGTATTCAACATTTTTCCGTTTATCAGAATCAGCGATTTATTTATTTTTGAATTGCTGATGGAACAAATTCATTTAAAATGTGCTACTTTGGCTTTAATATATGAGGGGCGGAAGTAACAAACATTAAATGACAAAATGGAGGTGGTAAAAATGCATGTGAATTGAAAAATGAATTGATAAATTATCAAGTGATTTGATTCATTTAAAGCTGAATTATTTAAAAACGTGATTTGATGAGAACAGAGTCATGTTTTATCATTCACACCACCCAACTGCATTTATCATGCAAGCAATCTGTGTTACTTCCAGACAAAAAACAAAATAAAAACAGAAGCAACAAAAATTTCTTGCTGTAAATGATAAATCAGCAGTGTGAATGATGAAAGGCAGTAGTTGATAATCAAAGAAATACTGTTTGAAATAAAATGTCAGTCAGTTTTATCAAATAAATTAATAGTTTTTCACTGTACTTTTGAATTCACATGCATTTTTATCAACTCGATTTTTATCATTTAATTTTTGTTACTTCATCCCCTCATACTAATGCAGCATCCTCTTAAATAATGTCCCACAAACAACAACATCTGATTGGTTACATGTCACAAGTAATAGCCTATAAACACTGAATAACCTAAATCTGCAAAGTAACTAGTCATAAAATTTATCAAATATATGTAGTGGAAAAGAAGTAAAAAAAAATAGGAGACAATAGAAATACTCAAGTTAGGTACTTCAAAATTTTACTTGAGTAGAATACTTGAGTAAATTGCACATTCCATCACTGGTTATTCTAAACTTTGACTCAAAGATTAAGATTTTTACTGCAAATGTTATATTAGTTCAATATCAGTTACCAAAATTAAACATATGGAAGCACATTTCCACCAATTAAAGAAATTAATTAAAACTTAGCCTTGAAAAACATATTCCCATGGTAAGTCATAAATATGAGATGGAAAAACTCAAAATTATGAAGTAAATGTTGACTATATATCTCATGTCTCATTATCTTGCATTGACATTTTAATCACCATCATTTTGACTTTCTTTTAACCGATCTTTTGACTTTCAATTTCACAATTTTGACTTTCTCTCATGACCTTTTATCTTATAATAATATTTTTTTAATCTAATATATTTTTTATCTCACACTTATGACTTACCATGGGAATATTTTACATTTACAGAGTTGTTTTTTCATCAAGCAAACAGCATAGACCATTGTTTTTGTTTTTTCTTTATTAATGTCTCACTCAAAACATCTAGTGGGCCAACTTTGGCCCACAGGCCCCACTTTGGGCAGCCCTGCAGTAGAGACAGGAAAGGCAGGGGAAAGAGACGGTGACATGCAGCACAGGGCTCCCTAAAAATTACAGTTAGGCTGCTGTGGTTAGGACTCAGCCTTGATATGTGATGCACCTCTACCAGGTGAACTACAAGGCAAGCCCCTGTTTGTGAGATGAAAGGTGTATTTCTTCCACTTCACAGAAGCTAAGTTGGTAGCCTCATCCAGCTGGCCTGCACTAAACTGTCACAGTCATCATGCAGGTTATGCCCATCTCTGTACTAAACTGACAGGGATATAATCAGCATTAATCTTTATATCTGACTCTCAGTAAGATATTGCAAACATAAAGCAAATCCTCCCACAACTTTGTGTGCTAATTTAAGATGTAACTAGGAGAACTTACTGAACAGGTGTGGTAGAAGTTACTGGGGTCATCGCCAAGTAGAACAGGGAGGCCTGGCAGGACAAAGGTGCGCAGTGTCACATCCGATTTCTACAAGTGGATAAAGAACAAATACAGTTCAAGATTATGCAACATTCAAACATTACAGTACAGAAGCATTTGTCAAAATGTACATGAGACATTGCTGCAAACACTGATTAGAGAAATGATTTTTAAGACACAGCTATTAATCCACGGCTATAGTGTTATGTACAGCTCTTTGACAAAGTATTATAAATACCCAACACTACTTACTAACGTTTAGCAAACGTTAGCTTAAGCTAGCTATCATTGGCGGCAGTCAGAAACAATTTCAGGCACAAACAGTGCTTGCTTGATAACTTGCCTTAGTATTTCCCCGCTCCTTCTGGTAATGTAAAAATAGGTTTTCAGAGGAACCGGAGCGGAAAAACTATTCTCCACCGCCAAACGCGGGCCTGTTAGCTATGTGTTAGCTGACCAACGTTTAGCAAACGTCAGCTAAAGCTAGCTATCATTGGCGGCAGTCAGAAACAATTTCAGGCACAAATATTGCTTGCTTGATAACTTACCTTATTATTCTTCAAAACATAAAATGTCTCTTGACAATATGGTGCTGTCAAATTCTACCAGACCCTCTCCTCCTTCTCTCCTCCTTCTCTCCTGTACCGGGTCATGACCTCAGCACGTGCTGTGACGTGAAAATTGGCCACTGCGCATGCTTAGAACCGAACTTCTTCTTCTTCTTCTTCTTTCCGGCAGACTAAGCACGGTTTAGTATAATGCTGCCTCTCACTGGTGAAGTAACGTTATGGCTTCCATTGTTGCTACTTGGATGTTTTAAATCACCATCATTCACAGCAATGAGTAAAGTGAATCATTCACCCTGCAATTAACTAGTAAAACTAGTAAAGAGTGCCTGTTGTTGATAACTGAGTAAATTTAACTTATGTGTGTAAGTCAGGGAAGCTATCAGCATTTACAGTGCAGGCACCCTGGACATGAGTCAGCGTCCTCTACCAACTTTTCTGATCTAAAGTTATCATTTTGATTACTGCCATGAATATAGGACTATATCTATTGCTGATTTCACTTTGGGCCCATGAAAGCCCTACTGAGGGCCCCTGGAGGTCCTCTGACCACAGTTTGTCCTCCAGTGATGGAGGGTATGAGCTCAGTGGGCTCAGCGGCGACCAGGTGTCGAGTGTCTGACGGTGAAACCAGACCTTTGACTGCAGCGAGCCGCTCGGTGATCCACAGCTGATCTCAGAGACTCGACCTGGATCAGAACTGTCTGGGTGTCTCTCTCTGTCTGTCTGTCTGTCGCTCTCTGTCTGTCTGTCTGTCTCTCTCTCTGTCTGTCTGTCTGTCTCTGTGGCTCTCTGTGGTCATTTTAGGGTTAATTTTGTTGTCTGTTTGTGTATTTTTATTGTCTCTGCTCAGCTGTTCACAATGTGACATCACGTCCAGATATTTTGGTAACGCTTCAATTTAAATGTCCCATAATTTCATTGTAAATAGGTGATAATTACCAAGTAATTAATTTGAATTTACCCACAAATTACCTCCAGATTTCATGGTTAATTATGTGATAACTCACATGAAAACAACAAACACACATTTCCCACTTTAGATATTGTTTGGAGGAAATAAGATATTCACAGGTCACATGATCCAGTTTCTTTAAGCTTGTTTTTTTAGTTATGATCAGACAGAGCACAGTTCTTGCAGTGAGAGGCATCTTGTGTTTTGATGAGAAAAGTTGAACAAGACGTCCTGTTTACACCTGGTATTTAAATTTGATCTGTATCCATTATCTGGATGTAGAAAAAGTTACAGTGATGCGAAATGTAAAATGCTTTGTGATCAGAATGGATGGAACAATAAAAAACGACAAGATTGATGTAAAAGATGCAACAAGACAAAAAAACTAACAAAAAAAAAAAAAAACAGGACAAAAAACTATGTTAAAGATATAATTATGTGAAAAAGAAACTGAAGGAAATCAACTAAAAATAAATATTTTTTACCATAAATCTCAGCAGCTGTTTCACTGGAAGTTTATTTTCACTTCTTTTTTAGTAAAACTACATTTTTAACACCCTAGTTTTTTAATATAGAAACAAAAATGACAACAATAATATTAAAAAGTTAGAACATTGTGCAGGAGAGGTTGGAAGCCAAAAAAAAAGGTTTATGTAGATACCTCCCCTATTTATAAATAACACTGCTTGAGCTCCAAAAAGAGCTCCAAATCTGCTAACTGATGACAATTTTGAATGATAATGTAGATGTTGACTGCAGTGATGGAGGCAGGTTGTTCCACAGAGATGCTCCTCAAAGTCTGACAATATGGAAGATAAAAGTCTGTATGAATATCAGAGAGAAACTCCTGAAGAATCTGAACCATTTCTTATAAAAATCAAAGAAAAGACAGAATGAGAAATGTGTCCAAACTTTTGACAGGTACCATTCATTTAAAGTGTAGATAAATATGTAATTTACCACAGATGTAAGCTTGAAATGCTTAACTATGATTTTAGAACCAGTGTAGAAACTGGGACTAAATGGCTTGCGATGCTACCTTCTTTCTGCAGTAGAACTTAGCGGAACTACCTTTTTTACTAAAAGAAAGAAAGTGGTTCCTACATGAAACTGGATTATCTTGAGTGACTGGTTCATGATTTTTGAAAAGAGACACTGGTTTTGAGTTTTTAAAATTTATTTTTTGGCACTACAAGCCATCTAGTGCCACCTTGTTCCATTATACTGGAGAGAAGTCAGACGTCTCTCTGGCTGACATCTCCAAAACTCTGGAACTCACACCAGAACTAGATGGATAAATATCACTACAGGTAAGAGGGGAAATGTGTATTTTTGATTTTGTGATGGACTGTCCCTTTAAGTGCGTTTTTGAGGGGTAGTTTAGTGTCACTACAAGGCGCGTGCAGTTTCTTCTTCACCTGCAGCTCAGCCTGTTGTGTCTCTGTGACTCTGAGCTCTTACAGGAGCGGAGGAAGGTTTGGAGCAGGTTTTTACGCGCGCACCTGCGCTCTGAAGACGAGGGTCCAAAGGACACCGAGAGCGCGCGCCGGACCGGTCTGAGTCTCGTGTGTCGGTGTCTGTCTGTGTGTGTGTCCTCACGGGTCGGTGTCTGTCTGTCTGTCTTTGTGTCCTCTGGGTGTCTCAGTGAACAGATGAAGGCGGCCGCGGGGCCTGTCTGTGCCACCCCGGTGGGAGGAGAGGACGACGCAGAGGGCAGGTCCAGCAGGGCGCGGTCTTCTTCTTCTTCTCCTTCTTCTTCTTCTCTTCTCCTCATCTGTGCTGTAGTGGACCTCTTCACTCCCATGTGTGCCAGCGGCGCTGCGCCACAGGGACGCATTGAGCTCAAACCGCTGCTGGGACACCCTTTGACCGCGCGTCTCCGTGTCTGTCTGTGGAGTTTTCTCACAGCTCCGACACAGAGACAGAACAGCTTTGAACCTGCCTGCCAAGACAAACTCACCTCGCCTATTTATGCCCCTGCCTCGCTGGGACAGGAGCGTGTGGACAGCACAGAGGACAGAGGACAGGTCGTTCCAGCTCCAGCTCCAGTTCCAGCTCCGGCTCCAACGGCGGCGCACTGGACACTTTTACGCGCAGGAGAATGGACACTTTTTGGGACTCGGGAATGAGTCCTGCTCCGTCAGCTCCACTCTAAACTTCTAGAGGACACCCCCACACCGCAGGAGACACACAGCGGGGACGTTTCGGCCTCCCGCCGGGGGGTAACACACCGGCCCCGGGGCGGTATGCTGCTCCCGACGCTGGTGACGTGCCTCGCCGGGTGCGCCTTCCTCCTCTCGCCGGGCAGCGAGGGCTGCGGGCCGGGCAGAGGCTACGGCAAGAGGCGGTCCCCGCGGAAACTGGCGCCGCTCGCCTACAAGCAGTTCAGCCCGAACGTGGCGGAGAAGACGCTCGGAGCGAGCGGGAGGTACGAGGGGAAAATAACCCGCAGCTCCGAGCGCTTCAAGGAGCTCACCCCGAACTACAACCCCGACATCATCTTCAAGGATGAGGAGAACACAGGTGCAGACCGCATGATGACACAGGTGAGCCCCCCACCCCGACCCGGCTGCCGTAGTGCCGTTTAGCCCGCGAGTTAAGGAGGTATTATTATGGTGCGTTCCTCAGTGCACTTTGGTCAGTCTTTAAACGCGTGGACGCTCTTATCTTTTCCGCATTTCTTGTTGACTCAAGCCTCGTCACTGCAAAAACATCAGTCTTAACAAACAAAAGTGTGTTTGACTCACATTTTTCTGAACTATCTGAATAAGATCCACCAAAATATTATCCAATTTTAGAGCCATTTGAAGGGAACACGTACCGTTTTTACCAAAAGTCCGCAAATGTTACTTCATTTAAACCAGCTGCTGCCTCATTGGACGGTTGTTTGAAATTAATTTAAGTAAAACTACAAACCTGACACTTTCTTCTGTCATTAAAATGGCTAAAGTTGATTTTTCTTGAAAACTTGATTTTTAATGACACTTAAAGGGAAAAGGTGTCAGATCAACGCAGCTGCCTCACTGGAAGCACCTCTTTTAAATAAAACTACCATTTTAACATATAAAATGGTTTTAGGGTGGATTATTCTCAAGAATCTGACTAAAATCTACTGGTTTTAGTGTCATTTTAACCAGAAGTCTTCAAATGTCACAGCTGTTTATTTGAACTTCTTTCAGTTAAAACTACAATTTTAACACTTGTCCTCACGTGAAAATGATATTTCTTAAGAATTTGAATCAAATCTAACAACATATATACAGATTTCAGTGGAACTTAAAGTAACAAGTGTCATTTTAACTAGAAGTCCTCAGATGTCACTTGTTTTAAACCAGCAGCTTCTTCACTGTAAGTTTATTTTAATTTCTTTTAAGTAAAACTACAAATTTGACTCTCTTTAACTGATATGAAAATGCTTTTAAGGTGGATTTAAAAGAAAATAAAATATGACCAAAATGTACCATTTTTAGTGCCATTTAAAGTGAATAAGTGTCATTTTTAACTTAAGTCTTTTATCTTAATCAATAGCTGCAGCTTTTAAGTAAAACTATACTTGATTAACATTTTTGCTCATAACAATGATTTAAGGTGGATTTTTTATCAAGAATTTGAATAAAATCAATGGAAATATGCATCGTTTTTAGTGCCAATTAAAGCCAGAAGTCCTCAAACAAATTTAACATGACTTCTTACATGACAATGATTTTAAGGTGGATTTTTCTTTAGACTTTTAATACAATCTACTGCGTTTAGTGCCAAATCAAAGGAAACGAGTGTCATTTTTAGCACAAGTCTTCAACATCTGCCTCAATGAAAACATATTTCCTAACATGAAGATGGTTTTAAGGTGGATTTTTCTCAAGAATTTGATTCAATCTACCGAAAATTGTATCTCTTTAGTTCCATTTAAAGAGAAAAGGTGCCATTTTTACAACAAATCACAGCAGCTGCCTCCCTTCAAGTTTTCACTTCTTTTAATTAAAACTATAATTACAACACTTGTTCTCACATAAAATTACTTATAAATGTGGATTTTTCTTGAGAATTTGAATAAAAAAAAATCTTTTTTTAGTGCCATTTGAAGAGAACAAGTGTCATGTTTACCACAGCTCACAGCAGCTGCTTCACTTGAAGATTATTCTTTAGTATAAAACTCATTTTTTCTCACACGACGCTGGTTTTAAGGTGGACTTTCTCTCCGTGTGTTTTGTTCACTTCATTGTCCAGTGAGCTCGGGGCTCATGCAGCTGTTGACTCAGTGGATTGTGTAGGTGAGCGGTTTGAATCAGAACTCTCCTCCTCTCTGAACTTTCAGAGGTTCACTGTGGGCAGCTTCATGCGTAAAAGAGGGCAACCCTCGTCTAAAAATGTCTGGAAAAGCGGTCGCTCCTAATTAAAACACTATGTCCTCTGTTTTACATCATGTTTTTTGGTGGAAAAACAGCCAAAAGTCGTATTTGGTTAGAGCCCGGGTCAAGCGTGCGCTCATGTTTACCGTTTTCGTTTTTAGCCCGACTGGCCAGACTTAACAGTCGCCTTTTGGACTGTCAAAAATTTTTACGACACCGTCATTGATGTGGCCCCGCGCGGAATTTATTTGACTCCCAATTTCCCCGGGAATAAAGTATTTATATCTGGCTCCGGTGACCGCGGGCTTCCTCTCCGCTTGTGTCCACAGACCCACGTGGGGACCGAGAGCGCAGCGCGTGCGCGCTCCCGGCTCGAGCTGTCACCTCGTTCTCTGCGCGCGCTGCAAGAAATATCCGCTGGAGAGACTCGCTGCTGCAGCAGCAGCTGGGTTCTAGAGAGAACATGTGGAACATAAAGGCAGAAGAGTTAATTCAGTTTGTCTTCAAGTGATTCAAGAGTTTTAATTAAAAGAAAAAACAAACTTTATTTAATTCTCTGATTTTACCAGGATGTTTAATTACTGCTGAAAAAAGGTTCCCGCTGAGAAATAAAGGTTCTAACTACAGCCATAAACTATTCTTCTGCTTGTCTCTATGAGAGAACGCTTTTTTCTTCTTGGTAGAACCTTTAGTGTTCTGCCTAGAATCAAACATAAAGGGTTATACCAAGAACCATCTGCCAAAGGTTCCACACAGAACCCCCTATGAGATGTTCCACGGACAACCCATCTATGGTTTAATGGTTCCACCCAGAACCCTCTCTGGAGGTTCCATCCAGAGCTTTTCCACCTTCTGAGGGTGCTGACAAGAACCCACTCAGGGGGTTCTACTGAGAGCCTCTTTATGCACTGAGGGTTTTTAACTAGAACCCACTCAGGGGGTTCTACTGAGAGCCACTTAATGAATAAGTTCTTCAATCCTTGAAGAACAATTTCTTAAAAAAAAATTGTACCTCAGAAGCAAACTATTCTGCATGAAACGTCAGCCTCTCAGGAAGAACCCTTTGGAACTTTCATTATTTTTTATTGTTGAACCAACTTTAAAAGAACTTTAATCGCTAACAAACGACAAGCTGGATGAATACAGCTGCTTTAAGTCTGATGAACGTCGTAATCTGATTACTTTCACAACAGTTTGCATTAAAGTAACTTAAAAGTTTTCTATTTTCCACCTCAGTTAATAAATAAAACCATCAGGTAAAGTGAGCAGGATGTCATTTAAAGTTGTTATAATGAATTAAATCAGAGCTCAGAGTGAGACTCATCTAAAACACCACGTCACTCCTGACTGACACTTTTTACAGCGTGGATCTTGTTAATGAAGTAAAAAAAAGTTCTCACAGCTCTCAGTCTCCAGACGTGACACTTTTTGCAGCGCTGACCTGCTGCACACAATTTATGGGCTCCAAGCCGCAGCAGACAGCCTCCTGTTTGTCTTTTACTATTCCGTGTTACTTTTTGTTTGTTTTCGCAGCGCACATGAGCAAAAATAGCCCTCTTCACTTGTGTCGAAGCCTTAATTATACAGATTTTTTTCTTTGCCTCTTTATTTTTTTATTCGCTTTTTCCTGGGCGCTCTGAGCTGCATACAGACAGACTGTTCAGGGGTGAAGACGCACTGCAAAAAGTTTTATTCTTCATATTTAACTTCACTGTAAAAAGAGAAAAAAAAACCTGTTGACACAAATTCAAGACAAATTGAGATAATTTTGTAATGAATCAAAAATAAACTTTATTAATTCAGTTGAACTTGAGGAAACATTTTCAATAAACTGAAGATCTTGAACTCTTCTCAAAAGTTGACTGAACCTTAAAACACTTTTTGTTTGAACTTTAAAACACAGACGTTAGTGTTTAGTTAGGATTAGAAACTTAAATTTGACTGAGTTGATTTAACTCTGAACAGAAGATTAATACAACTTATTTCAAGTCAAAAGACTTCAAGTTTGACAAACTCATGTTTATAAGTTCTAAGAACTTTTTAAATTTTAAGTTGAATCAACTTGAACAAATAAAACTTGTATATTTACATCAGGTTGATGAGAAACGATGAATTAATCCCACTATGTTTTTGACTTTTTGGTTTGTTCAGTCTTAATGTAAAATTAAAAAGTGATTATTCCACTTATTTCAAATAAATGTTCACTAATTTCAGCGATTTCTTGTGGACATGATGCGTAAAATTGCACCAAAAATGGCACATTCAAAACCCAAAGAAGTGAGCAGTTTTTTGAGTTGCTAAACTTAAAAGTTGGAGGTTATCAGAGCTTAAATGAAGTTCATGTTACATGTGCTCTGTGACTATAGTGAAATTAAACCAACTCAAATATATATTTAGTAAATGCCAGAATTCAGAATTTCAATTCAAAAAGTTAACACACTGTAAAAACAAAAAAGTTTAGAAAACTTTTAAGGCAACTTAATTCAACACATTTAAAAAGTTTTATGTTTTGTTGAAATAATTTTTAATTTAATTTTTAAGCATCCAAATAAGGACAAATCAGGTTCATATGTTCACTGTGAGCAATTCTTAAAATGTGATTTTTTTGGTCGGTTTCTAAAACTCAAAAGATTCAATTTTATCTAAAGAAAAGTAAATTTTCTCAACAAAAGATTATAGGTTGGTAAAACTCATTTCAAAACTTTCTCAAACTTTGATTCAAAACTCGTGAGGGCAAAAAGACAGAAGTGATTAATTTTATGACTAAAAACAATTATTTCATGTTTGGTAAAGCTTATTATAATTAATTAATGTCAGCATTTGGTTTTACGGTGCAAACTATGGTCTGTGATATTTGAGGGTTCACTGAAGAAGATTACTTCTGATTTGTGCAGATTTTGTCGCTGACACTTTTTGCAGCGGTGCAGAGGTGTGCATATAGGCGCATGTTGTCAGCCTGCGCGCCCAATGTTTGTGCAGCCAGCGGTTTAGTGCTCAGAGCTCCTACAGAAACCCCCGTCGATCTGTATACCTTGAAAGGAAAACCAACAGAATCTATCGTCTGATTTATGAAGGTCCAGCTCGCTGCTCTGACCGCGCAGAGAAAACACGAGAGACGTTAAAAATCCACAGTGAACACCGTGAAAAGGCATCTGTGGCCACCGAGCCACCGAGCTATTCTTATCACAGCCGACATGGAAAAAGACATTTATAGCGTTTAATCCCACTTTTCACTCCTAATAGGCTGAGATTCATGAAACGCTGCTGCACCACTGAGAGACGCTTTCAGAGGCTGCAGGGAAATAACAACCTCCTGTAGTCAGTCAGTCAGCCGTGATTTAATAAAAAACTGTAATTCAGATTCTGTCAAGTGAAATTAAAAGCAACAGATGAAACTTTCCTCCAGGTTTGGTCTTAATCGAGGCATTTATGGATTTTAAAATGTTCATATGTTGACTTTTATTTGCACAGAATGGTGTAATTTCTCCTGATCAGATCAGATGTGAGCAGAAGAACTCGACAGATGTATCAGTTTGTCGATATTATTGGCCCGATATCAGCTTGGCATGTTGGTACCGTCATATACGTGGTCCAATATTTGTTTTACAGTTATTTCAAGATAACAAGGCTTGTTTTTTATTTTGTGAGAACGGGACATATTAACCCATTATGACAAGAAAACAAGATTTATTATCTGAGGATAACAAGATAAATTTACCCATTATCATGAGAAAATTAGCTTTATTAGCTTTATTTTCTAGCTGTTAGTTCAAATTTAAAACGTATCAGATGGAAACATTAAAAAGTCTGCTGGCGACGATGCAAAGAGTTTAAACATTAGCATTAGTTTACTTTAGTTAGCTGCTCATTTTAGCCAACGTTTTAGCCGGTTGTCAGCTGGAAACAAGAGGTTGCTCCTGTTTACTTCTTAAGTGTTTCCATTAGTACTGTAAACTGTGAGGGGGCGGAAAACTTGACAGACATAGCAACAGTAACTAAGGGGGGCGGGGCTTAGTGAGGGGTAAATTAAACTTTGGCATATGCACTGCACGCTATTTGAAAGCATAAAGCGGTGTTACTTGTACTCAGATTGAAAAGACCAGGCTGAAACCTCCTCAGCCACCCTGACAATGCAGCCTGGGTGTGGATCAGATGGACGGAGCCAACGGCAGGATTTATTTGCGCGGGCAGGAGGGAGTTGAATGAGTCCTTCAATGGGCCCTCTCACCTTCTGTTTGCTCACCTTGACCAGACTCCATGTTTAGAGGGACCCCCGTCACCCATACACCCTATAACCTCACCTCCCTCTCCTCCTCCTTCACCTCCTTCACCCCTCCATCCATCCATCCTGAACATGGCTCACCACAGAGAGCAAACATCAGGCCGCACTGGGACAGCAGGGGTGCATTGTGGGAAGGTTGCAGCCACAGACAAGGGGGAGATGGGTGACGTGCAGCAGCAGCAGTGGGCGGGGCTTAAACTCCTTCATCAAGTTCAAAGATCAAACTGTCAAACTATTTAAGAAAAACAGTTAAAAATGAATAAACTTTATTCATACCTGCACAACCTTGCAGCTTTGTCCCTGATGACATACAAGACATGAGACATCTGTGTCTGTTTTCCTGCAGCGCTGCAAAGACAAGCTGAACTCTCTGGCCATCTCGGTGATGAACCTGTGGCCCGGGGTCCGGCTGCGGGTCACTGAGGGCTGGGACGAGGACGGCCACCACTCAGAGGAGTCGCTGCACTATGAGGGCCGGGCGGTGGACATCACCACGTCAGACCGAGACAGGAACAAGTACGCCATGCTGGCGCGGCTGGCGGTGGAGGCGGGGTTCGACTGGGTCTACTACGAGTCCAAGGCCCACATCCACTGCAGCGTCAAGTCAGGTGAGGGGCGGTCGAATCACGAGATGGTGTTTTTTACTTTTAATTTTTGTTGTAGAATAAATAAATGAAAATTTTCCCAACCTTACAAGTAACATGTCAACATTAAATTTAGCAGAATTTTGTGGTAAAATAACTCTAAAACTTTAAACTTTACAGTCAGACAAACCCTAAATTCACTTTATAAGAAGTATTTTAATATTTAGGGTTCAAAATGGCCGTTTTTGTGGGGAACTGCTGCTGCTGCTGCTGTCTTTTCCTGTCCTCCTAACATTTTTTGTTTCACTCTTCTATCCTTGTGTGTTAACTTTCTTGTCTTGCTAGCATCTTAAGTATGTGGGCGCTTGCTAGCTCTTCCATTTCCCTTTCTCCTCACGTCTCACCTGCCACTCACCCCGCGTTTCCTCAGGTTAGGTCAAGTTCTACATCACATCTACTTTACATTTTTGCTTCTGTGAGCTGTTTGCAGCTTTTTTGCTTTCCTCACCCAGAGGCAGGCTCGTTGGTACTTTATACAGCCATGAATCAGGTGATTTCAAAAAGGAAAATTAGTAAATCGAGACCATATTCACACGGCGGCCATTTTACTCTGATGTCACACTCCAGTGTTCCAGAAAATTTGATAAATCCTTTATTTGATAAATAAATCATTTCACTGTTTCCAAATTGATCATCAGTGGGCCAAAGCTAACGGTGAGCTGACACTAACAATGAGCTAAAGCTAACAGTGAGCTGAAGCTAACAGTGAGTTGAAACTAATAGCGAACTGTAGCTAACGGTGAGCTAAAGCTAACAATGAGCTGAAGCTAACAGTGAAATGATGCTAACCATGAATTGAAGCAAACAATTAATGTTTTTTTTAGAAACAATCAGCAGATTCAGCCTCAGTTTTGGATTAATTTACTACATATGAAAGTCAAGCCTCTAACTAACTTCTTCGCCACGACAAAATGTCAGAAAAACATGATAGCCCAGAAAAGACGATGAACTAGTGACCACAAAATCAATGTACAATATTATTAAATCATGTTTACGTATTAAAGGGTTTTTGAAGTGGAGTTGTATGAGGTTCTTATTCATAGTCAGTGTATTACCTACAGTAGATCAGTAGATTGCAGTTGGCATGCTTCACCTTGCTGTCAGACGTATTCTGACAAAAAAAAAAAAAAAACAGCATTATATAAGCAAAATATTGCTCTTATGGAATTTGGTTGAGCAAGAGAAAGTGATATTTGGCTCATATAATGGCAGTTTCCTGTCAGAAAAATCAGAACTATCCCTTTAACATAGTGGCTTCTGGTTGTATTAAATCAGCTGCCGACTCTTTGCAGGACAACACACATTCACATTAAGGTTCCACATATTCCACCTAGTGCTGATAACCACAAATGTGCAGCCGGCATAGAAACTAACACACACGTGTTGAAAGTCACACAACCCGGACACATTTTACACTGAGTGGTAACTGAGATTTTCCTTTTTTCCATTTTACCCTCTTCCTTTCTCCTTTTTCATACTTTCACTCTCTGTTCCCTTCCTTCCTCCTCCTCCTCCTCCTCCTCTCTCCTTCCCTCCCAGATCGGGTTGCGAGGGCCCAGTCCTTGACTTGATCAGAAGGGCAACCAATCAAGTTGGTATTTTTTTTTTTCATCTTTTTGGTTTCTCCTTGTTTTTGTTTTGTTTTGTTTTTTCTTCTGTGTTTCCTCAAAATTCAAAATTGTTGTTGGGGGGGTGGCGGTGTTCCAGGCACCCAAGAAAAAGTTGTAATTTAAAAGCTTTAGAATAATAAAAGCCCCCAAAATCCTGCTGAAAGGTATTTTTCAGTTAGGGGGGCTGGACTGTAGTCAGCAAGAGGAGAGAACCACTAGGCGGCAGCAAAGCACCAGCATCCGAGGAGATAACAGAGGAAAAAACAGGAAACAGAGATTCATTCTGCTTTAAATCAACAAAAGAGGGTTAGGAAGGAAATACTTAAAGTTTGTCATGACTTCCTTCAAAGAAAAAGTCACTTTTTATTACAAAATCAAACTATTTATGGTACTCTTTGTTTGGTAATGAAGAACAGCCTACATATAATGGAGCAGGATTAGATTTTTAAAACTGAATTGAAATGAAGTTGTCATTAAGAGAAATAAAGTTGAAGTTATGGGATAAAAAGTGAAAAAGATGGGATTAAAAGGTCATGATTCTGAGATAAAATAAAAATGATCAGTTACAAAGTTGATTGTGAGAAAAGGTTGAAATTATGAGAAAAAAAGTGATTTTTATTAATCCGATAAAAAGTTTTAATCATGAAATAAAAAGTCAAATTTATGATATAAAAGTCAAAAATATGAGATACTAGCTGGAAATATGAGATAAATAGTTGAGCATGAGTTAAAATTGAAGTCATGGGATAAAAGTTATTATAAAATTTCATAATTATGAGATGAAATTTGACTTTTTATTAGCCTTTTCAACTCATTACACTTAATTTCCATATTAAGAGAAACAGACTGGAGTGGGCAGGTTCAAAGGTATTTTTATTGCAAAATTTTGACTTAATTGTCATAATTATGTATTTCCATAGGGAAATTACTTTTCTTTTACTCTCAGAAATTGGCGTCGATACAAGATGGAAGCTAGATACTTTCAAAATGTCCTTTCATCTGGACTTTAAGTACATTGATCTTGCAAGGGAAATATATACGTATGTATGTATGTATGTATTAATAATTTTATTTTCTATTTAACGCAATGATTTGCAAATACTTTTCGACATATATATATATATACATATAACAAGATATTTAATGTTCAAACTGATTAACTTAATTGTTTTGTGACAGAAGCATGTGCACTAACACACAACAACATTTCAACACTAAATAAAAACTAAATTTCTGACTTCCTGAATAAATGTTTTGTAACTTTAAACCTGTAAGAGACGTTTTAATCGTACTGGAGCTGAACTGGAGTCGTGTGTCGGTGTCGGTTTGTCAGATGATTAACCTGCTGGCTGCTTTTCCCGCTCTGCTCCTTCCTCCTTCAGGTGACTTATCTTATCACCTGGCCTTGGCTTTCCTGCCTTCCCCAAATATTTATCCCCAGATAGACTTGAGACGGTCCTCCAGTGTCACTTTCAAGTGTCCGGACGTATTGTCTCTGACACAGTCCTGCCTGGACACACACGTATACACACACACAGTCATTATTCAGGGCTGCAAACAGGAGCTTTTATCTAGTTATTGTTCTTTTATTTCCAGTGCAGGAGAGAAAAAAGTCAATATTTAACTAAAGGGAGGTGGAAAGATTTATTATGTGCTCAAGCTCTTTAGTATGGAGGCACATTCATGCCAGGATAAAAAAAAAAGAATGTTAAAAAAAAAAAAAATGTTAGGAATGACAAAAATACTTATTTAAATGTTTTTACATTTAAAGTTCAAAAAATATAATAAAATAATTAAAAAAATTGTAAGTCAAAACTATATACTTTCCATCAATTATAAAGTTTTAATAAAAATTACACCTAAAATAAACAATATGAGTCAAAAATTTGGCTTTTATAATAATATGATTATAAATTGAACTATTAGATAGTAAGATGAACTTATAAGACAGTGTAAGTTCAGCATAATATCAAATAAAATATTGAAATACAAAGTCAAAATTTTGATTTACTGAGTCAAAATTATGAGATTGTGAGTCATAATTGACTTTTCAGCTCAAAAGTATTAGATAGCAAGCATAAATAAGAAGAACAAATATAAAAAATTATTGTCTTTAAGTTAAAATTTAACGATTATAATCAGTTTTCTAAATTGTGATATTACATGTTAAAGTTCTGGCAAGAATGATCCTCCATACTTCAGGAATTCTGACACCCTGTTTAACCTCCTGTCCCTGTCTGTCTTCCAGACCACTCAGTGGCGGCTAAATCTGGAGGTTGTTTCCCGGGCGAGGCCTTGGTCACGTTGGAGAGCGGCGGTCAGAAGTCCATCAGTGACCTACGACCTGGTGAGCGTGTTCTGGCCTCGGCGGGCAGCGACGGCAGCGGGGAACTGGTTTACAGTGAAGTCCTGGCCTTCCTGGACCGTGACCCCACAACCCGGAAGCTCTTCTACACCCTGCAGACCGAAGTTGGAGCCCGCCTTTCGCTCACCGCCGCCCACCTGGTATTTGTGTCTGAGGGGAACTGCTCAGAGGGGGCGTTGCCAGACAATGGCGCCCTCAGAACTGTGTACGCCAGCAACGCCCAGCCGGGACAGTGCGTGCTGGTGTCAGAGGGTAAAACGGGACAGAGGCACAGCAAGGGGCGTCTGTCTCGGATCACCCGGGTCAGCATGAGGGAGAGCCAGGGGGCGTTTGCACCGCTAACCCAGCAGGGGACGGTGGTGGTGGACGGGGTGGTGGCGTCCTGCTACGCGGTGGTTGAACAGCAGTCCCTGGCTCACTGGGCCTTCTCACCACTGCGGCTCATTCACAGCTGGTCTGGATCCACTGGGAGCCACAGTGATGGGATCCACTGGTACTCACAGCTCTTACACTGGCTGGGGAGGATACTGCTGGACTCAGGATACTTCCACCCCCTGGGCGTGGCTCAGGGCGACAGGTGAGGATGGACAACAGGAAACAGGGGTGGACGCTTTAATTAAAAACAAACAAAACCTGAACTCCTCACTTTTTAACTGTAATGACCTCAAATACAAGCCTGTAGATGACCCCAAATACAGGCCTGTAGAGCCACATGGGACCACAGTGGAGAACCCAATGAGACCGGAGATGTTGGGGTGCTGCTGAAGCCTGATGGGAGTTTTATTTTGGCGGGACAAAGAGGGAAGAAGAAGCTGTGGACTGACACAGATGATTTCTCTCAAAACCACGAACACAGACAACAAATATCAGAGACATATATATTGAGAAAGTGCTGATGTTTAAAGACTTTTGGTGACACTTGTATCCTTAAAACTCTATGAAACAAAAGTCCCTTAAAATACCTTTAATAAACCCTTTATCTTACCTTAAAAACACCAAACACTTTACGTTTGAGTCAAGGTGTTTGGTTCTGGAGCCAGAGATCCTTTTTTTTTTTTGTCTATTAATTTGAAAAACTAAATCCTTTAAAAACACCTTAACTTCAAAACCCCTTAATTATGTACTAGATCATAACTCACCCTGATATATATACTTTAGTTATTGATGGAAGGTGTTCTCAGGGTTGGGTTTTAGGTGATTTAACTGGTGGTAAAAAACACATTTACATATGGCATGAAAGCCATTCCTGAATTTTCTACAGCACTTTTTAGGTTCTAAATTTAAGGATGGTTTTCATGTTAGATAATAAATTCTAGGGGTTTTTCACCTCTTAAAAAGGCCTTAGTCCGAGCAGATACTCCATTAAAAAGACCTTATAATATTATTTATCCCCATAATTGTGTCATTATTAATGATTAAATGAATAAAACCATTAAAATGTTACCAAATAGCATGAACGCCATTCCTGAATTTTCATCTTAACTGAAAAATTAAAGCACTATTAAAATATATTGTAGATCAAAGGATGGGTTTCATGTTTTGGTTACTTTAAGGTTTTTTTTTTAAGACAACAACAACAACAACAAAAACATAATCAGTGCAGAAAAAAAATTAAAAGTCCCATAATAAACCCTTAAAATTGACCAAATAGCAAACTTTTAACTGAAAAATGAAGGCACTTTTAAGGTATACTGTAAATTAAGGGATGGCTTTTGTGTTATTTTGGCCAACCTTAAGGGTTTTTACCTCTTGAAAAGCCCTTAGTCTGTGCCATTAAAAATGCCTTATTATAATGCAATCCAATAAATTATCAGTTCTATTCCCTTTAATCTGGAGCGAACCTTTTAAATACCTGAAGTAAGAATCACTTTAAATATCATTGACCAAAGTCCCAACCTTAATAACATCTTAAAGTGATAATTTATTGATCTGTTCAAATGTGTGAAATGTGTAAATTAAGGGGGGAAGTTATTGGTAAATTTAAAGGTGTTTTACCCCTAAGAAGCCCTGAAAAACAGTTAAAATATTGTAATGACTTTAGATTCATTTAAGGTAAAATTTAAGGGATTTGGTTTCAGAGGGTCCAGGGGGATGTTGTGCATGTAACATAACTGCTTTAACAGAGATTTTAGAGTAAATAAATGATAGAGTGTATTTAAGTGTTATTTGTTTACAGAAATCCAATAATGTTTATGAAGTTATTATGGGTGAAGAAGAGATATTAAAAAGATTTATTTTTGAAATTAAATTATATGGAAATGAGCTGTGTGTCGTCTCATTTGTACGCCTGATGACTGACCTGTGACATGTAACTTGTTACCTGCTTCCTGTTTGACAGACAGGTGAGCTCTGCAGTGTGTCTGTCAGTGTGTAGCATCCTGGATGTGAGATGAATTTGTGTCTCCAGAGGGGATCAGGACCGATTTAGCGCTCATATCTGACCGCAAACCGCTCCGTGCGCAAAAATAAGTCCACAGCGACGCACCAGTTGCATGTGTGCAACAGATGTCGGCTAATAATAACAACCTGCTGCGCCTTTAAGAGGATGACTGAGAAGGAAACCTAATATCTCTCCATATCGAGCTCAAGTCTCCATCAATTAACAGTGAGAGCCGAGAGCAGGACGATATCAGAATCTGTCCCTCCGCTCTGTCTCCAAACTCCACCTGCATCCTTTTTGTTGTCATTTTTTTCTTTTGTCACACACAAACCGGATTAAATTACGCATTGCACCTTTAAGAAGCTGTCACCGGGATTAGAGTTACGCGCAGCAGAGAGCCAAGTCGCCCTCCGGAGGGGTTTTTACGCACCGAAGGGTCTCCTCCAGCCACATTTCTCACTCTGTCCTCTTCTTCTTCTGTGGTCCTGACACCGCCGGGGAGCCGCGCACCGTCCACCGAGCGACATGGCCGAGCCAGGGAAAGGGGTCACCGCCGGGAAACTGGCCATCAACGTCCAGAAGAGGCTCACCAGAGCGCAGGAGAAGGTAAACTTTTCATTCAGACCAGCGGAGGCTCACATGGCAGGCAGGCAGGCAGGACACTGTGTCCTCCTGTCCCTGTGAAACATAACCCCTCAACTCTTAACCTGCAAATACGCAGCAATAATCACTTAATGAGGGTCTTTTTAACGTGGACTGTTACATATCAAGGTTCTGAAGGGGTTTAAGGGGTTAAATGAACCCTAAATGTCGAGGGTCCACCCTGTGACATTTAACAAAACCACTGCTCAATATGCACCTTATAATAATATGTTAAGGGAGTTTTATATGTTTCTCTGCACATTTAAGGGGTTTTAAAAGGTGAAATATCACAGTTTATAAATTAAGTGAAAATTTAGGTTTATTATAATGCATTAACTGGTGTTCTGCACAGTTTTAAGAGAAATTTAAATGAACCATAAAACTGGGGTCAACCCTGCATGAACTTTAAGTAAAAGTTGTTTTAAAACCACTAAAACTGCAGAAAACCTGTTTTTAAGAAAGCCCTTAAAACAGTGATAAGGGGTTCAATTAATCTGTAAATTAAGGGGAAAAAATCTGCCTCTTAAGTGTATAACATCCCTTAAGTTTGACTTTTAAACCCTTTAAATTTAGAAATGAACAGATTGTATTGTGGTGCTTTCAATGAGTATTCTGCACAGTTTTAAGAGGTAAAAACCCCTTGAATTTTTAAATTAACCTCACCCTTAAAAAATGAATAAGAAACAAGACCACCTTGAATTTGCACTTCAACTTAAAGGTGTTTTAAAAACCCTTAGATTGGCACAGAAAACCAATCAATAATGCCTTAAGATAATAATGTCAAATGAATCTGTAAATTAAGTGTTACTATGAAATTAAATCCTTTTCCATTTTACCTTAAAGCTCAAAAAGCTCAAAACTGGAGTCAATCCTGTAACATTTCTCAATTAAAGTTCATTAAGGATTGTAAGAGTGTTTTTAAAAAACTGAAAGACGGCACAGTAAACATGTTAATAATACCTTAAAATGACTATTTTCAAATTAATCTGTAAATTAAGGGAAAATCATGTGTCCCTTAAGTGTCCAGCCATCAAAACAAAACCAAATCCCTTAAATTTGACCTTAAAACCCCTTCAGTTTACCCTTTAATAACAACCATGGTAGGCTATAATTAATACAGGGCGCTTTTAATGGATATTCTGCACGGTTCAAGTAGTTTTTAAGATTTAAAATCCCCCTAAGATTTAGATTGACCTCAACCTCAAAACTAGGGTCAAACCTGGACACTTTGGTGTTTTAAAATGTCAAACTCACAGAAGTCACAAAATCACACAAACAAACTAAAAGAGCAGCAGCAGTAGTAGAAATGCCTGTGTTCTGCAGGATAAAGTTGCTAATTTTGTTAATGGAGTTTGGTTGGTTTACAGAAAGTGATATTTGGCTCATATAAACATGGTTTCCTGTCAGAAAAAGCTGTCTGATGGTGAAAGTAAGAAGAAAAAAAGAAAAATACAGGAAAAAAAAATCTCTAAGACTTATTTAATTAAAGTTAAAGTTATTTGCAAACTAACCAGTGACTTCAGAATAAAATTGAAGTTATAAATTGAGTAGCAGAGCGCAGGAGGAGCTTTAAAAGTGACAGAATGAAACCTGATCAACAGTCTGTGTCCAGCTCTCTGTCTCTGAGTTATTATTGTCTGTCCTAATCACTCTTGTTGCTTAAGCCTGCGGAGGTTTTACCTCTAATCACCTCAGTACCACACCAGGAGTGCCGCCAGTCACTCAGACACACACATTTCATATTTAAAACACTCATTGTTCTCAGATTGTTGGTCTTTCTGCTGCGTGTGTTTCCAGTTTAAACACCTAAAAAAGAAAAAAGACTCAGAGCTGTTAATGGACGCTTGTAAGTGTGACCCCCTCCGTCCTCGACACTCCTCTGATGAGTATCTGCTCATTCCTCGTGGCAGCTGCACATTTTTCTCCTGTGCTTCACATCCAGGCTCCTTCTTTGAAAATCTGTAAAGTTATATTGTCTAAAATAAGTCGAAGGAATTGTGCAGCACTGTGGAGAGATCCTACAAACATCAAAAGATCAAACATCAAATATACTTAAAGTACCAAAACTGTACGTATAAGTAAAAATACTGACTGTAGAGTTCAAAGAAATGGTTGAAATAGGGATTAAATTAATATGCATCACAGCTCCTTTTGAAACTGAGGTCCAGTATTTTTCTGATCGGGCATCTGACAAATAAAGTGTAATAAACAGGGTGGAAATCATTGCAGTGGGGGGGGGGGGGGGTTGTGGATGACCAGTGGTGAAATAAAGTTTTTAGTTACAGAGTTTTTACAAAGAGTTTACTGATGTCATCATGCTGACCTTTATTTCACTAAAATTCAACCTGAATCCTTTTTTGTTTTAATATCATTTTAATTTCTAATAATTGCTAATGATTTTGGGGTTGGGGGGTGTGAACCGTTTTCAGCTTTCAGGGGAAAGCAATCTTGGAGGATGAAAAAACACCACAACTCCAACCTAAAATCACAAAACACAAAGTGATCTGAGACAGGAAACGGTGTTGTCTATGTTTGATCATGCTAGCTGTTTCCCCCTGCTTCCAGTCTTTGTGCTAAGCTAAGCTAACCATGACCTGACTCCATCTCTGCACTAAACACACATATGCATCTAAACTTCTCACTCTTAGAGAGAAAGACACTAAAGGTTTTCTCCAAAACATTGACCTTTATAAAAACATTCATTGTACAGTAAGTTCAAAGAGTTTCTCCTCGCTGCTGTCGAGCTCGATCGATCATTTCAGCAGCAACTTGAATGAACTTTAAATAGCAGCTGCAGCTCACTGCTGAATGAAATAGCATCCACGTTCCATCTGTCTTAATGTGAGAGTTTATTTAGCAGCAGGTTACTCTGCAGTCGAGAAGCTCTCGAGTCATTTTAACTTTTCCACACACGGTCCTGCAGTTACATCTTTAGTTTCTACTTTCTCAAACATTGAAAAATATAACTTCATACACAAAAACATCAGTTACACCATCATATCTGGCTTCTTTCAAATAACATCTTTATTATTTTATGTATTTCGACAAACTGAAATCATCCATCTTTACATAATCACCGTTTGTTTTTATCAGATTATTCAGATTATTTGATAAATCAATACAATATTCATATTTTATCTTCTCAAATGTTCACAGTTTTGGTTAATTCAGATGTTGTCTGCCCACTTTTCATTATTCTAACGTGCAAACATATTTTGACTGAGAGCCAACAAACATAACAAAGCTTTCTCAGTATTTAGATAATCAATGGATAGATGATAGTTCATGTAAAATTCACAGAGGGATTATTAGAAAAGTCTGTCTGACTGATGTTTTCCAGAGGAGAAAAAAAAAACAAGGGAATTTTGATTTGTTCTCTACAGGAAATATCAGCAAAATAAGATTCACAAAAACATCAGAATGTGAAAAAATCAATGTTTCACTGTATGCTATATTTAGAATATTTTCACCACTTTATCTTGCGGTCAGACAGACTTTTCAAACAGCAAAACCACCATTATATAAGTCAAATATCACTCTTTCTCAATTAGTCAAACTCCATGAGCAAAATCTGTAATTTTATGTCACAGAACACATGAGTTCCTGGTCTTCAGCTGCCTTGATCTGTTTGTTTGTATGTATTATTTTATGAATTCAGCATTTTAAAGGGTTACTTCAAAATCACAAAATAACACAAACAAACTAACAGATGGAGGCAGCAGTAGACCAACAACTCCTGTGTTCTGTGAGGTAAACTTGCTGATTTTGCCAGTGGAGTTTGGTTGGTTCAGAGAGAGTGATTTTTGGCTTATATAAAAGCAGTTTCCTGTCAGCAAGGTAAAGGTGAAAATCTTCATCTTTGTCTTTGCTCTGACCAACATTAGCCTTGAAATCCAGGAATTGTGACAGAGAATTTAAAGTTTCTTCCCTTTCCTGGATGTTTATCTTGAGGAAGTTAATCTGCAGGATGTAGAAAAATATGATTTTCACTCTCGAGTCTTCAAATGCAACAAAAGTCAGCATGTGGAGGCCGTTCTGACAGACTTTGAGGTGATACTGAACCGTTGAGCTGCAGCTCTGCGAGTAAAGAGGAAGGTCAGAGTATCATCTTCCCTCTGAAGGCCGGCTGAGGTGGAGGAGGGGAGGGAGCATCGGCTTCAGCTGTCTGTCTGCTGGCACGCCGCCCTCCACCCTCCACCTCATCCAGCTACACACTCACTCACTTCATGTTTTTACACTGCAGCGTCGGTCCTGTCCAGTGAGGAGGCAGGAACAAAATGACTGAACCACTGACCGACAAAAACTAAAGTCACAGTGCAGAATTTCCTGCTTCTGCATCTAGGACCCTGCAGTTAGTTCATGGAGTCATACAAATGAATATTCTGATTTATAAAACACATGATTGCACATTTATGCACAACATCTGTAACTTCATTGATTGTTTAAATCCAACAGGATCTGCAGTGTATAAATCCTGACGTCCATCAGATCTATCTAAAAATGATTTCCTCTGGGGAGTCTCCTCTGTCCTCTCAAGTGATAGCCATAGTTTGTAGTTTTGATGCTAAATATTAACAGTATTTGCTGTAAAGACATTATTGCACGCATTAAACTGAAAGATGTGTAATGTTTCAATGTACACAGTAATTTCACTGCAGAAAATACTGTTAACATTTTAGTAGTAAAACTAAAAATGTGGCTCTCTTAAAGGGGATGGGAGATGATGTTTTCATTTATTTGACACCCAAAACACACCTGTGTAATTAAGAGACCAAATACAACTCCTTTGCGCCCTAAATGCACCTGTGACATACACTTTAGACCATGCACCATGTCGTCATGGAGATGAAGTGATGATGATGAACTGTACATTTTACTGTCTCACTTGGTTGTTAGAGTTGAGTAAGAACCAAAACAGAGAGCTTGAGCAGGTTTGAAACATGCACGCACCTTTTCAAATCTTTGAGTTAGTTTAACAAAAGGACTCAAGCCTTCAAAAAAAAATTTCCACACCAGAGGAGAGAGCGGCCATATTTGATTTCCCTGTCAGTAATAATTTGATTCACACCAGCTGACACAATAATCCCGAGCCTCTCCTGGTGCCACCATGGTTGTCATAGTGATGTAATGTCACCCGCTCATGAACTGGTCAGCTGTGCTGCAGAGCATGCTGGGAAAATCCCCCCCAGTGGAATCCGGATGAGTGTGGTGACGGAAAAGGGAGGAAAGGGGCAGGATGGTGGCCTTTAGACAGCAGCTACAGACCCAGAATTGTGCTACGAGTCAAAGAGGCAGGACCCAGTGACACTGACCCCCCTCCTCATCAGACCGCCTTAACTCTGCAAACTAATCTACACACACAAATAAAAAATATCAAACATAAACATAATGTGCCAAGACGAGAAACTACTGTTCTATAAGACAAATATCGCTCTGCCCAAACCAACCAAACTCTACTGAAAAAATCAGTAATTTAACCTCACAGAAAACAGGAGTTGTTGGTCTCCTGCTGCCTCCATCTGTCAGTTTGTTTGTGTTATTGTGAGACTTTAGTGTTTAAAAAGGTTAGTTTGGATTCACAGAATTTGATGTATAATAAGAATAAATAAGTCTCTCCAGGAAGTTGTGATGTTGCAAACAGAAGAATTAATGCAGAGATAGTTTGGTTTGTACGATATATAAGTACATGTAGTGAGAAGTAGAAAGCTGCATGAAAAGTACAACACAAGTACCTCAAATTTGTACTCGAGTACAGTACTTAAGTAACTGTACTTAGTTACATTCCCCAGCTGTATCTTTATAACTCTCTCTAGTAATTTGAATCCACAGTTATCAAACCTCGAAGGCACCCTGCTCCACACCTGTCCCCCCTCCTCCCTCCTCCCCAGGACTCCCAGCATGCCTCAGTGCTGTGGGCGGGGCTCAGATGTGTGTGTGTGTGTGTGTGTGTGTGTGTGTGTGTGTGTGTGTGTGTATAGGGGTGTGTATCTATCTATAGCTCTGCTGGGCCTCCTCCTCATCGCTCTTAATACCCCACAAACTGCCCTGTGTGTGTGTGTGTGTGTGTGTGCGCGCGTGTGTATTTTTAGGGAGTGAAACTGAACACCCACATATACACACACCCACACACACACACACACAGTGTTACACACTCAGGTATGTCACTTTATACCTGAGTTTACAGTCGAAGAGACGTTTTCCTTCCACACATGAGCACACAGGTGACTGCAGCAGCGTCACATGATCTTTCCAGACTTTACAGGCGGCACCTGAATGCAGCACGAGACGTTTGATTCACAATGAGCCGACAGACACAGAGGGCTGTGAAGGAGACACCAGGTGTGTCGTCCAAATATAGAGCCACATTTTAACAGAAACAACTGATGAAATGATCCGAACGCCAATGAAGAGTTTCAGTTTTCTACCTGAACTTCTACCTGCACTTTTACAGACTTTTACACGATTATTCCCAACTGAAACTCCATGTAATATAATAATCTAAAAATAAAGAAATATAGATGAATGCAGAAAATATAGTAAAAGAAGAAAAAATAAATAATAATAATATCATAAATAATAAATCATGTAAATAAATAATTGAAAAACAAAAAATAAAACTAGGCTATAGAAAATATATGAAATAATGAAAAAATGACCCAAAAAACAGCTTAATTACAGTAATCTGAGTATTTGTAATGTAGTGGCAGTCATGATTTAAAGTTTAAAGATGTTCTCTGCCTTCCAGTCTCATGCTAAGCTAAGCTAACCTCATCCTGACTCCAGCAAGACAGAGATACACAGAGATGTACCGAACAATGAACTATGTGTCTTGGTATCGTCTCACTGAAATAACGAGGGACGTCTCTGATCAGGGACGGCAGCATGTGTCTCTCTGACAGTTTCCAACAATCAGGACTTGAAGTACATTTATCTGATTCTGTACTTTTACTTCAACAGTTATTCAATGAAGAACTTTAACTCACTGTGTTTCACACCTGACTCTGTGTGTGTGTGTGTGTGTGTGTGTGTGTGTGTGTGTGTGTGTGTGTGTGTGTGTGTGTGTGTGTGTGTGTGTGTTGCAGCAGTGGGGAAGTCCCCGTCTCCGTGTTGATGGCGGTTTGTGTATCCGTCACAGGATTAGAGCAGCAGGTGGTGGTGATGTTGGTGTTGGAGGCTCAGTCAGATCAGATTAACGGTGACCTTGTTGTTCGACTCACAACAACGAGACAAATGTCTTGATTTCTCCTTTTTTCTCTGATCCTTCCTGAAAATCATCGTTTTATTTATGTTGACTGGAAGAAAGTTTTTATAAAGCAATACAAGAAGACAAGAAGTTGTTGTTAATTGTTAATTAACAATAACAAAAAAAGAGGAAACTTTTTAAAAAAATATCTAAAGAAAAATGTTTGTTGAAAGTGACAAGAATTGATAATCATTGTTTTCTGACATTTTATGGACCCAACAATTAATTGATTATTGGAAAATGTATCACCAGATTGACTAGTTGGAAAAAAGGTAAAATAGGTGTTTGGACCAATTTTTCAATTGACAAGATTGTGACAGGATTAATTTTTCACCATTTTCTGACATCTTATGGACCAAACAATTAATCAATTAATCAAGAAAACAACACAGCTGAAATAACGCACACAGATCGATTGATAGATTGATGATTGATGATTGATGGTGTACTCTGCAGGTCATGCAGAAGCTCGGTAAAGCAGATGAGACCAGAGATGCTGCCTTTGAGGAGATGGTGGCCAACTTCAACAAGCAGATGGTAACCATGGAAACCTTTTACACCTTTTTTTTATGTCATATGCAGATTCACAAGTTTTATATGATTTTGTTTCACTTAAAGTATCTTTTAATCAGCCTAAAATGACACTGACATCTATTTTGGTTTATTTTTTAAATCTCTTCAGTTCTTTATTATATAATAATCAAACTTTTCTGTTGTTTTCTCTCAGACTGAAGGCACCAAGCTGCAGAAAGACCTGAAAGCCTACCTGGCAGCAGTCAAAAGTGAGTTTTGATGAGAAACAATAAAACCATTTCATTCAAAATCATACTTAAAGGGATAGTTTGGGGTCTTTGCTGTGAGGTTGTATGAGGTATTTATCTATAATCAGTGTATTACTGACCTGTGGACAGGGTCAGCAGCAACAATCACACATCATATATTTTACCACTCGAAGGACAGGAGTCAATGATCTGCTCATCTGCCTCAGTCAGTTTGTTTCTTTGTGTTACTGTGTTTTATTCACAGAAGTCACACAATAACACACAGAGTAACAGATGGAGGCAGACGTAGCAACAACTGCTGTGTTCTGTGAGGTTAAATTGCTGATTTTGTCAGTGGAGTTTGGTTGGTCTGGAGAGAAGATATTCAGTATTTTCCTGTCAGAAAGTCTGTCTGACAGCATGATAAAGCAGTGAAAATAATATAAATATAGTGTACACTTAAACTAATGTTGATTTCTTTTTTAAATTTGAATATTGTAGCTGCCTGCACTAGAGATAATTTTATACTGTTAACTGGTTTAATTTTTGTTCTTCTTGTTTGTGACGGTGTGTTTTTCTGTTTGTGCTTCAGCGATGCACGACGCGTCGCGGCGGCTTCAAGATTGTCTCGCCGACATGTACGAACCTGAGTGGTTTGGAAAAGAGGAGATGGACACACTGGTGGAGGTGAGACCTGGAGACTGACAAACAAAACTAAACAAAAAAAAGTGTTATATTTACTTTTTCTTTCTTCTTCTTCTGCCTTTCTCTGCTTCCACCTCAGCTGCTTTCAACTTGACCTGTTTGTTTCAAATCCCAAAATTATAACAGTGAGGGTTCTTTAGCTGGTGCGCTGTAAAAAAATATTTAACTGAAAAAAGCCTTCCTTCAAATTTTAAGTTGAATCAACCTGAATAAATCAAACTTTTACAGATTAATTCTTTTTATGGCACTGCTATGACTTCATACACATCGGCTATTGTCTGATGATGATTTAGCTTTTTAAAAATTCATCTGTGCTCATTTGTAGATATTGAGGACAGTTAAGGAAAATGGAATATAAAAAGAAAAGAAAAGAAATTGTCATGATAAACATTGTGGGCTAAAAAATCTGAGATACTTAAATTAAAGCACATTATTGACTTCAGGTAGAGTCACTCTTCCTTTCTTTCTTTCAGTCTCCTGTGTGTTTTCCTTCTTTTTCTTCCTGCTAACTCTCTCTGTGTCTCTGACCTGCATGCATCTCTCCTTCCTTCCTGAAGGAGATGATAGAGAAGGAGATGGACAATAACCTCGAGGTAAAACAGGCAGATTCAGTTCTGCAGTAGAACAAGAAGTAGTGGTTCGTTTTAGAGCAGAACATTCGTCTATAATAAACCCTGATCTCTTAAAAATGTCGAGCATCAGAAAAAAGAAATATCAGCTGATTATTGAGTATTGAGTCGTTTGTTGTCAGCAGAACAACAAGTACAATTTATAGGTACTTTATTTGAGTTTTTCCATTATATGATACTCTACTCCACTAAATGTAATTGCTGATGTTACTTTGCAGATTTAGATTATTGATAGGATAGTTTGGATTTTTTAAAGTGGGGTTGTATGACGTAATTCAGTTTGGAGAGGCAGCAGGAGTAACACAACATGCTGCTGTGGACAGGGTCAGCAAGAAAACCTGAAAAAATCTGTATCAGTTCAAGTGTGCGCTATATTTATTATATTTTCACTCCTTTACCTTGCTGTCAGACAGACTTTTCTGATGGGAAACC
The DNA here is from genome assembly GCF_056507025.1 of Lutjanus erythropterus. Classification (NCBI taxonomy): domain Eukaryota; kingdom Metazoa; phylum Chordata; class Actinopteri; order Lutjaniformes; family Lutjanidae; genus Lutjanus; species Lutjanus erythropterus. The sequence goes on along the minus strand of NC_139340.1, from coordinate 17,926,302 downwards.
GCTGTCAAATCAACCAAAGATCACTACCTCCAAACAAACCAAGCTCACAAAAGACAGGAGTTGCTGGCCTGTCAGTGCCATGATTGCTTCGTTTGTTTGTGTTATTTTGTGACTTCTGTGTCACAATTTTGTCAATGGAGTTTGGTCTATTTGGAGAGAGTGATATTTAGATTATAAAACAGAGATTTACTGTCAAAAGAGTAGTTTTACGTTGTAGTATTGTGACAACATATTTTTTTAATTAAGTAGAATGTAGGGAAAATAATAGCTAATGTAGAATTAGATAAAAAATAGAATAGAGCTTATTAGATGTCCTTCATTTCAACAGGAAAAGTAAGTTTTAATCAGTTTTTTTATTATGATGTAAAATGTGTGTGTGTGTGTGTGTGTGTGTGTTTCAGGACACAGACACTCTGTGGTTAGATTACCACCAGAGCATCACGGACAAATCTGTCTCTGGTATGGACACGTACCTGGCTCAGTTCCCTGACATTAAGGTGTGTATGGTTCTGTATTTTGTTTTTATTTCATAACAGATAAGTTAAGAAGGATTTTCTGAATAAAAATCCACTGCAACCTTCTGAGCATGTAGTGTGCACAGGGCAGGGTGGCGGTCAGTGTCAGTGGGTGTCCCTTCCAGCCTCCAGCTGCAGTCATGATGTAAAAAATGTCAAATTCATAGCAGAGACGTTAAAAGCTTTTTAACCTGAACTCTGCTTCAGGCTCGTATAGCGAAGCGCGACAGGAAGATGGTGGACTTCGACAGTGCCAGGCATCACTTCTCCTCCTTACAGAAAGGAAAGAAGAAGGACGAGGCCAAGATCGCCAAGGTAACCACGAGTGTGTGTGTGTGTGTGTGTGTGTGCGCACACATATATGTAGACTGATGAATTATTGTTTGTGTGTATTTGAGCATGTTCTGCTGCTTATACTGAAGTTTTAAAGGAAGAGTTCAGAGTTTTTGGCTTAAGGTGGTATAAGTTTCTCATTGCATATTTTCATATGCATATACATACCACCACTCATACCACCTTAAGTCAAAACCTGCATTGTCTTTTGTTATTTGTTAGCTAACTAACCCTTGTTATGATCATTAAAACAGATCGATTACTAAATGCTAATTATTAACATGTTTGCGTTTGTCTTGAATTGTTCTTGTTTGCCTTTTGTCTTCTTTTTCTCTCTTCTTTCCGTCCCTTCTCTGGTCTCTTCTCTCCCTCTTCCTCTTCCTCCTCTTCCTCTCTTGCATGGCGTGTGTGGTTAGCCAGCAGCCCTGTTGGAGATGGCGGCTCCCAGCTGGGCTCAGGGTTTGATATCAGCCCACCAGGTGGCTCAGACTAACCTCTCCTACAACCAGGTGAAACTCTGGTTCATCACTGACTCCCCCCTCCTCACCCCAAATCTGTGAGCCTGTTCCTCCTCACGCTCTCTAAACATGATCAGAGCGGTGGCAACCTGTTAAGAGTGTTTGTAAATCCAACTTTCTGTCCATTTGGGCGAGTTATTATTAGCATTAGCAGTGTGGCTCTGAGGATGGTAGTGTCAGATGTTCTGTTAACAACTTTGGTCCAGACTGAAATGCTGCAGACAGCCTTGTTATCAAGCACAAAAAGTTTTTTTTTCCAACTTTGACTTCAAACCTCTGAGCTAAATGGAACGCACCATAAATACAACCCCACAGAGCAGCCAGCATGGCTGCAGTTGCAGTGCATGAAAATGTTTTCCTGACTGATATGATTATTTCACTGCTGCTGATCATGTGTATAGAGCCTCACTACAATTTGATTCCCAATCCAAACTCATGTTTACATTGTTTTTATGTCATGTAGTTATTGGTACATTTGACAGAAACACCCTTTTATTTACATTTTATTCAGACCTCTGTCATTTGAATGCTCTTAGCATTCACATGTCTGTGGTTATTAAACCCTGTATGTTTGTCTGCATGTGCGTGTGCTCATGAAAACCTCTTTCATAATTTTTCATTTTTATCACAGACACACATAGTACAGATATATTATTATTCTGTGTGTGTGTGTGTGTGTGTGTGTGTGTGTGTGTGTGTGTGTGTGTGTGTGTGTGTGTGTGCAGGCAGAGGAGGAGCTGGGTCGAGCTCAGAAGATCTTTGAGGAGCTGAACGTGGAGTTACAAGACGAGCTTCCAGTACTGTTCGACAAGTGAGACACTTTTTTCTTCTACAGAATATTTTAAGTCAAGGGTTAAGGGTTAAGTTAAGGAAGCACTTGTTGCAGACATGATGGCAGGGAATACAGTAAATGTGGTATTCTTGCTTGAGTTGGTCTCCCAGGGATGACAAGGTCGAGGCGAGAGATGAGACCTGAGGGCGAGACTCAGGGTGGGGTCCCATCTCGATGAGCTTAGTTACTTTGTCCCCCTGAGGTTCCTATGAAAGAAAGGATTACTTGAGTATTATCCCTAATATGCTGGAGGAAATCGAAGCGCCCAGTGAAGCCCAAAGTGTTGAAAACAACATTTTTTCATTGTTAGGCCAAATACTGATGTATAGGTGATATAAAGCACAAAACAAATGCAATGAAAACATTTTAAACATTGATTTTGACTTAACGATGGTCGATCCAAATGTTTAAAAACTGCTCTGTGTGTGTGTGTGTGTGTGTGTGTGTGTGTGTGTGTGTGTGTGTGTGCGTGTGTGTGTGTGTGTGTGTGTGTGTGTGTGTGTGTGTGTGTGTGTGTGCAGTCGTGTTGGCATCTATGTTAACACATTCCAGGGTCTGGCAGGTCAACAGGAGAAGTTCCACAGGGAAATGAGCAAAGTGAGTCACACTGTTCACATGTGATTGATCAGAACCAATAGAACTGATCAGCTGATGTATTGATGAGTGTGTGTGTGTCTTTGTGTCTTCAGCTCAGCCAAAACCTGAACGACATCATGACCAAACTGGAAGAGCAGCGGCAGCTCAAGTAAGTGAACACAACAGAGTTTCTTTTTCTTTTTTAGATTTTTTTAATTTTAAACAATATGTAGAACAAATGAGAGTAACGTCCCTCACAACGCCCCCTACTGCAGAAAAGGTGGTTCTGCAGCAGCAAAGAGTGGAGACGCTGCCAAGAGGTAAAATGTGCTGCACTTTAATCCTCGTTTGAGCCTCAAACAGGCTGAGCATGAAACGCTTCGCTTCATTTTTTATCTATTAAATAATTAACTGATTGCTTGTTTCTGGCAATAACATGATTTAAACTGCAGCTGATGTGAAGCTGAGGATATTTAACATGCTAAAAGACTTTTTTTTTTTTTTTTTACAATATTTATGAGTGTAAGTAGAGATAAACAGCTGAGATTTGTAAAGTTATAACACTGTGACTAAACAAGTTATAATTTGATAAGATCCACTTTAAAACCAAATCCTAACATTAATTAATTGTAATAAATGTGAAAACTTAAAAAAATTTGAGTTTTTGTGTTAAACTCAAAGGTTTTAAAATAAATTAAACAAAGTTTTGATGACTTTCAGTCTTCTGTCATGATAATTTATGTTTAGTCTTTAGATTAAATTAAATCTTTGAGTTTTAGAACCATCCTCTCAACCATTATTTCACTACCAATTCAGTTTACAATTTTTGAAATACACATTTTTGGTTTCTAAAATTTGAAGGTTCAAGTTTATCTAAAGAAGAAAAATAGATTATCTCAATAAAACAGTATTAGTTGGTAAAACTTTTTAAAGTTTGAGTTGCCTTGTAAGTTTGAGTTTGGTCTTTGGGTGGAGGTGGAGGTGGAGGTGTGTGTATCGCAAATGGCACCATTTTTATTTACGCCTCTGCTTTAATGCATGCAGGAGTTGCAATGCACTATTTTTATACAATTTTTTTTTGTTTTTTTTCAGTTCATCATCAAGTATATGTTGCAGTTTGCTTTACTGTTTTACCTGAAAGCACTAGCATAAGACAGGAAAGCATTATTGCACCTTCAGACGTCAGGTGGAAGCTTCAAAGTCTTTTTTGCAGCTCTGCAGGATTTAACCCTGTAACCTGTTTTGTTTTTATAATTCATGTGTAACACTCAGTATGTTGTCATGTGCATGTTTTGCTCTGCAGGTTAACCTGCTAACAGACAGTCGATGTTTGTTTAAAGCTTTTTGTCACCTTCATGTGGACGAAGCTGAGAACTGCATGTGTGATGATTCTTCATCGTCTGTGCTTCATGATGTCTTTGTCCATATTTTCATGCTCATATCCATCTTTTTCCCTTTTCTTCCTCCCTTCTTTCTCCTGTCTCTTCTGTTTCTCTTTTTCTCAGTGAGGAAGCCAACCACAGCGACTCAGCCAGCTCACCACCAAAGGTAAAAACAACTGAACACGTCCACATTAATATACAACTCTAATTCCAAAAACTAAAACCAGAGCTGATATGATTTACAGAGACATAATCGCCAATTGTTTTGTTAAAGAATATCAGAAAATGCTTTGACAGTTTTGGACATTTACCAGCCAAATGATTAATCAATTAGAAAATAATCAGCAGATTTATCAATACTGAATAGTTATGGCAATTAACTTTTTGTTGTAATTTGATAACCACTAATAAATAAAGTTATTTGTATTGAGGTGAGTAAAAATGGACTTGGGGAAGTAGATTTCTGAGTGGAGGTGGAAAAAAATCTTGATGAATTTACAACATGGGAGTGGTGTTGATGAATATGGAAGGATAAAACGGAGCAGCTTCACTGCACAAAACACCCGAAGGAACCAAATCAAACAAGAGGAGATTAGCAAAACTCAAAGGAGAACAACAGGAAACCCAAGATGGACTAATGGACTGCTTCACAGGAACTCAACCATCCGTCTTTATGTGTGTACTAACATGTTTCTGTCTCCCTCACTGTCTTTTGCATGTGTGCATGTCTGTGCTGTGTGGTTTTGATTTAACCCTCCTGGTGGTGCAGAGGCCCGGGCCACCTCCCAGTCGGCCTCCGCCCCGACTGACGCCGTCTCCGGACCAGAGACAGCAGCCCGTCGACCCGTACGAGGACGAGGCCTCGGGGCCTAGCACCAACACAGACTCCACCACCACAACGACACAGCAGGTCAGACAGATTATTCCTTTAAAAACATCCTTCTGCATGACTGTAGTCACCTGCAGAGGAATGATAATTCAAGATGAACAAAAAAAACAGTTTCAGTCTGGACGTTTATAAATGACTACAGGCTGGTTTGAACAGGAAGTCCAGTTAGACAAACTCGCCAGATTAGAGTCTGATGTGCTTCTCTGGGACTGTGGCGTGCCATAAGTGAAATCTGAGGAAATATTGGTACAACCAAATATCAATCTGCTCAATGCATATATAATTATGATAAGATACTTTGTGTGTGTGTGTGTGTGTGTGTACGTGTGTGTGTGTGGCAGTGTGAGCCCTGGTCAGGGGTGAACCTGCTGGATTGGGATGTGGAGGTATTACAGCCCGTCACATTTGCAGCTCCCCAGGTGGGTGGGAGAGTTATAAAAAAATTGTTTTTTACATGCAATTTTGTTTGGATTTTGAATTCCTAAAGGTGCAGTTTGTGTTTATTAAAAAAGACTTACACTATGCTTTTTAAAAGTCCTTAAAAGTCTTTAAATTCACTATTTTCAGACTGCATGTAAACAGGCTCTGTCATCTTGGGCTGATGAAATATTGGACTGAGTGTGTGTGTGTGTGTAACAACTCTGGAAGGTTGAGACTCAGGTGCAGAGGACACACAGAGTGAGGTTGAAATAAAAATCACTGTCTTTACTAGAGTCCAAAAAAGGCAAACAAAAACAGACAGGAAAAAAGGCACAAAACTAAAACCCCATAAACAGGCGAAGTCCAAATGAAACCATGAAGCCTAACACAGCAAAGCTAGAAGCAGCATCACAGACAACAAAGACAATCTGGCAGAGACATGTGGAGCTGGTGGGGGTATAAATACACAGGGATGGTAATCAGGGGCAGGTGAGTGAGTGGCCTCAGGTGTGGTTGATGAGAGGCGGGAAAACACAGGAAACTGAAAAGACAAGAGGTAGCATTAAAAAATAAAACAGGAAATAACATGATGAAAACCAGAATGTTACAGTGTGTGTGTGCGTGTGCGTGTGTGTGTGTGTGTGTGTGTGTGTGTGTGTGTGTGTGTGTGTGTGTGTGTGTGTGTGTGTGTGTGTGTGTGTGTGTGTTCAATCAGGAAATTATGCCCATGTTTTTGTTTTCTTTTAACTTGAACAGATCCACTGCATGGTTTTGTATGTGCATGCCCATTCACACTCATTCTGCATGCAAATGTCTGTTTTACTTAATACTAAACAACTGATCAGATTGATAAAATGTATCTTACAACTTGTCTTGTCTCTTACTGCTGCATGGAAGGCACCATCATGGGACTCATGGGTAAGCGTGAGGAATCAGGAAGATGGATGCATTTACTAGTTTGCTCTCATCTTAAAACTACCACAGCTACTCTTCTTTCTGTATTTTTCCATATTTATGGTCTGTTGATGGTGGAATAATTCTCAAACTGCATGTTTTTCATCAACTCTTCCTTCGTTTGGTCCTATGATACCCTGCACAATCCTGTGTCATTACCTTTATTGTACACTTCGAACCCAATCCTCCTCCGGCCTCTCCCATCCCTCCACCTGACCTTCCTTTTGCCTTCAAACCCGCCACAACAATCCTAAACCAAAACTCCAAAACCCCGACCTTCTGTAGCAAGAAGAGACCGTAGAACAGGAGCCCCAGCATGAAGACGACCAGTACCCAGATGAAGCCCAGAGTGGCTGGGATTATGATGAAGGCGGCACACAGAGCTACGCCCAGAGCTACTCGCAGCCCAGCTGGGACGACGCAGAGACGGGTCAGGAGAGCTGGAACGACGACGGAGCGTACGCTGCTCAGTCGTACTCCGAGCCGAACTGGGACAACGATGGCGCCCAAGTGGGACAGGGTGGCTGGGGCGATGACGGAGAGGTCCAGGTAGGGTCAGGTGGAGAGGGAGCCAGGTGGGGCCTCTGCGGGTCACGAAAACCCCTCATGTGTCTCACACTTTCCTCTTCCTGTTTTCAACTTGTGCTTCATTAAACAAAGAACACTTTGAAGGGGTTCTCCTATTTGGACAAGCTGAAAAACTATTTATGGTTCTAGTCAGCGCCTTTTATTTCTAAGGGAGTACGGACTACATGAACAATATCTGTGAAACCTTTAAATAGAACAGCGGATCTTTTTGTTCTCATGTTTTGATACAGAGTTCTGTGACCAACGGCTCAGATGTTGAACTCCCTCCAGGGTTCCTCTACAAGGTTAGACCACGTTCTGCTTATCCTCCATTAGCATGTGGAAGTTATTGTCATTATTATTAACTCAGCCTTATTGAGAACCATTGAGTAAAACATGGAGAACCTTTATTTGTGCTGCAGGTAAAAGCGATACATGACTACGCTGCCACTGACGGTGATGAGCTGGAACTAAAGACAGGAGATATGGTGCTCGCTTTGGCCTTTGACAACCCAGAAGAACAGGTACACGTTCTTCTACCTATCGATTTTTGTTTATTATCTTATTTATCTTATTTTGTCTTATCATTTTGTATCTTAAGTAATCTTTTTTTTATTGTATTGTATCGTATCTTATTTGATCTTATCTTATTTTATCTTGTTCTATCTTATCTTATCGTTTTCTATCATATCTTATTTCATATTGTTTTATCATATCGGTTCCTTTTTTATAGTATCATATCATATCACATCTTATCATTTGCTTAATAAGCATACAAAAATACTATTTTATTTTTATATAATTTTAAATTCTTGTTTACTTATTAGTTACTCATTTATCTGAAGAATTTTTTTTTTTAAAGCAATAAAAGTTCATTAGTATTTTGTCTCTCTGTAGGATGACGGCTGGCTCATGGGCGTGAAGGAGTCTCACTGGTTGCAGAACAAAGATATTTCAGCCAAAGGCGTTTTCCCCGAGAACTTCACTCAGAAGGTTTGAGGTTCAGGACACGTAAAGCTTCTGCCCCAAACTCCTCAGATACATTTATCTGGTACAGACATGGTCGAATCGTCACTAAATGTCTCTTTACACATCAGTACATGATTAGAAATGTGTACTGAAATAAATATAAGTACATCTCAAATGATTTGTGCAGTTGGAAACAGTGCCAGTTAACTCTTCAGTGTTCTCATGAACACATTTACACAAACTAAATGAAATTATAAAGACGTACCCCGACTCACTACCTTGTGCTAAATGATGCACAATCATCTAAAATTGATTTCTTATTCCTGAATTATTTATATTTTTTCTGAACTCAAATCAAACACAACAATGTGTTGGTGATATTTAAAAAAAAAAATAAAGTGGATGTACTGTATGAATGTCAGAATATTTTATGTTGTGTTTTGTCAGCTGCTTTTGAACAATTTATGTTTTGAGAACTTTTCACAGTTCTTTGCATGAAGCATTTGATTGTCTTGTCTTTTACTTTGTAACACAACAAACACTGTGACACCAGCCGGGATCGCTCGATAAAAAAAAAAGCAGGTGTCTGAGGATAGAACCCTGGAGAACACAGCTGATATAAAACAGCGTGTTTGCAGGGATTCGCCTCGCATTTGTCTCAATCTGTTACAGTTTCTTGGGCTTGTAGGATTTTCAAAGGGAACAGTAGTTTTTCATTTATTTTATCCGCCATTTTAAGGACATGACTTGATGTGTGGCTTACATTTTCTAATGCACATATGGTTTTATTTTGATTTTTGAATCATCTTTTCACTGATGGATAAAATGCAAAACCTTATCATCAAAC